>NC_139625.1:23046284-23051284 GCF_964638095.1 Poromitra crassiceps | reverse complement strand
AACTAACCTGTCTGCTCATAGCTCATCCTGTAACTAACCTGTCTGCTCATAGCTCATCCGGTAACTAACCTGTCTGTTCATAGCTCATCCTGTAACTAACCTGTGTGCTCATAGCTCATCATGTAACTAACCTGTCTGCTCATAGCTCATCCTGTAACTAACCTGTCTGTTCATAGCTCATCCTGTAACTAACCTGTCTGCTCATAGCTCATCCTGTAACTAACCTGTCTGCTCATAGCTCATCCTGTAACTAACCTGTGTGCTCATAGCTCATCCTGTAACTAACCTGTGTGCTCATAGCTCATCCTGTAACTAACCTGTGTGCTCATAGCTCATCCTGTAACTAACCTGTGTGCTCATAGCTCATCCTGTAACTAACCTGTCTGTTCATAGCTCATCCTGTAACTAACCTGTCTGCTCATAGCTCATCCTGTAACTAACCTGTCTGCTCATAGCTCATCCTGTAACTAACCTGTCTGCTCATAGCTCATCCTGTAACTAACCTGTCTGCTCATAGCTCATCCGGTAACTAACCTGTCTGTTCATAGCTCATCCTGTAACTAACCTGTGTGCTCATAGCTCATCATGTAACTAACCTGTCTGCTCATAGCTCATCCTGTAACTAACCTGTCTGTTCATAGCTCATCCTGTAACTAACCTGTCTGCTCATAGCTCATCCTGTAACTAACCTGTCTGTTCATAGCTCATCCTGTAACTAACCTGTCTGCTCATAGCTCATCCTGTAACTAACCTGTCTGCTCATAGCTCATCCTGTAACTAACCTGTGTGCTCATAGCTCATCCTGTAACTAACCTGTGTGCTCATAGCTCATCCTGTAACTAACCTGTGTGCTCATAGCTCATCCTGTAACTAACCTGTGTGCTCATAGCTCATCCTGTAACTAACCTGTGTGCTCATAGCTCATCCTGTAACTAACCTGTCTGTTCATAGCTCATCCTGTAACTAACCTGTCTGTTCATAGCTCATCCTGTAACTAACCTGTCTGTTCATAGCTCATCCTGTAACTAACCTGTCTGTTCATAGCTCATCCTGTAACTAACCTGTGTGCTCATAGCTCATCCTGTAACTAACCTGTCTGCTCATAGCTCATCCTGTAACTAACCTGTGTGCTCATAGCTCATCCTGTAACTAACCTGTCTGCTCATAGCTCATCCTGTAACTAACCTGTCTGCTCATAGCTCATCCGGTAACTAACCTGTCTGTTCATAGCTCATCCTGTAACTAACCTGTGTGCTCATAGCTCATCATGTAACTAACCTGTCTGCTCATAGCTCATCCTGTAACTAACCTGTCTGTTCATAGCTCATCCTGTAACTAACCTGTCTGCTCATAGCTCATCCTGTAACTAACCTGTCTGTTCATAGCTCATCCTGTAACTAACCTGTCTGCTCATAGCTCATCCTGTAACTAACCTGTCTGCTCATAGCTCATCCTGTAACTAACCTGTGTGCTCATAGCTCATCCTGTAACTAACCTGTGTGCTCATAGCTCATCCTGTAACTAACCTGTGTGCTCATAGCTCATCCGGTAACTAACCTGTCTGTTCATAGCTCATCCTGTAACTAACCTGTGTGCTCATAGCTCATCATGTAACTAACCTGTCTGCTCATAGCTCATCCTGTAACTAACCTGTGTGCTCATAGCTCATCATGTAACTAACCTGTCTGCTCATAGCTCATCCTGTAACTAACCTGTGTGCTCATAGCTCATCCTGTAACTAACCTGTGTGCTCATAGCTCATCCTGTAACTAACCTGTGTGCTCATAGCTCATCCTGTAACTAACCTGTGTGCTCATAGCTCATCCGGTAACTAACCTGTCTGTTCATAGCTCATCCTGTAACTAACCTGTGTGCTCATAGCTCATCATGTAACTAACCTGTCTGTTCATAGCTCATCCTGTAACTAACCTGTGTGCTCATAGCTCATCATGTAACTAACCTGTCTGCTCATAGCTCATCCTGTAACTAACCTGTGTGCTCATAGCTCATCCTGTAACTAACCTGTGTGCTCATAGCTCATCCTGTAACTAACCTGTGTGCTCATAGCTCATCCTGTAACTAACCTGTCTGTTCATAGCTCATCCTGTAACTAACCTGTCTGCTCATAGCTCATCCTGTAACTAACCTGTTTGCTCATAGCTCATCCTGTAACTAACCTGTGTGCTCATAGCTCATCCTGTAACTAACCTGTCTGCTCATAGCTCATCCTGTAACTAACCTGTGTGCTCATAGCTCATCCTGTAACTAACCTGTGTGCTCATAGCTCATCCTGTAACTAACCTGTCTGCTCATAGCTCATCCTGTAACTAACCTGTGTGCTCATAGCTCATCCTGTAACTAACCTGTGTGCTCATAGCTCATCCTGTAACTAACCTGTCTGCTCATAGCTCATCCTGTAACTAACCTGTTTGCTCATAGCTCATCCTGTAACTAACCTGTGTGCTCATAGCTCATCCTGTAACTAACCTGTCTGCTCATAGCTCATCCTGTAACTAACCTGTCTGCTCATAGCTCATCCTGTAACTAACCTGTTTGCTCATAGCTCATCCTGTAACTAACCTGTGTGCTCATAGCTCATCCTGTAACTAACCTGTGTGCTCATAGCTCATCCTGTAACTAACCTGTGTGCTCATAGCTCATCCTGTAACTAACCTGTGTGCTCATAGCTCATCCTGTAACTAACCTGTGTGCTCATAGCTCATCCTGTAACTAACCTGTGTGCTCATAGCTCATCCTGTAACTAACCTGTCTGTTCATAGCTCATCCTGTAACTAACCTGTGTGCTCATAGCTCATCCTGTAACTAACCTGTGTGCTCATAGCTCATCCTGTAACTAACCTGTGTGCTCATAGCTCATCCTGTAACTAACCTGTGTGCTCATAGCTCATCCTGTAACTAACCTGTGTGCTCATAGCTCATCCTGTAACTAACCTGTGTGCTCATAGCTCATCCTGTAACTAACCTGTCTGTTCATAGCTCATCCTGTAACTAACCTGTCTGCTCATAGCTCATCCTATAACTAACCTGTCTGCTCATAGCTCATCCTGTAACTAACCTGTGTGCTCATAGCTCATCCTGTAACTAACCTGTGTGCTCATAGCTCATCCTGTAACTAACCTGTGTGCTCATAGCTCATCCTGTAACTAACCTGTCTGTTCATAGCTCATCCTGTAACTAACCTGTCTGCTCATAGCTCATCCTGTAACTAACCTGTTTGCTCATAGCTCATCCTGTAACTAACCTGTGTGCTCATAGCTCATCCTGTAACTAACCTGTCTGCTCATAGCTCATCCTGTAACTAACCTGTCTGCTCATAACTCATCCTGTAACTAACCTGTCTGCTCATAGTTCATCCTGTAACTAACCTGTGTGCTCATAGCTCATCCTGTAACTAACCTGTCTGCTCATAGCTCATCCTGTAACTAACCTGTGTGCTCATAGCTCATCCTGTAACTAACCTGTCTGCTCATAGCTCATCCTAATAAATGCTCCGTGTTCACACACTATCAAAACTCTCTATCCAGCTGAACAGTCTCTCCTCCATCCACGTCAGCCTCCCTGCTTCTGCTCTGCCAGGCATGTATTATTCAACGCTGGCAATACAGCCTCTCTCCATCTCTGCTGCTCCCGCTGCACTGGACAGCAGCAGCAGCAGCAGCAGCACGCGAGGCAGGGAGGAGAACTGTGGATGCATTTAGAGAAAGAGAGCAAGAGATCATGACAGAAAGAGATCAATAGTGACAGAAAGAGAAGACATGATGGAGAGGATAGAGTGAGTGAGTTAAGAAGCAGGGAGAGATGGGCTAAGAACTGGATTCCCCAAAATATTTCCTTTTTCCCTTTTCACAGGACTGGACAGGAGTTGGTGCAGTGTTGCTGATGTGAGAAAGAGACAAGCGTAGCTACAGCTCCCTCTTGAACAAGCCAGCTCAGGTGCAATCACTTCCTCTTGAAAGAGCCACAGCTTTGTCGTTGTCCCAGACAGAACAATCAGTTTGTTCATGAGAGCATAAAGATTATGATTTCCATCAGGTTCAATATCAAATGTTCTATTCTCATGTAATCCCAAGGTAGAGATGCTTTTGGTACCAGGCTCAAATACTTATGCCAGAGCTGAAACAGAGTATGTGCAAATATTTCTTAGCATTGGTTTAAAGCTGCGTGGAATACCAGGAGCCTGTCTCATCAAGAGAGCTTAGTGTTTTGGGGCTTACTTCTGTTTTATGAAGGTGGTTCACACTTTTACCCGGGGTCGATCACCATGGTAACCCATGCTGAACAGCTTGAGTTCAGGCCTCTTCAGATCAGACAAAAAAGGCCCGCCTCCTCACCAATCATTATCACCCTTAACAAAAAAGAGAGAGTAGGCGGAAACTATTGAACTGTGTTCACAGACCGGGAGAGCCCAATTCTGTGATGATATTATATCAGAGATAAAGTATTTATTAACAGATATAATGAGCATTCCCAGGCCATTGCTCCACTCCAGCTAAACCAATAGCAGGTATAGCTTACATTAGTTGACTGTAGTTATTAATAGTAAATGAGATTTAGACCTACTGTTGCATATTAAGTGTACTGACATTCTATTTTAGGATACCTGACAGTGATTAATGCAACATACTACACTTACATTCCATCATAGCAGCCTTGGGCAACATAGGCAACTTTGTGAGTATGAAATCTTTTCACAGCCCCGATGTGAAGACACGATATTGTATCAGAAGAGTGAACAGTCTTGATGAATCTGACACTATTTGCAATTTCCCCCCAGCAGTCCTCTTTTTCTGTCTTCTGAGGTTTTTCTATTGCTCATATGTATTCATTACAGTTTGTTCTTGAGGCAAGGACACAATGTTATCCAGTTCTTTCCAATACCCGCTTTTACAATGTAGTTTTGATATTTTCAACATCATAATAATCTCATAATGGGTTAGGGTTAGGGTTAGGTAATCACAGTCATGTTTGTAATCACAATC
>NC_139625.1:23018784-23038784 GCF_964638095.1 Poromitra crassiceps | reverse complement strand
GCGCCTGCGCAAATAGCATGCAGTGATCAGTAACCAGGATACTAGTACTGATCATGTATACAGGGATATGAGTAACCTGCTTTCTCTCTCTTCCATGTAAACGCCATATCCCGAATATGATCAAAACCAGGATAAGCCTCATAACCGGGATACTCAAGTCCATGTAAACGCAGTCAATGTTTCTCGTTAGCCCTGCTCTGTCTGAGTTCTCCTCTCCACACATGTGTACCTCTTTAGCCCTGCCCTGTCTGAGTTCTCCTCTCAACACCTGTGTACCTCGTTAGTCCTGCCCTGTCTGAGTTCTCCTCTCAACACCTGTGTATCTCGTTAGTCCTGCCCTGTCTGAGTTCTCCTCTCAACACCTGTGTACTACCTCGTTAGTCCTGCCCTGTCTGAGTTCTCCTCTCAACACCTGTGTACTACCTCGTTAGTCCTGCCCTGTCTGAGTTCTCCTCTCAACACCTGTGTACTACCTCGTTAGTCCTGCCCTGTCTGAGTTCTCCTCTCAACACATGTGTACCTCGTTAGCCCTGCTCTGTCTGAGTTCTCCTCTCAACACCTGTGTACCTCGTTAGTCCTGCCCTGTCTGAGTTCTCCTCTCAACACCTGTGTACTACCTCGTTAGTCCTGCCCTGTCTGAGTTCTCCTCTCAACACATGTGTACCTCGTTAGCCCTGCTCTGTCTGAGTTCTCCTCTCAACACCTGTGTTCCTCTTTAGTCCTGCCCTGTCTGAGTTCTCCTCTCAACACCTGTGTTCCTCTTTAGTCCTGCCCTGTCTGAGTTCTCCTCTCAACACCTGTGTTCCTCTTTAGCCCTGCCCTGTCTGAGTTCTCCTCTCAACACCTGTGTTCCTCTTTAGCCCTGCCCTGTCTGAGTTCTCCTCTCAACACCTGTGTTCCTCGTTAGCCCTGCCCTGTCTGAGTTCTCCTCTCAACACCTGTGTTCCTCGTTAGTCCTGCTCTGTCTGAGTTCTCCTCTCAACACCTGTGTTCCTCATTAGTCCTGCCCTGTCTGAGTTCTCCTCTCAACACCTATGTTCCTCGTTAGCCCTGCTCTGTCTGAGTTCTCCTCTCAACACCTGCGTTCCTCGTTAGCCCTGCCCTGCGAGTTCTCCCTCCCAATCACTTCTCTTTCTCTCCATGCCCCTGCCTCACCAGCTGTTCCTCATGTCCTTTGTTAGTTAGCCTTGTATGTATGCCTGTGTCTCTCTCCTCAGTTTGTTGATTCATTACTGTCTCTGTCTTACGTGGGGGCTTACTAGCCTGATAGCCTTGAAGACCTGTTTGTGTTCTTTGTTCTGAGAACTTCAATAAATCATGTTTGTTACCCTGAATCCTGCCTGCAGCCTTTGTGTCCTGCATTTGGGTTTTCACCACACCAGTTCATATCGCTCTGTGTACTTTTTGTTGTTGTTGTTGTTGTTGTTGTCTTGCCTTAACCTCCTGAGCCCCCGGGGTCGACATGGACCATGTCACCATGTCACACATGGTGGCATTTCCTTACGACAATACTTCATTCTGCTGAACTTAGACATGTTGTCCCTGTTTGTAGACACTTCCTCTGCAATATTGTGACAGTTGAAGCACAGCACAATTCCTGTCAAAACATGTAATCCACCAAATCCCACAGCCACTCCCGACACAAAAGTCGGGCATGATAAACAAATGTAAATTGATTGTGAATTTGCCTGTATACTGTATGCTGTGAATTCTAATTGACTTGTTTGGCATTTTCTTGCCTATATTTCCTTTATTCTTTATCTTTTTTTTGACCATGTTAGAAATAAAATCTAATCTAATCTAATCTAAAAGTGGACAAGGCACCAAAGCCTTGTATGAATAAAAATGCCCAGCACCGTTTGCAGTCCGTAAACTAAATGCATGCAGATTTGACAAATTTTAACAATACAGTAGCAGTGTTGGCCAAGCTACTCGGAAAATGTAGTAAGCTAAGCTACCAGCTACTCTACATTACATTAGAACACGGCTCTCTTGAATACTCGATTCTGATTGGTCAATCAACAAGATTCACCGGTCATTATTTCTCGACAACCGACCGCTGCTCTGCTGCTGGTTATACTGATTAATCCAGCTGTGTCAACACTCACGACAATGATTAGGCACACCTGGATTAATCAGTTGATAAGAGCCTTTTGTCAGCAGACAGAGACGCAGAACTAATTAGGCCAACCAGTTGCAGCTGTGGTGTCTTGTGTGCCAATTACGAATGAAACCGCTTTGTCGTTGAAAACGCTATTAAAAAATCTATTTGAATAATTATTTTTGTCAGATTATTGAATGATTTAGTTGTAGGCCGTGTTCTAAGCGGGATAATGTACATTATAGTGAGCCGGTGATTACTGGGGAAATAATGACCTTCAGGTGAATCATTAAGCAACCTGTCGGTCATTATTTCCCCAGTAATCACCGGCTCACTATACATTATCCCTTACTTAGAACACGGCTCTCTTGAATACTTGATTCTGATTGGTCAATCAACAAGTCAAGTCAAGTCAAGTCAAGTCAAGTTTATTTATATAGCCCTAATTCACAAGCATGTCTCAGAGGGCTTCACAGAAAGTATGTCTAGCTAATTCTAGCTGACACAACAGTAACAAGAATATACAGAATAAAGATAACATTTGAACAATTGATAATATAGAAAATATAGGAATGAGGGGAGAGCAGAGGAGAGAGCAGGAGAAGGGAGAAGAGCAGGGGGAATGTGAGAGAGTGATGGGGTGGGGAGGGAATGGGAATGGGAATGGGAATGTGAGAGAGTGATGGGGTGGGGAGGGAATGGGAGATGTTGGAGGGTATAGGAGGTGGGGAAGGAGCAAGAGGAGAGAGCAGGAGAGGGGAAGGGAGGGGAGGTGTGGGGGAGAAGAGAGCAAGGGGAGGGAGGAGGTGGGGAGAGAATGAGCAATATAGACGGAGGAGAGGGGGGAGGTGGGGAGAAAATAGGAAATGTGGAGGAGGAGAGAACAGAGAAGGAGAGATGAGGGTGCAGGGGAGGGAGAGCCAGGGTAGAGAAGCAGGGGGAGTGTGAGGGAGGGAGGAGGCGGGGAGAAAACGGGAAACGCGGAGGAGGAGGGAACAGAGAAGGAGAGACGCAGGTAACCTCGCATCACCAGGCTCTTCTCGGCGAGAAAGAGCCTGGCTCCCGCCCACAATTGATTTTGTCACCCTACTGGTTCCGGCCTAGAGCCCGCCCTAGACCGGATGGCAGCGTTTCTAGCTCGTCAACTTTCACGTTAACTTGACAATTTGACCCAAGTATCAGAACGGCAAACAACAAAACAAAAGATGGACGTACCCAAGTTCTTTTAGAAACATTGCGGATTCACAATCTCACATCTTTTAAGCCAATACAGAAGCTTTGCATCAGACAATTAATCGAGGGAAGAGACATCAAGCTAACAGCAACACAGATGTTTTTTGGCGCACTGCCTTCCGGTGTTCATTCTGGTTCCGTGGTTTACGCCCCATGACAAAAAGCGGGGTGGAAGGTGCCCAGACTAAGACGCAGGGGGAAATGCGGAGGAGGAGAGAACAGAGAAGGAGAGGTGGGAGGGTGCAGGGGAGGGAGTGCAGGGGGAATGTGAGAGAGGGGAGAGGACAGAGAGGAGGAGAGAACAGAGAAGGAGAGGTGGGAGGGTGCAGGGGAGGGAGAGCAGGGGGAACGCGAGAGGAGGAGGCGGGGGAGGGAACAGACCTCTCTGCTCCCTCCTCCCCCACACCCCCCCCCCCCCCCCCAGAGAGGACAGAGAGGAGGAGAGAACAGAGAAGGAGAGGTGGGAGGGTGCAGGGGAAGGAGTGCAGGGGGAATGTGAGAGAGGGGAGAGGACAGAGAGGAGGAGAGAACAGAGAAGGAGAGGTGGGAGGGTGCAGGGGAGGGAGAGCAGGGGGAACGCGGGAGGAGGAGGCGGGGGAGGGAACAGACCTCTCCGCCCCCTCCACCCGAACATCCCCCCCCCCCCCCCCCCCCCAGAGAGGACAGAGAGGAGGAGAGAACAGAGAAGGAGAGGTGGGAGGGTGCAGGGGAAGGAGTGCAGGGGGAATGTGAGAGAGGGGAGAGGACAGAGAGGAGGAGAGAACAGAGAAGGAGAGGTGGGAGGGTGCAGGGGAGGGAGAGCAGGGGGAACGCGGGAGGAGGCGGCGGGGGAGGGAACAGACCTCTCTGCCCCCTCCTCCTTATTTTTGTCAGATTACTGAAATAATTTAGTTGTAGGCCGTGTTCTAAGCGGGATAATGTATAGTGAGCCGGTGATTACTGGAAATAATGACCTTCAGGTGAATGAGTAAGTCATTCACAATCATTCACCTGTCGGTCATTATTTCCCCATATACAGTAGCTGAACTACATTGAAGCTGTCCCCAAAGGCTACACATGCCAAAATAAAGGTAGCTTGCTACTGTACATCAATTGCTACTCTCTTTTTTTCATTTAATCAACTTCATGCCAAATGCATTTTATCTCAGTGATCAAGAAAAGGGAATTCCAGCAGATCTAGAATAATGTCAATGTCAATTCAACTAAATTGTTCAGGGGGCCACATTGTCAAAAAACCTAAGGGGCTGGGGGCCGGACCTTTCCCCGAGACATATGTACATGCGGAAAACTAATCTTCACATTCACTATGATATTTACAAAGAAAGCCTTCACTCCTACAACCTCGAACTGAAAAGGTCGAGACAATCGTTCTTTTCCGATATAATTAACAAAAATTTGAACAATGCACGCACTCTATTTGCCACAGTTGATAGACTGACTAACGCGCCTCTCTGTGTAGCACCTGAGTTCCTCTCTACTGTCAAATGTAATGAGTTTGCTGCCTTTTTTACGGACAAAATTATTAATATCAGGCAGGCTATTAGTGGCTCCACACCAAGAAATGCTGTGACATCATCCTACCCGCAGATCCCTAGTTCGATAAATTTGTCCCAGTTCAGTGTTATCGACCACGACATCTTAGAGGAAACTGTGCAAGGCCTTAAATCATCTTCGTGCTGTCTTGATACCCTTCCAACAAACTTTTTTTAAAGCGTTTATAACTGTCTGTCGTTGGACCTATTGCAAATAGTTAATAGCTCCCTTTTGACCGGCACTTTTCCTGAGTCCCTGAAAACTGCAGTTATTAAACCCCTACTAAAAAAGCGTGGCCTTGATGCATCGGTAATCAGTAACTACAGACCAATATCTAATCTCCCCTTTATAGCCAAAATAATTGAAAAGGTTGTTTACAACTCAATAGATTCCTAACCTCAAATGATCTCCTAGATAAACTCCAATCAGGCTTTCGCCCCATCACAGCACAGAAACCGCACTTACTAAAGTCATAAATGACATCAGAATGAACACAGACTCAGGCAAAAATTTGATTCTAGTGCTACTGGATCTTAGCGCTGCATTTGACACTGTTGACCACTCAATTTTATTGGACAGACTGGAAAACTGGGTTGGGCTATCGGGTACGGTCCTCCAGTGGTTCAAGTCCTATCTTCAAGACAGGAAGTACTTCGTCTCCATTGGCAATTACACATCTGACCTAACTAGGATGACTTGTGGGGTGCCTCAAGGATCCATTATGGGGCCCGTTCTCTTCAACCTTTCTATGCTCCCTCTAGGCCTAATTATGCAACAAAACAAAGTAGCCTATCATAACTACGCAGACGACACTCAAAATAACTCTTTCCTCAGCTGACTATGCCCCCATAGAATCATTGTGCCAGTGCATTGATCAAATAAATAACTGGATGTGCCAGAATTTCCTACAGCTAAACAAAGACAAAATAGAGGTGATCGTCTTTGGCCCCAAAGAACAAAGGCTTAAAATCACTGCACGCCTTGAGTCTCGATCCCTGAAGCCTAAGGATCAAGTCAAAAATCTTGGCGTTATTATTGATTCCGATCTCAACTTTAACTCCCACATTAAGTCAATCAGAAAATCAGCTTTTTATCATCTTAAAAATATAGCAAGAATTAGGGGATACATGTCCAGACAGGATCTAGAAAAACTAATTCACGCCTTCATCTATAGTAGGTTAGACTACTGCAATAGCCTTTTCTCTGGTCTCTCCAAAAAAGAACTTAGGCAACTTCAACTCATTCATAATGCTGCTGCTAGAGTTCTAACGAAAGACTAAGAAAGCTGATCATATCACTCCAGTTCTTAAGTCCTTACACTGGTTGCCAGTGTGTCATAGAATAGATTTTAAAATACTGTTATTAGTCTATAAATCACTTAATGGCCTAGGCCCAAAATACATAGCTGAATTGCTCCCACGCTACGAACCGTCTAGAACTATTAGGTCAACAGGGTCCAGCTTATTAACTGTCCCTAGGATCAAATCAAATCATGGGAAGGCTGCATTTACCCACTATGCTTCTGCTAGCTGGAACAAATTGCCTGAAGACCTCAGATCTGCCCAAACCTTACTTACTTTTAAAAATAGACTAAAGACTTTTATGTTTACCGTCGCTTTTAACTGCTGACAGCTACTATGCAAACCCAATGAGTCCTCTATAAGTTTTTAGCTCTTTTTGCAACTGCTGCGCCTGTTGCTTAATGCACTTTTTATACTCTTTTTTAAAGTTTTGTTGTGATGCTTTTTAAAGGAGAATTTCGTTTTTTTTAACATGGACCCATCTCCTGGCAATAATTATGATTTGGCCACTCACCCAGCGATGTCCGCGGCGTTTCTGGCCGTCCTAGCGTTGTTTTGAGATCAATAGCGTCCAAGTCAGTTGTAAAATGGAGCTGATTTGGGGCCAAGTGTGAGCCTGTTATTGTGTGTAAGTGTGTAACCTTCGTTATTTCGAATCCCACATAGGTTACGCCAAACCCCACATAGGTTACGCTAAAACCACCACCGCAAAGCGTGTACCTGTAGTTGGCCAGCCGGCAGGAAAGTATTGCGGGACTTCACGAGACTTGGTGACCGAGATCACGTTTGAGGTAATTTGATCCCTGTGAGAGTCCAGGAAATGGCCTGGGGCGAAATATCACTCTGGTGGATGTTGAGGGATCACATTATTACGATATGTGGCGAAAACGGGAATAAAAATAGCTATTTAGATGCAGGAAAGACAGGCTCACACTTGGCCCCAAATCAGCTCCATTTTACAACTGACTTGGACGCTATTGATCTCAAAACAACGCTAGGACGGCCAGAAACGCCGCGGACATCGCTGGGTGAGTGGCCAAATCATAATTATTGCCAGGAGATGGGTCCAGGTTAAAAAAAAAACGAAATTCTCCTTTAAATGTCCATTTTATTCTCTTCTTTTCTTTTCTTTTCTTTTCCTGTCAACCATTTTATGTGAAGCACTTTGAATTGCCTCTGTGTATGAAATGTGCTATACAAATAAACTTGACTTGACTTGACTTGACACAATGCGCCACCACATTTCCGCAGCTGCACTGGAACTATTATTAAGTAGGGGGTGCTGTAAGGAATGGAATCTTGACACTGCCCGCAAGGGCCTACTGAATCCATCCTGCGAGCGCTGGGTGGGTTGCTTGATAGGACTAGGCCCCCTACTGCTGCTGCTGCTGAGCATGTTTTCGCCGCCTACGTCTGTTCTCTGGAACTGTGCCCACTATGGCAGGAGAAGAACAGTTTGAGCACTGGTTCGAGCAAGCACGCTTTATGGTTGAAGAGTTTGACTGCTCTCCTAAGGAGAAAAGAATGAGACTGATGGAGAGCCTCAAAGGCGCGGCACAGAAGAATGTCTGTGGTGTGCGTTTGCAAGCTCTGCAACACTGTTTGTAAGGTCCCCACCATGACAAGACGTGTCGTTGATTCGCCTGGTGGGTCACCTGAAGTGGCCCGCAACCCGAGCCACGGGGTTTGGAACAAAGGCTCGGAAACTGGTGTCTCAGGGTCTTCCTCTTTGATTGGCGGACATTTTTTCTGCTAAATCCGCTTCTGAGGTGTTCATACTGTGAATTTGATGTTGAGAGGTCGAGTGCGAATTTGATGTTTTTTGGACTTTTATCCATATTTAGAAGAATATTTAATTTTAAATTAACATTAGGATTATACTGTTGTGATGTCATTATTCAGTATCTTCTCCTTTTCTCACTCACTTTCATGTAACCACCTGCTCTCCCTTTAGTCGTTTTACACTACAACAGACAGCAACACAGGCATAAACACTGAACTTATTATTATTATTATGGAAAACCAGATTATGATGAAAATCAAACACTTTTGAAGAGAGCGCGTATGAAATAAGATTAGAGCTGGGAAGCACAAACTGTTTTTTAATGTATTTTGTTGGTGGTATAAACACAAGACAGACAAATCCAACAATTTCGAAAATCCCATCTCTTGCCACCAGGGGGTGCTGCCGCACCCTCCGCACCTACCTTCCTGCCCCTTGCATTTTTGAAACTTTTATTTCACTACATGCAAAAGTCGCTTAATTTTCATTTAAAAGTGCTTCATTTCTGTGCAACAAAAGCTGTGTTAAAGCCCAAAAAGTAAACACATTTGAAACAAATCTAAGTAGGCTATTCTACAACACATGTCAGCTATTTGAAATATAATTTGGTCAATTCTGTCATCCCTTAGCTACACTATAGCATTGTAAACATTTAGTGCATCAGGAAAGGAAAACAACTGTAATCATTCTTTCTTGTTTAGAACCTAGCACAGTATTAAATACTGAGTATCTCATGAAAAACTGTTAATATTGCATCTTTTGTGTTTAGCTACGTCTCACAGCATTGTAACATTGTAGTGCAGCAAGAAAGGAAAACTACTGTAAACATTTGAACCATATTTCTTGTTTAGAACCTAGCTAGCAACATCACACATCTCCTGAAAAACCATTTATAATGCATCTTTCTTGATTAGCTACATCACATCGCCATCTCCTGAAAACATTAATATTGCACCTTTCTTGTGGCTACATCACAGCATCTCCTGAAAAACATTTATAGTGGATCTGCCTTGTTTAGTTCACTTTAGCTAGATCACATCTGAAAAACAACCAGTCGGGTGTAATAAGTAAATTTGGTTTAAAAAATCATAAAAAAGAAAAAAGAAAATTGGGGGAACTCATCCGGTCGGACGTGATTGGCGGGCCGCAGGCCGCCGGTTGAATAGCCCTGATGTAAGCCTACGGTTTTCCCATTGATATTCATGGGGACAAAATACTTACTGTATTGGTAATATTTGGAGTGAGGAATCATGTCTATAGACCCTTTTTATGTTTATAAACAACAATTATGGCTATAAATAAAATACATAAAAAAAACAAAAAAACAATTATGTATTTTGTGGGCGGAGCCGAAATGGTTGCAGAAAGTGACAGCTAGCGGTTCAGCTGTCATAGAAATATGGAAGATCCGGACGCCTCCTCCATGTATTTTAAAGCTTTGCCAGCAACAGACAGGTTACCTTACACAAATAAGCTAACTCTTTCAATGGGGTGAGGTTTCCTGACCTGTATTCACTGTCAGGATGAGTCTATAGGATCCAACTACATCACCAAAGTTGCAGTGCCGGACATCTTCATAATTCCTAGTGGGAATTCAAGTCCAGTGTCTTTATGGCACAAGACGTCTTTTTCCCGTATTCTGGGGATCTCTAGTTTCGGCTTCACTTGCTTCCTCGTTTCGGTTACCGCGATGCGTGCGCAACGTGCACTCCAAATCTCAAATTCAGACAATGAAACCATAATAAATAAATAAAAGACAGCAATATAATACACAAGAAAAATAAGACATAAAACCAAACAAAAGATTTGACCTGGGCATATTTGCAGGATAGACTATAGGCTTAGTAGGCTACAAACTATTTTAATGCAACTCAGTAGAAAAAGAATAAAGACCTGATCCAAAGAGTAATGGGGAAAAGATATGTCCTCCAAATAACATGTGAGTATGGACAACTATGGACAGTCACAGCTAAGCTACTTGGAAAATATAGTGAGCTAAGCTACCAGCTATCTTAAAATATAGCTTCCCTACATTGAAGCTATCCCCAGAGAAATGTAGTTAAGCTACCACGCTACGTAGTTAAGCTAGTAGCTTCGCTACTTGTAGCAAGCTACTGTCCAACACGGTACAGTAGTAACACGCTATGACGTTGCTAAACCCAAAGTACTTGTAGGAGGACAACAGTGGTGGTGAGTGATTTTCTCGTTACAGTATCTACATCTTTTCCTGTAAATGAGTGTTGAGAGGAGAAGAGGTGAGGAGAAACTCGTCACGGTTCCACTGCTGTGTAACATTTGAGAAGAAACTAGTCTACTGTGTCTGCAAGCATTCATCTCCTCAGCCAGCAGAGCAACACTACCTTATCTGCTCAGTCAGTTTACCTTAGCCTCTTTCATATCCTGTATGGAACAGTGCCGCTACAGCTGCTGTGTGTGTGTGTGTGTGTGTGTGTGTGTGTGTGTGTGTGTGTGTGTGTGTGTGTGTGTGTGTGTGTGTGTGCGTGTGCGCGCACGTGCATGTGTGTGCGCGTGCGTGCATGTATGTGTGTGTGTGTGTGTGCATGGTCTATGTCCATCTATACGTGCTAGATGCATGTGTGTCTGTGTCTCATTTCCTGTATGGAACTACACTGCAGTGTGTGTGTGTGTGTGTGTGTGTGTGTGTGTGTGTGTGTGTGTGTGTGTGTGTGTGTGTGTGTGTGTGTGTGTGTGTGTGTGTGTGCGTGCGTGTGTTTGTTCTTGTACTAATGTCTCCACAAGGATAGAAAGATGAGGAAAATGATCCAAGGCGAGGGCACTTTGCCAGTTCTCAATTATTCAAGGGGTTAGTTTAAGGTCAGGGCTTGGGTTTAGGGTTGAGGTTAGAATTTGGAATACGTTTTTTGTTGTTGTTGCTTAGCCTATTCACCTTATGTAGCTCCGCCCACTTGACCCATTGTGTCATGACTTCCTGTTCAAAATGCCAGCTGTTTTACCTGCTCAAACTAGTCTGACTCACCTGGTCAAACTTAGTTTGACTCACATATGAGTCAGAGGAGGTTTATGAGTCGCAGGAATTGTAAACACAATCGTAACTTCCGATTGTGTTTACAGTTCCTGTTAGTCTCTCAAGCCAGACTGTCTCTTCTACATACGATCAGGGGTTGTAGGGATCCACCTGGCCTGAAGTCAGAAACCTTCCCAGAGGACATTTTCGAGAGATTGGCCCATTAGGTCCACTTAAGGGACATTCACACCAAAAGCGTTTTTTTCAGTCAGAACTCTATGAAAATCATGTCAAGGGCACTTACACAAAACACAGCGCACGGAGCGTTTTTTTTTGCTTCGTTTTATTTCCCCCCTGCACACACACACACCCCTGCGCACTAGAGTTGAGCACACAATGACCACATGGACGGTAGCCAGCTAGTTTTGTCTGTTTGTTCACTAGCAAGGACCACGCCACAACAAGAGTATCGTTAAGGTTCTTTACTGAAGAGAATGAGTTGTGTATGGTGTAGTGTGGGTGCGAGATGAATCGTTTGTTCCAGGAGGTCACGTGTTCCGGGGGAACGTCCTGATGACCGGGGCAGAGGGAGACTCAGGGTGGGGGTTCCGTCTCAGACGTGGTCTGCCCGAGCGGGTCTGGCGTGAGGCGTGTTTCAGCCCGAGCAGATTTCAGGCCCCCCCCGGATGGATCCTAGAACGAGACATAGAGAAGCATGCGCCGTGCCTAGTGAGAGGGAATGAGGATGTTTAGGGTTGAGGGGTGCGGGAAGGGATAGGGGATTGAGGGATGAGATATACAAGGGAGGGAGGGTGGGTCGAGAGATGGAGACAAACAGGGTGAGGCAGGTTAACCAGGTGTAAGTAATATTGCCATGTAATTAGAGGAGTGGTTTAGAGGGGTGGTTAGGACGTTGGGGGAGTGGTTGAGGCGTGACCCAGCTCCTGAGCTTAAGTTAAACTTTAACTTTCATATGTTGTTCACTGTCAACATGAAAGCCAGATTATTGCCAATTCTGGCAGCAGTGGAGGTTGAGGATACTTCGGGAGGAGAAATGGTAGGAGGAGTGGAAAAGACGAGCAGATCGCTTTTCCTCTAATGTTCAACTTTTTTCAGCTTTTTTCCGCCCACAGTGCTCCTCCAAAAACAACAGACGCCACCAGCGCTAAACGCCAGGTGTGTTCATTAAAAGAGGAGCACGTTTAGTGCGTCCTTACATAGAGAATGAATTGCAGAAAGACGCTGGCAGCTCCAAAAGCGCTTTGGGTGTGAATGTCCCCTTACCTGTCTCGTATTTCTACATTGTTCATTGTTGCTGATTCTGAAAGAGTCACACTGATGGTCTCTGGAGGACCATCATCCACTCCGCTCTGCCTTCCAGCGACCATCATGGTCGCTGGAAGGCAGAGCGACACCAAAATCCTCCGTGTGCCCGCTAGATGGTTTGCTCCTGTGTCCTGTGCTTTATGCTAACTCGTATCATAGACTGTGCTGAGTGACAGTAGGCAACGGCCATTTCAACTCAAGGCTTTAAATCATGCCAGGCTTACAGCAGAAAAACATGCAACATACATGAACAATATAGGCTATCTCCCATTGTGTTATGATGTGTGTGATCTTTGACCGACATGGTAGAGGATGTGCGTGAAACGTAGACTCACAACAACTACTGCATAGTGGCAGAATTCATCTCTATCTGTGTGTGTGTGTGTGTGTGTGTGTGTGTGTGTGTGTGTGTGTGTGTGTGTGTGTGTGTGTGTGTGTGTGTGTGTGTGTGTGAGAGAGAGTTTGTATGTGTTTATCAGATCAGCAGACATCTGACAGATGACACTGACACAGATCAATTAGATACTCTTTAGTACCCGCTGGTCTATTCATTATTCAGGAGACGCCCACTCTTTAATGAGGTGATATCAATTACATGGCAGTTAAGTGTTAGATAACAAAACATCTTATTAGAATGTTAGAGCCCAGGGGATGGACATGAACAGCTTCACCCAGGTTTATGGAGCAATGCATTCAACACACACGCACGCACGCGCACACACGCACACACACACACACACACACACACACGCACGCATGCACGCACGCACGCACGCGCACACACACACACACACACACACACACACACACACACACACACCACAACCATCATGACTTGATATCAAGTCTGATTTTATTCAAATTTACATTATATCTCGCTCTCTGACTCTCTCGTTGGCTGCAAAATCATTTTGTTTCTCTCTCTCCCTCTTTAATTGGCTTGTTCTTCTGTTTCTTGCTTCCCCCCAGTTCAGTTCAATTCAAAGAGAAAATACCAACAGCTGTGAGATTGCCCTTATCAGTCACATTTAGCACCAACAGAAAATGTGGTCACTGTGTGTGTGTGTGTGTGTGTGTGTGTGTGTGTGTGTGTGCGTGCGTGCGTGCGTGCGTGCGTGCGTGCGTGCGTGCGTGCGTGCGTGCGTGCGTGCGTGCGTGCGTGTGTGAAACAGCAGGTACACCACAGAACTTGACTGACAAAAATAAAATGTGCAAAGACAATAAAACTTTATAGCAGGTTTTATAGTAGCTGTGGTCAGGAGGGACCTGACTGGCCAGTATCCAATATTTGATAAAAGGCCAATAAAGGTCCAATATATTGGTCTAACCCTAAATGTGATCTATCTATAGGGACAGTATACTATGCTATTGTAGATCTGTAAACTGCAAACATCTGCTAGCAGGTTAGCAGCTAACCTGTAAATACTATTTACCCATGGGATCATTAACATTTCATCCAATCCTATTTTTCCCACACAGTTACTAATCCTGTGTGTGTTGTGTGACACAACGAGACATTGGCCAGGTCGAAGCAAACAAGAAACACAGATGGCTCTATCTTCCCAACGGTGGTAATTTTGCATTAGCGCCCGTTTTGCGCTGGAATAGCGCCGCGCAAAGCCCTAATTGTGGGCGTGTCACCCCGCTGCGCTTCACGTCATCTCAGCGCAAACCTCCATAGGCGTGTTTATGCCCATAAAGGATTCATAAGGTGAGATCACTCCCCTTAAAAGCCACAGCGTCACCGCCATCATGTCACCAGCTTCTTTCTTGCTGAGAGCAAGGAGAGAAACAGAGAGAGAAAAGAGAGAGGGTGTGAGAGAGAGACAGAGCGAGAGAGAGGGTGGGGGTAGAGAGGACGAGAGAGGGAAGAGAGAGAGGGCCGCCGCGCTTACTGTAATTAGACGTTTCGTTCATATAGGCTATAACATAGGCCTACACATCTAAAAATATTTGTTTCTTTAATAGGGTAGGAATGTGTGAGATTTTATTTCTAGCCTATTTCAATAGCCTGTGTCAGAATTGTCTACTCTGGTTAAGCCATTGACTGCGGTCACGCCATCCGCGCTGTGGAGAAGCTGGTCTTGCATGCGTGCAATTGCAGGGTTTACTGTACTGGCCGGACACTACGGGTCGGTGCCCTGGGTGTTTTGGGCCGGCCAGGGTCGGGAGAGGCAGCTTGGCACAACACCGTCACAACTTTCTCAAAAGCAATCAACTGTTACCTCACACCACAAACCTGTATGGTTGGGAATTATGTAGCCTAATAAAACCATGACAAACAAATTCTCATTTTTAAATCAAGGTGTGTTTTTTCTGCAATGTAGGCTATAGTTGAAAATCAACATGGCATTCCGAGGAGAGAAGAGTGTGTGCAGGCGTGAGGAGAGTGACATCCATGCCGTGCGTAAATGTATCCAAGCAAGGATTTCCTGCACTGCATGGAGAATACTGTCTGCGCTCAGGCGTACGCCTGGTGTAGTGGGGTTGTTTGCGCTAAGACCAGCTATTTGCTGGCATTAAAATTGAGAGCACCCACGGCCCCTTTTTCTAACACATTGCGCTGGAACGCCTATTTTGGAACGGGCAACGCCCAAACCTCTCTTTGCGCTCGGCACATACCGACGGTATCTTCCCTACAGCGCTAAATGACACTTGTGCGAGACACATGATAGTTTTTCTATATGACACTGTGTGTCCTTTTGTTTGTTATCTTGCATTCTGAAATATGGAAGCTGAAGTATTGTAAACCACAGTTTTGTATATGGGCTGGGCACCATTGGTGTGTGACACGTAAATAAAGAAATCAGTCAATCAATCAATCATAGGCTAGAGGCCCACCGACCCGCCTGGGCCACGCCTACACCTGTGTCATCCCAGCGCAAAACTGGACGGTGGAGGCAGACGATAGCTTAAGACGCACAGACTTCCAGCTTGGTCAGACGTTCCTATTCACCTTATTCACAACGCCCACTTTTTCTCTCTTCCGCGTTCAACACAAACGTATTTGTTCTTCCGGTTCAGCGCTAGTTGCCTTCTGTGGCTAATATTAGCCGCTAGTTAGTTATGTTATATGTAGGGGTGTCACGATACACTCAGTTCACGATACGATACGTATCACGATACTGGGTTCACGATAACGATACGATACGATACGATTTTAACAATATTTTTTTAAACTTGAATAATGACAATATATGACTGGAAAAGTAGTATTTTATTTGAAATGCACAAATACAAAACATGCTGTTGTGGGAAATTGTTATTACAATAACAACTAGAAAAAACATGAGATTGGAGATAAGGCTTATCTTGAAATAGAATGAGTTACACCGTCACTTAGATTTACTTTGAACTAAAAGGTTTCTCAGCAGTATAAATTCTCATTATGCATCTTCAGTTTTTCTTCAAACTCAAACAACAAGACTTTTCTTAGTCTATTTTTTATGCATCTTCAGTTTTTCCTGTCAAGTAAACAGTTTTGCCAGAAACTCAATTGAATGGTTTCTCTCCTGTATAACTTCTCATGTGTCTCTTCAGAGACTTGTTCAACTGAACTACTTTCCACACATTGAACTTCAACAAACAAAGACGTTTCTTTGTCTATTTTTGGAAAAAAAAAAAAAAAAAAAAAATGTTTTTTTTTTTTTTTTTTTTTTTTTCACGATATGAGATTTCATCTCAACGATACATATCGTGACGTTTTACTATCGCGAAATTTCGTGGGACGATATATTGTGACACCCCTAGTTATATGGCAGTAAAATGCCACTGAATGACCAAATTCGATTGATATAACTTTTAACCATTTCGAGTAACACTGTTTCCATACGGATCACCAGCGTTAGTTTGTTGTTTATAACGTGGCTATATTCATAACGTTTCTATCTCGGATGCGTTATTTCGAATCGCACATAGGTTACGGCTGACGCAACCTACAGTATGTGGGTTTCAGGACGAAACAGCCTCGACTCCACTAACGTCATCTTAAGAGCACAATATTCCTGGAATGCAACTAAACAGTTACATGTCCTCTGCATTCTACTTAAAATTAAGATATTACGGGTTGTTTTATTTTGTATGTTACATACGTATTGCCCAAGATATGTTAGTTTATGGTGGAGTAATTCTGCCAGTTTAGATGCGGAGTGTGCGCGGCCATTTTGCCTGCGGGGTTTTTGGCAAGTCAAAACGGAAATACTATTACGAAATGACATAATGCGGAAGCGTCCATGTGTGGGCAAAGAATAAGGTGAATACAGACACATTTTGGAGAGCAGCTAGTTGTGTGTGTGAATATTGAGAATACCCGCACACTGGAGATGAATGGAACTGAGAACATCTGAGTGGCTTAGGCACTATCTGAGTTATTCGTAGCTAGCTGGACAATGCTAGTTACTAGCCACAAGCCACAGTGAATATTTCCACAAACCGATGGAGTTTCCATAACAGCTACCAGAACGTATCATCATCATCATCATCATCATCATCATCATCATCATCACTGTGTGAGAGTGGGGGTTCTTACACATCCTTGAACTTCAGGCGCGCTGGAACTCGGTGCCCGCAAGGGCCCCGCCAATAAGAAAATGTGATAGTTTTTGGACTTTTAGCCATATTTAGAGGAATATTTAATTTTAAATTAACATTAGGATTATACTCTTGTGATGTCACTATTCAGTATCTTCTCCTTTTCTCATTCACTTTCATGTAACCACCTGCTCTCCCTTTAGATCATTTTACACTACAACAGACAACACAGGCATAAACACTGAACTTATTATTATTATTATGGAAAACCAGATTATGATGAAAATCAAACACTTTTGAAATAGGATTAGAACTGGGAAGCACAAACTGTTTTTTAATGCATTTTGTTGGTGTTATAAACACAGGACAGCTGTTACATGTCTAGCATGCCACTGTATTAATTATTTTCGCTTTGGTATTATATATGGTTAAAAGAAACGCCAAAGGCATTTTACTTTGAAATTCGGTTAGAACAGGAAGTGGTGTGTTAAGACTTGCTAGCTTGACACAGAGTGTAAGCAAAGATGCTGTTACTGTCGGAGTGGTAATAAAACAACACAGCATTAATGCAAACGTTTCAAGCTTCGTTGCTGTAAGAAGAAAAGTGATGATGATCTGTCAACATTCCCTGGGCCATCTGACTACGGGCAGAAGGCTTTGACCAGAAGGTTAGAAAGTAACACAGCCAAATCCAACCTCCGCACCTACCTTCCCGCGCCCTTGGCATCAACTGCATCAGCATGGATGAAGCTGGAGCTGGTCCAAGCCAAATGCTGAGCTACCGAACTGAGCGAAGTCAGTGGCCCCTCAGAGTTGGAAGCCCATGAGTTAACTTATAAACACACAAGTGAGAAAGTCACACTATAGGGAGAGAGATTATTGTTACAAGCGGGCTGGAGGCTAGCGTTAGAAGCTAACTGTATTGATTAGACTTGTGGTAGGTTAGGCATTAACCTTACATTAACCTATGTTTTTGTTGTCTTCAATATTTCAGTGTTATCTTTCTACCTACAATATCTAGATAGTCATGGGATTCTGAACAAATCACATCTAATAGAAATATTCTCAGATTTGGGTATACCACTTTGCTGCTTCTCATGCCTGTTCAGGATACCAACCAGTAATTGGTTCAACTGGATTACATAAAACAAAAATCCTGACAGATATGAATCAATATTGTGGCTCTTTGTGCCATGCCCATAATGACTGAGAGCAGATTACAAAAGGAATTAGACTTATAGATTTCTGTCTCCAGACTAATAGCTGTGGATATTGATCTCACACGCTGCTCTGTCTTTCACCTGGTTTGGCTTGTGTGCCTTAGGTCATTCAGACAAACAATGGAGAGCTGATGAGAGGAGCAGACGCACGCGCACACACACACACACACACACACACACACACACACACACACACACACACACACACACACACACACACACACACACACACATGTCTGGACCAGTGAGCTAGCACAGGGTTTGGCAGAGGAAGCGATAGTGAAAGCTGTAGTTCCTCAAATGGCCAATTGAGGCTGGACCTAAAAGGGAGTCGTTCTCGTTCACCCCCATGTTAAAATGCACCACTTTGTAACAGGGTTATGTTATGTCCAGGCGATGCCTTTAACCCTAGAACACTAACGTCGGGTGATTTTCACCCGGACAATTGAATTCACGTGATTTTCATTGTCTTGCTGCTGTCTGAGGTGGGCGGGTCCTTAGGTACCTTCAGGATACTCACTGACGTCATTGAATGAAGGTTTGTTTCCCTGCTCCCATTCATGGTTTTTTCTACCGGCTACGTGTTCGGGTGATTTTCACCCGACGTTAGTGATAGAGGGTAAAATATCTTCGGGTTAGTTACAATGGTATTGTGGTGACTTTTTTTTTTTTTCACCACACAAGTCCCATGAATGGGTGGACCGAAGGAGAAGTTGGGAGCTCCTGTTTTTTTGGGTTTATTTTTATTTTTATAACGATTACCTCATTTTTCCCGAATTTGACATATTTTTTATAGTGTCCCCCATAATAAACTTTTTTGTGTTTTTTGTGATATTTCACATTTAAAAACAAAAGAAGAGTACCTCAATTTGCCATGTATTGTTGTACTTTAAGATATTTTGATGAGAAGTATGTTTTATGGGGTATATTGCATCGGGTGAAATACACCCGACGTTAGTGATGGTGTGACTTTAAATCACGTTAGTGTTCTAGGGTTAAGAGACTGGGTTGTGGGGGTATGTCGTATGTTAATGTTATGGTTCTGATAGGGTGTGCGTGTGTTGTAAGGATGTGTGGAATAAGGAAGTAAAGCAGAGTTGTCCTAACCTGAACGGTGTGCACGCATCAGTCTGTTCTGCTTATAACAGGTTAAGCATCTTTACAGCCTGGTCCAAAACACGGTTTTGGCCTATATAGCTAATTTCACCTTTCATAATAACTGGGGGGTGAATTTGTATATAACTCACCCGTTCAGAGTAAAATAGGCAATAGAAAATACTACTTTTGGGTGTGATTGACAGGTCGCCTGTCCAGTGATCATGCAGCTTGCTGATCATGGACCAATAGCAGCCGGAGCTGTGGCTCTGGGAAATCCCTCTTCTCGTGCCGTCGCGCAAGCTCCAAATGGGAGTCCAAAAACCAACGGTAGGCGACGTCCATATATTGATGGCGTGCAGAGTGCAAAGTGCAGACACACTGCAGAGTGCAGAGTGCAGACACACTGCAGAGTGCAGAGTCCAGAGTGCAGAGTGCAGACACACTGCAGAGTGCAGAGTGCAGACACACTGCAGAGTGCAGAGTGCAGACACACTGCAGAGTGCAGAGTCCAGAGTGCAGAGTGCAGACACACTGCAGAGTGCAGAGTGCAGAGTCCAGAGTGCAGAGTGCAGACACACTGCAGAGTGCAGAGTCCAGAGTGCAGAGTGCAGACACACTGCAGAGTGCAGAGTCCAGAGTGCAGAGTGCAGACACACTGCAGAGTGCAAAGTGCAGAGTCCAGAGTCCAGAGTGCAGAGTGCACACACACTGCAGAGGGCAGAGTGCACACACAATGCAGAGTGCAGAGTGCAGACACACTGCAGAGTGCACACACACTGCAGAGTGCACACACACTGCAGAGTGACCACACACTGGAAATGGAAATGCCACAGCGCGTCACGGAAGCGTCAAGCAGGAGCCTGAGCAGAAGCACTCTGTTTTGCTCCGC
>NC_139625.1:23013784-23016284 GCF_964638095.1 Poromitra crassiceps | reverse complement strand
GACACAAGAGACCGAAATGTCAACGCAGACATCCCTCGGCCAGTTATTTTTATGTAATGATCGTCCAGAACAAGATCCAACCAGCCATGAGAAGCCGCCACAGCGAGGAAAAGTTGGGTTGATAAAAATCGCAAGTTTGCTTTGCACATGCGGAGCGCTGATCATGAAGAAACTGCCGCAAGCGTGTTGCGAGAATTCTCGCAGCGACAGAGAAGTCCTCTGCAGGTTGTAAAGCTTATTATTATGTCCGTTAATTTAGCCACTAATGTCAACATCATTTCAGCATAAATAACCTACTAGAACCTCAATTGATTTGCCATGGAGTTTTTAATGGGCAGCTTTCATTTATTTGTCTGAACACTTTATGGAGCATCGTCTCAAAGCTCACAACACGCAACAAGGGATTTCGTTCTCAGATGTAGGCTACAGGTAACACAATATTCTTACCTTTTGCCCTTCAGTTGAAAGTAAAGCAAATATTCTCATGTTGTGAAGTAGGTTATAAGTCCGTTCTGAAAGCGAGTTGGATGCCCGCGTGTCAACCAGCTGCAGTCCCTCGTCATCGTGTCAATATAGACCGCTTCAGAAAATATATAGGCTATAAAGTTTGACTGACTGCACGTCTCATCTCTGGCTTGTTGCAGGTAAGCAACTTCTTAATTTAGATTATCTTTCAAGTTATTTAATTTCACGTTCTTCGATGCAAAGAGACATTTAATGTAGGCCCGCCAGTCAGGGCCGATTTTACACTTCATGGGCCCCTGGGCTATTCATCTCTGCAGGGCCCCCCCCCTCAAGCGGGAGTGTTTTTTTTAACCTTTTTTAGCCGTATTTAAAGGAATATCTCATTTTAAATCAACATTAGGATTATACTGTTGTGATGTCATTATTCAGTATCTTCTCCTTTTCTCACTAACTTTCATGTCACCACCTGCTCTCCTGTCAGCATTCTAACTTACAAACACAAACTGTAGGTTTAGCCATCATGTTCTTTTATAAACAGCCTGATTGGAAAGAAAACATTGCCACTGAGATGTCACAACAAGCACTTTTATTATTATTATTTAGTATTTATTATTGCTGTTATTATTACAGTGCACACACACATTCTCACAATTATTGCACAAATCAATCAAGCAGTATTCAAGTCTGTTCGTACCTGAAATGTCTTCTTCCTGACTTTTGCCGTGGCAAAGCGTTTGACTAGAGTGGTGAAGTCCAATGTTCTAACAATGTCACTTTCCAATGACATCAATGTCAAGTGGGTGAGCCTTTCTTGTCCCATTGTAGACCGTATCCTGTTCTTGACAAGCCCAAGTTTTGAAAAGGAGCGCTCTCCAGAGGCATTTGTTACAGGGAGAGTTAAGTAAATCCTGAAGGCAATATCCACATTTGGAAAAACTGATGACAGGTTCCTCTTCCTTATTATTTGAAGCAAGTGCCGCACACTTTTATTGTCTTTGTTTTTGATGAATTCTTTGAATTGCACTATTTCATCTACAAATTCGGGAGCCCTCTCACAGGGTTCCATGTCGCTGTTCCGACCTCCCCTCTCCCAGCCCCCATGTCTAAACCTAACCTCCCCCAGACCCTAACCCAAAACCTAACCTCTCCCACCCCCACGCCTAAACCTAACCTCCCCCAGACCCTAACCCAAAACCTAACCTCTCCCACCCCCCACGCCTAAACCTAAGGTCGGCATTGCGAGTGGTCGGCATAGCGGGTGGACACCCTCTCACAGTGGATGTTATTACTCTGCAAAAAAAAATGAATGGCGTCAGTAAAAAAACATTTTTTGCGAAGACCCTGGACAGGGGGCCCAAAAAAAAAACATCAAGGGTCCACAAAAAAAAAAAAAAAAAAAAAAATTGGGCCCCTTGATGTCCCGGGCCCCGGGCATCAGCCCGGGTAAGCCCGTTGGTAAAATCGGCCCTGCCGCCAGTGTTCTTTAGGTTTAATTAAATGGGAATATATGACAAACTCAGTTCACAAAGTGTGTGACGAGTTCATTCACTATAATAAAATACATTTGTTGGATAATAGCTTTTGTTTTTTGTGTTTTATTGTTTAATCTTAATGGGTCTGCAAACCCCAACCAAATTAATTAATTAAATAAGGAGCGGTGTGCGTGCAGCTCCTCCCTTTGCGCAGACTACACCGCAGTGAATAGTTAGAAAATTATTTGGAAATCAAAAAATGATTTAAAATTAAGATTTCGTTTGCTAAGAATTATACAATAATGTGTTATGTATTTATGAAATGATCAGGCTACATCTATCTTTTTTCAATAGGCTACATTTTGACTGGGCCGGTAAATATTCTATAAGGCCGGAATTCTGGAATGTCGCCGGCTCAAATGGCCGGCCAGAAAAAATGCTAGTGGAATCCCTGGTTTGGTTACAAATTCTGTTTCCTATCACATTTCTTGTTTTCGATACATGCTACCGCGCTGACCCCCGACCCCCCCCCCCCCCCGCCCACTGGCAGAAAAAACGGCTCA
>NC_139625.1:23001284-23003784 GCF_964638095.1 Poromitra crassiceps | reverse complement strand
TCACACTAATTGGAGGGTCCACGGCGGTCTGGCGTTCTACGCATGCACAATTCACAACCTCACCACACACACAAAAAGATTCCGAAGGCCCTGAATCATTGTGTGTACAGTCTTGTGATGACATCACTGGTCCACACTTAACTCAAGTTAACTCCCAATAACTGTCAAACTAAATGAATGTCTGCAAAAAGCTTTACAGTTGTTCGATATGTGTGAGATCATGCTGTGCAAAATAAAAAATAAAGCATCTTTTTTCGAGAAGGTGTAAAACCAAATCATGACTTAAGGTTTTGACAAAGTCTTTCTTATAAAAGCAGGTTACAGTAAGGGATTTAGATGACGCTGCAGAACGTAGAACTAGCCTAAGCTCTTCATCTTAGATTACAGACAGGATCTCTCTTGCTCTCATATGTATTTGAACCTCTATTTATCCAGAGAAAATTGACTGAGTATGCATGTTCTTTTTCAGCACTGCCCTGCTTGACATTCAGTTACACACATTCACTCCTGGCTGGGAGTTTCCCAATTCAATCACAGTCTTCTATTCAAGGGATTTGAACCAGCAACCTTCAGGACAAACCCTGCTCACCTGTAGGCTCATGCTGCCCCCCATATTATGTGACCAAATCCAATGAAACCCTGCTTGTTTACTAGCGACCATTTTACACCAGGAAAAAAGGATAAGCTACACTATTTTTGTATTCAATATGTAATATTTCAAAAAAATAAATGATCTGCAACAATTGAAAATGTCAAACAATCTCACTAAGGCGGAGGGTGTCTGCTCCGCATGGCATGCGCAGTGGTATATAAAGTACTCGAAAGCCATACTTGAGTAAAAAGTACAGATATCTTCCCAGAAAAATACTTTGGTAAAAGTCAGTCACTCATTAGAATATTACTTGAGGAAAAGTCTTAAAGTAGCTGATAATTTCTGTACTTAAGTATCAAAAGTAATTTTCTGATAGTATTGAAAGTACAAGTACAAGTAAATGCGGTAACACTTTACAATAACGTACACAAATACTGTAGTAGTTACTAGTAAACTAATCATTAACTAATAGTTAGTTAATGAGTAGCTAAGGAATAATCTGTCATTAGTCAATCACTAGTTAATCATAGTTAATGAGTAGGTAGTCATTAGTTAATGATTAGTATCTAAGTTCCTGAGTAGAGTAGTTAATCAATACTTAATGATTACTAAATGTCAGCTCGTGAATATAGTAGTTAATCATTAGTTACTGATTAGTCGTCAGTTCCATGAGTAGAGTAGTTAATCGTTTGTTAATGATTAATACATGTCAGTGCGTGAATATATTAATTAATCATTAGTTAATCATTAGTTAAGGTCACATTGTGAGTATAGTAGTTAATCATTAGTTCATGATTAGTTGTTAGTTCCTTAGTAGATTAATTACTCATTAGTTAATGGTTAGTCAATGGTCAGTTTGTGAGTATATAGTTAATTGTTAGTTACTCATTACTTAATTATTACCTGTCCATTAGGTACTCTTTTTGTGTACCCTATTGTAAAGTGGTGCATCATACTCAGTAGTTGTTGTCAGAAAGGGCCGTTTGAAGTTTGCATGTTCTCCCCATGCTCCCCTGGCGTTTCCTCCAGATAAGAAACCCCCACTAAAAAAACATGGAGAGAAAAAATGCACAGTGTGTTTTCTATAGTTTAATCTAGTGATGAAATTAGAGGTTACGGCATGACAATCATTTTTTGGGGCCCCGGCAACAATGTGGGCTTCTCATGTGGCCCCCCAGGAAAGATAATTGCCCACCCCTGCTCCAGAGTCTCCACCCTAGAAAGCAACGCGGCACTGACTCTCACTGCTGGGGGTCATAGCTGGGAGGCAGCCTGAAGCCTCTGCCAGACAGACAGGTGAAAGGAGTGATGAACATTGCATTCTAATGAAAGTTCAGATCCCTCACACCTCTTCCTGTAATGGAGACCCAGGTGGTGGTGGTGGTGGTGGTGGGTGGGCCCAGACTCTGGCATGCTTCCAGCACACAGCTGATGGACGGACATTGTAAGCAGCATCCCTTCTATACTTTATGTCAAATAAAATAAATGTTTTTGCTAACATTCTAATGAGTGGTCTTTTGCCGTCATCTGACTGGCTGGATGACCTGAATTTGCCTCGAAATGCCCTCGGCTACATTATGGGGGGGGGGGGGGGGGACTTTATTTTCTTGTATGGGCTTAGCTTAGCTTTCTTCTTACGATATAAAGTAGCATGGCCGCGATACAGTCCAAGTAGCTTCCCTTACACTGCCCACTTGTTATGTAGCATTCATCAGCTAACTCAATTAGACGTCTCACGCAGGAGAAGATGCTGCCCAGCCAGGTCAAAGCCCCCTGACATTCTCCCTGTGTCTGTCCCGTCTCATGTCTCAGTTCTGTCTTTCATCGTCATACACAGCGCTCTCATTTCCATTCATCTCAAGTGTGGCTATCTTGGTCTTGCTGAATCCCTCACATTCTCTGCCGCAT
>NC_139625.1:22993784-22998784 GCF_964638095.1 Poromitra crassiceps | reverse complement strand
ACCCCGGTGCCCTGCGGGCTGTAACCCTGGTGCCCTGGAGGCTGTAACCCTGGTGCCCTGGGGGCTGTAACCCTGGTGCCCTGCGGGCTGTAACCCTGGTGCCCTGGAGGCTGTAACCCTGGTGCCCTGGGGGCTGTAACCCTGGTGCCCTGGGGGCTGTAACCCTGGTGCCCGGGCTAAATTGCCACACAGACCTTCCTTCCGTCATGGCCACCTAATCATCCCTCGATAACTAATTGGCACCTTCAGTCCTTGTCACTGATAGCTGAGGTGTGCTGAGCGTTCTGGTGCAAACTGGCTGCCATGCTTCATCCAGGTGGGTGCTACACGTTGGTGGTGGATGAGTTGAGTCCCCCCCACACACAGACACCCCCCGATATGTGATGCGCTTTGGGTGCATTGAAAAGCGCTATATAAATGCAATTAATTATTATTATTAACAGAAACACTTCCCAGTTTCTCCTTTTCCCTTGATCCACTCTCCTTCACTGTCTTCCCCTCTGTTTTTACAGGTGTCAGGTTTATGTTCTCTGGCAGACAGACAAGAGGAAATCCTGAATGGTTTTGAAACACAACAACATGACAGAGGAGAGAAGAGGCGACGTGAGGCGAGGAGACAGAACGGAACGGTCGCAGGAAATTGTTTCTACTGATTTCCAATATGATCAATAAACTAGCATCTCCTTTCATTTGGTACAAGCACAATGCTTAAACTCTCATAATTCTTACAGTAAATGCTCACAGTGTCTCCACTTCATCAATAATGCAATAAATGGTCAGATTCAGTCATACAGGCTATACAGCAATGTGCAAACACACACACACACACACACACACACACACACACACACACACACACACACACACACACACAGAGCAGGCGTATAGCAGTGTCTTTGAAGTGCAGATTTATCTGATCTTGTTTTGGTCAGCCGCCCTCATCCGCTCGCTGCCACGGCAACAGGCTTTGGAAACAATGATTCAATGTGGCTCTAAGGATGGACCCACCTATCACAGAAGTTTGTGGAGACACACACACACACACACACACACACACACACACACACACACACACACACACACACACACGCACACGTGATTTGGACAAGATATCTGCTGGCAAATCCCTGTTCATTGAGAGAAAATTAAGAAAATTCACCCCCCCATAGAGTTACACCCTTATTGTGTACCAGTATGTCTGTTTTGGACATGGTCATGTTTAGCCATAGATATCTGACATCATACAGCATAGGGTGGAGACTCTGGAGATGATGCGCCATGGCTGCAGTTATGGAAATCGCCTGCTCCACGGGCTCCCAAAATCATGACTGACAGACAGACACCGCCCACCCACCTAGGCGGCATCGTGCAACTGTGTGCCATCAGCCCATACTACATCAGAGTTGCCCAAGTGACATCACGGATGACATCACAACTGCCCTGACTGACATCACAGTTGGGCAATCAGTTGCTCGAGTGACATCACTGATGACATCACAACAATTGCTTGAGTGACATCACTGATGGCATCACAATTGCCCAATTACTCAAGTGACATCACTGATGACATCACAATCGTGACCCACACTGCTGCACACCGCCGGCACACACACCAGCCACCCACTTAATTTGTGTCTCTCCAATATGATACACTGGTTTGAATATGCAGTAAACCGTTTGACTTGCAGATAGGCCAGTGCATGCAATATCTAGTCATCAATTCATATTAGTAATTTATCTCTGGGGGAATTTCCACCAATACGAAGAATTGATGTGAAGTCTGACTCAAGACCCACCCTACTCTGCCTCTGATGTGTGTGTGTGTGTGTGTGTGTGTGTGTGTGTGTGTGTGTGTGTGTGTCTGTGTGTGTGTGTGTGTGTGTGTGTGTGTGTGTGTGTGTGTGTGTGTGTGTGTGTGTGTGTGTGTGTGTGCGTGCGTTACTGTACCCAATTTTCCCATTTAAGGCAATAAAGTGTGGCTGTTGTAGCTCATGCCGGCTAACAGACTGATTACATGTGTTCAAAGCAGTTCACTGGGAGGAGGATGAGGAGGTTTTCAGCTTCACAGGGCCTGTAAGCCCATGGGAAAATGTCTCTACACCCTAACAGGTGCATCCCAGATGTGAAGAGTAATATTATTACTAGAAGGTTTGACAGAGAGAGAGAGAGAGAGAGAGAGAGAGAGAGAGAGAGAGAGAGAGAGAGAGGGAGAGAGGGAGAGACGGAGAGAGAGAGAGAGAGAGAGAGAGAGAGGGAGAGACAGAGAGAGAGAGAGAGAGAGAGACAGAGAGAGGGATAGAGAACATTAAAGAAACTGAGATAATGAGAGCACAATAAGACAGTTTAATTAAGTTTAATGGATTTTGCAAGATAGCGAGAAAAAGAAAAAATGGGATGACTATGAACACCATGTATGTTGATGAAAGAGAGAAGTGAGACAGAAAGTCGTTGGAATGGAGCTATGGAGGTGGAAAGATTGATATTAAACATATTTCAAAGGCTTCCTATATAGGAAAACGGCGTTTGGCTGTTTGACCACAAAACGCATTAGTGATGAATAAAATTAACATTGACCTTTGCGGGCGGCTGTGGCACAGGAGGTAGAGAGCGTCGTCCACTAACCAGAAGGTCGGTGGTCGATCCCCAGCACCTGCAGTCCGCATGTTGAAGTGTCCTTGGGCATGACACTGAACCCCAAATTGCTCCCGATGGCTGTGGCAGCACCCTGCGTTGCAGCTTGCTGCCTTGGGTGTGTGAATGGGTGAATTGTAACACACACATTGTAAAGCGCTTTGGATAAAAGCGCTATATAAATGCAGTCCATTTACCATTTACCTTTGACTTTTAGATTCACAGTCATGTCTTCAGTCTTTCAAGAGCCAATCACTGCAACACGGTCACTCTGTGGGCTCCTTGGGTGCTGGATGGAACGTGCCGGGTACCATCCATCCATCTTCAACCGCTTATCCACGGTGGGGTTGCGGAGGTAGCAGTTCCAGCAGGGGACCCCAAATGTCCCTTTCCCAGGCCGGCATTCCCAGGTTAGAGTGGAGATAGGTAAGGGATAATGTGCGGCGAGTCGGTCATTATTGGAAAATAACAGGCCGACAGAGTGATCACAGTAGGCACTGACGTGCACATTGATATGACTGAGGTGGCCTCTGTGCATGGGACCGGTCTGATATTCCTAGCAGGGGTCTGTTATACAGAAATAACAGACCCCTGAATGCCATGAGTGACCAATCAGAATCGAGCATTCAACCAGGCCGTGTAATAAGATAACAATAATCTCTCCATCTAGCCCTCAGTCTGCCCAGTGGTCTCCTCCCAGCTGGACATGTCTGATGCCCGAACCACCTCAACTGACTTCTTTCTATGCAAAGGAGCAGCGGCGGGTACCCTTGTGTGCAAATGTGTGCACAAATGTGATACGGCCACCTGTTGGGGTGACGCAAAGGTCAAGTTACGCCTTGGTATGCAGGGGGTGGGGGGTGTTATAGGTTTAGGCACTGGTAGCCACTAGGTTAGGCTTAGGCTTCGGATATGGTGGGGGGCTTAGGGTTAGGGTCTCCAAGGTAGGAAGACCCTCCAGGGTCTTAAGACTCCAGCCTCCAGCCCAACGGCGTAGCTTGACCTTTGCCTGATCCCGACCAGGTGCGTTGTATTCGTTCCATAATGCGCCCCAGGTGTGATGGCTTGTTTAACGGGGCGTCCCTGGGCGACGCCTTGTTTAATGGGGCGTCCCTGGGCCTAGCATATTGTTTAACGGGCGTCCCTGGGCCTAGCATATTGTTTAAGAGGGCATCCCTGGGCCTAGCATATTGTTTAACGGGGCATCCCTGGGCCTAGCATATTGTTTAACGGGGCGTCCCTGGGCCTAGCATATTGTTTAACGGGGCATCCCTGGGCCTAGCATATTGTTTAACGGGGCGTCCCTGGGCCTAGCATATTGTTTAACGGGCGTCCCTGGGCCTAGCATATTGTTTAAGAGGGCATCCCTGGGCCTAGCATATTGTTTAACGGGGCGTCCCTGGGCCTAGCATATTGTTTAACGGGGCATCCCTGGGCCTAGCATATTAACGGGGCAACCCTGGGCCTAGCATATTGTTTAACGCGGCGTCCCTGGGCCTAGCATATTGTTTAACGGGGCGTCCCTGCCTAGCATATTGTTTAACGGGGCGTCCCTGGGCCTAGCATATTGTTTAACGGGCCGTCCCTGGGCCTAGCATATTGTTTAACTGGGCATCCCTGGGCCTAGCATATTGTTTAACTGGGCGTCCCTGGGCCTAGCATATTGTTTAACTGGGCGTCCCTGGGCCTAGCATATTGTTTAACGGGGCGTCCCTGGGCCTAGCATATTGTTTAACGGGGCGTCCCTGGGCCTAGCATATTGTTTAACGGGGCGTCCCTGGGCCTAGCATATTGTTTAAGAGGGCATCCCTGGGCCTAGCATATTGTTTAACGGGGCGTCCCTGGGCCTAGCATATTGTTTAACGGGGCGTCCCTGGACCTAGCATATTGTTTAACGGGGCGTCCCTGGGCCTAGCATATTGTTTAAGAGGGCGTCCCTGGGCCTAGCATATTGTTTAACGGGGCGTCCCTGGGCCTAGCATATTGTTTAACGGGGCGTCCCTGGACCTAGCATATTGTTTAACGGGGCGTCCCTGGGCCTAGCATATTGTTTAACGGGGCGTCCCTGGGCCTAGCATATTGTTTAACGGGGCGTCCCTGGGCCTAGCATATTGTTTAAGAGGGCATCCCTGGGCCTAGCATATTGTTTAACGGGGCGTCCCTGGGCCTAGCATATTGTTTAACGGGGCGTCCCTGGACCTAGCATATTGTTTAACGGGGCGTCCCTGGGCCTAGCATATTGTTTAAGAGGGCGTCCCTGGGCCTAGCATATTGTTTAACGGGGCGTCCCTGGGCCTAGCATATTGTTTAACGGGGCGTCCCTGGACCTAGCATATTGTTTAACGGGGCGTCCCTGGGCCTAGCATATT
>NC_139625.1:22986284-22988784 GCF_964638095.1 Poromitra crassiceps | reverse complement strand
CATTATTATTTTGATGTCACAACTGGTTTTCTGGTCACCGGTCTCTTTTTGGCTTGAGATGCTATCAGGTTAACGCGGATGAAGAATGGTGTTATACGAATTCCATTCTACAACATGTAATATCCTCAAAGATCAATTCTTTACCCAGAAAAAACTCAGATGTTAAGGGTTGAATCACCTGTGGTTCCGAAATTGGCATATAAAGGGTGAAGGGAACGGTAGATACAAGGAGTGTTTTTTTATCGCTAAACTGCCAGAAGTTACCCCTCATCTGGTTTGAATAATAACTCCCCCCAACCCCATCAGCTCTTCTTTAGGGTGTAGCCCCCCCCCCCCCCCCCCCCCCCACACACACACACACACACACAAACACACACACAGACACACCACCCTGCTGGAACCAACCTCCAGATGTTGGACACAGCCTTTCAACATTCCAACTACCACTCACTCCTCTTACACACACACACACACACGCGCGCGCGTGTGCACGCACACACACACACACACACACACACACACACGCGCGTGCACGCACACACACACAGACACACACAGACACACACATGCGCACGCGCGCATAAACTCCAAGCTGTGCCAGAGGGGAGCAGGTGGGCAGAAACAACAGGCAGGACAGCCTGAGGACTGAGGGCCTCAGTCATACAGATGGACTGGCCAGGAGATGGACTGGCCAGGAGATGGACTGGCCAGGACTGGCCAGGAGATGGACTGGCCAGGAGATGGACTGGCCAGGAGGACACAAGTTTAGACAGACACTATTACTGTAATGTGAAGGGCTGTACATTTGTACATTACCATGTTATTACTTTAACTCATCTGTTTCCTTCAGTTTCCCATATTTTCTCATTGTACCATAAAACGTAGCCTACAGCAGAGCCGTGTATATAGAAGATTCGCCACATCTCCATTCACTCCAATGGACCAGTTTTTTACTCTCAAGAGTTTCCGGAAGTAAGGTTCTGGATGAAGCAGCGCTGTCGAGTTGCCGCAAAATGGACAGTTTGTGTTGTACTTTGAAAGGGTCAGACGTTTAAAGAATCGAATTGTATAGACCAAATCAGCAGGATGTTTACATTTACTTCCGGGTACCCCTGGGTCCACACATTATAATGGCGGTGGACGGCACAAACTGACGTGTTGAAGACAAAAACAGACAAAGAAGACAAAAATGGTTCGTCCGTGTTGTGTTGTTGTTTAATATCATTCATAACAACACTTTCACTAACGTTAGTGGAGACCAGACTAGCTAATTTACCTGTTGGACCAGACCAGAGTAGACTTGAAGCTAAATTAAATTAACTACATAAAACAAACACAGAAGAAAGGCTAGATACGTCGGACAAGCATGTTTACCAACCGTTTAACCATTTAAATTGAAAGTAGTCGGCCGAAAACAACGAGAGGGTTTGACAGCATTTATATGACAACACGCACATTTAAACCTGCCGCCTTCCCCAAGTGGTACCCGGAAGTAAATTTGTTTACATGGTGACGTCACGGTGATTTGGTCTATATTATCAGCTTTAATTTAGCATTCAAACGTAGCGCGAGCCCCCTTCCTGGCTATTCATTGGCTACTGAGTCACGCATTTTGGACCTCCGCTGACGCCACAGGATAGCAGGATACGCCCTTGTGGCTTTTTGATTGGTTTTCTGACGGGGGTGGAGCTTACAGGGTTATGCCATTGAGGAAGTCTTAGTCTCACGTGGTCAGTCCCAACATCTTACGTTAGCAGTAGTGTGGTTAGCAGCATAGATATATATAAAGGCTAGATGGCTTAAGGCGGAGTCACCAGCGTCGTTGAACGGCCGCCATCTTGCTACAGTGCCTTTCTGGTACGTTCTATGGTAGCTGGTGACCTGCACAGACAAAAATACTCATAACTCGCTGAAATCTTGATGGATTCACAAACGGTTTGGTTTATTACAAGCATATTCCGTTCCCGAGATAGACCAAAAAAAAAAAACCCCCACTAAAAACACTATTTTTTTGATGGGCTCCAAATTACACCAAAATTAAACCGAAGCATCTATGCCATGAGAGGGATTCAGGCACAAAGTTTCATGCAGTTTCATCAATTTCCCTAGGAGTTATGATCATATGATGTTGCCATACTAACCCAACAACAGATGCTCATAACTCCTAGTAGCTCCCTGTAGCAAGATGGCCGCCATGCGACGACGTCGCTCTCCATTGGCCGGCAGCGCGGGTAAGCTATCTAGCCTTTATATATATCTATGGTTAGCAGACTTCCAGCGATTCAGCATTTCCGGGTTTTGCCAGAGGAAATCCCCTGGCTCCAATAGTATCATGGCAGAAGTCCGGCTCTCTGCGTGCATTGGTGCATCATTCAAAATGTACCGCCCATGAGTTGCGTCACGCAAATAAGGAGGTCCGTGGGTGGTTGGTCAATTCATATGCCTGTCACGCATTTTGTGACAAGCAGGTCTTAGGGGGTGGTCCTTAACCACTTTTCAA
>NC_139625.1:22928784-22978784 GCF_964638095.1 Poromitra crassiceps | reverse complement strand
GTACCTTCAACGTCTTGAATTTAAATTTATTCCAAAGCCTGAGAGCCCTGACAGCAAAAGCCGGTAACACTTTTGAATAACTTTCATCTATAAGCCATTTACAAGCAGTTAGTTAATGATAAATTAAACATTAAAATAGTTACACTTCGTTTTTTATACATTATTTTTGAGTTGTTTTTTATATAAACTCCTCAAAAGAACTTCGGAAACGTTATTTCAGTTGATTATTTCTCCCCTTTAATAATACCAATTAAGGGGGCATGGTGGCTCAGTGGTAGCGCTGTCCCCTCACAGCTAGAAGGTTCTAAATTTGATTCCCACCTGGGACGATGTGAGCGCTGAAGGAGTGCGTGCCCGTATGTCCTCGAGTGCCCACCGCCCGGGTCGTCATAAGGGCCTTTCTGTGTGGAGTTTGCATGTTCTCCCCGTGCCTCCTTTAACCGTTTTCATTCAATGTTTTTTCAAATGGAGTGTTTGTTGTTTGTTCTTCCTTTCTTGTTTGCTTCAACCGTGTTTGTCGTTCAGACAAGAGCCCACTCTCAGAGAGGTTTATAAACCGACTTCTGCGACTGCAACAAATGGAGTGCCTTTTTTAAATCCCAGTCAGCATGCTATCGCCATAGAACCAGGCAGTTCTCATTAGTGAAGCTTATCATCCCCTGACCTTACATCAAAGCAGCATTCCAGAAGATAAAAACAGGAACCAAGAATATAGGACTGATAGGCGAAATCTGAATCAATGAAAAAGTGCTATTTTCTCTTAGCTACATTCTCTGCGATTGTCACCAAATGGATGTGTGTATATCTGTGATTATTTATGAATACAGTATATATTGTACAGCATGATTTTTATTTCAATGTATTTGAAATGTACTTTTGCACCTTCCAGGTACTAAATCGTAACAAATTGTTTTAACTTGTCTCCCTGATCTGTACAAACTGCTTTGTATACACAAGTGGGAAATTATCATTAAAGTCTTGTCTAAATTTAGTTGTGATTTTTCTGACGTCCTTGAGGTCGTGGTAATAATTGTTCCAGCTAATATTGTGATGCACAGGTATGACGCAGAAGATGTGACATGCCAAGATTTCTTTTTATTCAAGGAGATACAAGCAGAGAGCTAGGTCTTAAAAGGTGCATCTGTTATCATTTCTATGATACAAGCAGACAGTCTAAAAGAGATCTGAAAAGGTGTATTTATGCTGTTATTTAGATACAAGCAGACAGCAAGTCTACAAGAGATCTGAAAAGGTGGATCTATGCTGTTATTTTTTCTATGCCCGTGATTGAGACTCTCCGTCTGTGTTTGGTAGTGGTGTTCATGCAGCCATTGGGTAGGAGCAGATGGACGCCCTTTGCAGCTCGCAGTCTGCCGCCGTCCACCAGCTCTCATCTAAAGGGGACAGACAGTCAAAGTTACCAGCTCTCATCTAAAGGGGACAGACAGTCAAAGTTACAAACTCTCATCTAAAGGGGACAGACAGTCAAAGTTACCAGCTCTCATCTAAAGGGGACAGACAGTCAAAGTTACAAACTCTCATCTAAAGGGGACAGACAGTCAAAGTTACCAGCTCTCATATAAAGGGGACAGACAGTCAAAGTTACAAACTCTCATCTAAAGGGGACAGACAGTCAAAGTTACAAACTCTCATCTAAAGGGGACAGACAGTCAAAGTTACCAAATCTCATCTAAAGGGGACAGACAGTCAAAGTTACCAGCTCTCATCTAAAGGGGACAGACAGTCAAAGTTACCAGCTCTCATATAAAGGGGACAGACAGTCAAAGTTACAAACTCTCATCTAAAGGGGACAGACAGTCAAAGTTACAAACTCTCATCTAAAGGGGACAGACAGTCAAAGTTACCAGCTCTCATCTAAAGGGGACAGACAGTCAAAGTTACCAAATCTCATCTAAAGGGGACAGACAGTCAAAGTTACCAGCTCTCATCTAAAGGGGACAGACAGTCAAAGTTACCAAATCTCATCTAAAAGGGACAGACAGTCAAAGTTACCAGCTCTCATCTAAAGGGGACAGACAGTCAAAGTTACCAGCTCTCATCTAAAGGGGACAGACAGTCAAAGTTACCAAATCTCATCTAAAAGGGACAGATAGTCAAAGTTACCAGCTCTCATCTAAAAGGGACAGATAGTCAAAGTTACCAGCTCTCGTCTAAAGGGGACAGACAGTCAAAGTTACCAAATCTCATCTAAAAGGGACAGATAGTCAAAGTTACCAAATCTCATCTAAAAGGGACAGATAGTCAAAGTTACCAGCTCTCGTCTAAAGGGGACAGACAGTCAAAGTTACCAGCTCTCGTCTAAAGGGGACAGACAGTCAAAGTTACCAAATCTCATCTAAAGGGGACAGACAGTCAAAGTTACAAACTCTCATCTGAAGGGGACAGACAGTCAAAGTTGTGGGGAAACTGAAAAGTAGGAGATATTTCATCTGTTTTTTGATAAGTAAGAGGGATCGCTCTTGGTTCCCTGGGCCGTCACGACCTCTCCACTGCAGGGGATGCTCCCCAGGAATTGGGGTCACTGAGATGGGCCGCAACCGGGCCTGCATGTTGATGTAGGGGACGGGGTGTAGCCTAGTAATGTACAAAAGCTCATGCATGCAGACACAAACCGGTATGCTTGACATACGGTATGCATGTGTGTGTTTACTATATGTAGGCCTGTTTTTCTACAGTATGTGTGTATGTATCTTGCATCGCGTACACCACAGATTGAACAGTCACTTTCTTACCCAGTCTCTTCCATGACTGGTCTTTTATTCGTTCTTGTATATTCCTATTGGGGGTTTTTTATTATGCTTTTATGAAAACTTTTATCCGCACCTTCCTATGTACACGTTGGAAGCTACTGAACACCAGAATTTCCTTCGGGATCAATAAAGTATTTATCTTAAGCTATTTCTCACTAGTAAGCTAAATATACATTTTGACAGACTGTTAAAGACCCCCCTAAAGTCATGCTTTAACTAAGATGTATGCAAAATACTCTACTTCAGAGGTTGTGTGTGTGTGTGTGTGTGTGTGTGTGTGTGTGTGTGTGTGTGTGTGTGTGTGTGTGTGTGTGTGGGTGTGTGTGTGTGTGTGTGTGTGTGTGTGTGTGTGTGTGTGTGTGTGTGTGTGTGTGTGTGTGTGTGTGTGTGTGCGTGCGTGTGCGTATGCGTGCGTGCGTGTCCACTGTCCAGGCCTTACCTATCTTAAACATCTCCAGACAGACAGGTTTGTCAGTGTGAATGTTGGGGTGACCTGGCATCCAGTCACTGTACCCCCACTCCGACCCATCCACCCACGCTGCCTGCTGCTTCTGAGGGATGCAACACACAACACATACACTTACCATGCAGGTACATTATGTGCACAACTACGCACATGTCACCTCTCCTATTCTCCTGTCATTGGTGGAATAGACCAGTGGGGTCTCAAGGGGGGGTCTGGGGATCTTGACAGAAAGTCATGCAATTCTGGACAAAATTGAATCTTAACAGTAAAAACTATTCTCAGATTTGGGTCAGAGATCAAATCGAATTAAATTGGGGATCTGTGGCTCTAATGTGGACTAAATAGACTAGTCCTTGGCTCTGTGGCTCTTTGTAGTCATATAAAAACAGTCTTTATTTCATCACAAGGAAGAGAAGAGAAATAATATATATTATATTATATAATAATATATTATTATATATTTAAGCAATATAGCATGAGAGCCAGTGTGTTGTGGCAAATATATCCCGCTGATCAGCTGTTATCCCACGAGGCCGCAGGGGTTTGTTTATTTCCTCACGGGGAAAAGAAGTCCGACCTAAAAATGGCTAAAACATTGGTTCCGCGGATTTCACCCGCGCCCCACCTGTAATACCACTGCGCCGCGCCCCACACTTTAAGATACACTGCACTACTGTAAGGTGGGACCTCTAGCAAGAAGATAGACGTGCGAGTGATTTGATTGGATCGTTCTGGAGACTGAAGTTGACATTGGCCAATCCTGGCGCTTGCTGAGAAGCTGAGAGCTTTCTGCAAAGCCCGACACGCAGCTCGAGCGCAGCGCTGCATTCTCAGCGCTTGCTGAGAAGCTGAGCGCTTTCTGCAAAGCCCGACACCAACTAACGTTACGTCTTATTTAGAAATGCGGGGTTAACAGCCTTTTTTTTTGCAAAGAAGACATTAGCCCGCGTCTATTCTTGTACAAAACATAATTTTCTGTGAAGTATTAGTAAAGTTATAAGCGAAGATCGATTCACAAGGATCTGACAGCTGTCTCCGCCATTTTGTTTTTTCTACATTGTCATTTGAGGTAACCAAAGCCTTTTAGTAAGAGAGTTGCGTCTCATAACCCATGGCCATGGGTTATGAGAGTGGGTTACGGTATTTATACAATGGCTGTGAACCAATCAGATTGCTTGATTTGAGAGAGCCGTTTTATAAAATAATATAATAACATACCTAAATTTGAGAGCCTCTGATATAACCTTGTATCCACAGTGGTCATTTTCTACACCTTGTGAACTGAATTACCCTCATATTACTCACATTTGATGCTATTATAGGAACATATAGAGCCTTTTTAGATAATGAAACAGTTCAAAGGGTACCGAGGTAAGCACAGCACAGTCTGTTCTGTTGATAACTTATCTGATCACAGTCTCCTTGGGCTCTAACAAGTACTGAGATAGTCTCCAAAAAGATCTTCAGCCTAAATTCATCTTTACTCCTTTCACTTACGACATAATAATAAAGATGAACTTGTCTCAAGATGCTTTTGTAGGGATAGGGGCATACAAAAGGCTTGACTTTTAAAATAAACAACAGTAATTTCCTTTCCTGCTATGTTTCTTGATTTAAATATTCTTTCTTGCCTTAATTCCTTCCAAAATGCCGTATGTCCGTTTTGCTTGAGAGAAAAAAGCAACCATGGTCTTCGAAGACCAGTAGCCTGTACTACGAAGCTAGTTTAATGCCTTATCCGAGTAAGTTTGAGTTTAAACCTGGTTTAGCCGTACTACAAAGCAAGTTAACTTTCAATCACCATGGCAACTGACGCTGCAAAGCTAACCTGGTCGCGACCAGGTTAGCTTCAGAGGATAAGATCAAAATCCATGACAGACCCATATAATCGGCTCTCTGGAGTCACTCACCGTTCATATAAGATCGCCATATGAAAAATAGATTGCAGTCAACTGAGAATATAACAAGAAAAACATTTGTGGCTCTGTAGGCTACATAATTAAATTAAGCCTACTTACCACTTTATGTCTTAACAGCTCAACGATGCGTGGAGAAATATGATCACTATTAATCACCGCCGCGCATATCATGAATGGACCCTCAAATGGAGTGAGGGTGATATTCTCCTACATGCCAGAAAATCCGCATCGTCTCAATTCAGTTCAGCAGTTTTCTCTTTTATAGTAGGCTATTAGGCTTTATACTAGGCTATTTTATATATGAATTATTCGATCAGTGCAACCACACACATGAGTGATAGAGATCATTATTCATTGAGCATGCGTTTCTAAATCTATGGTCTAAATAGGCTTACAGATTGTGGAAATGTATAGACTGAGATTACATTTGTTGCTGCTGTATCAATGTATGCAGCTGTATCAGACAGAAATCGCTGATCGAAGTAAATCAAATGACTGATGTGAATACAAGCTGCTGCTTTAGACAGCCCTTCAGCAGACTATCCAACGCGGATTTTCATTCTGACATTAAATCGCGGATACATTAAATATCCGCTAAAACTCTGATCATGCACTGCGCTTTCATGGAACGAGGAAATGGGTGTGGAAATTGGTGTGGGCGTGGATCAACTCAGCTGTTCATAATGTGATTGGCTAGTGCACCTCTTTCGCGTGGACGCGCGCCTGTGCACGAGCGAAAAACGTGCGCGTGCACAGGCAGATCCCAGGTCCACTTACCTAGTAAAAAACCAGCGTCGTAGTATCAGTTAACTAGATAGCTTTGATCCTGTTCAGTCAAACCAGATCAAAGCGACTTATCGCGGATCTGTTAAACTAGTTTCGTAGTACAGGGCTCTGGTTGCTTGTTTCTCTCACAAGATCTGGCAACCCTGGTGATGGACGGGTGGAGTGCATGAGCAACTTGCCTTGACCACGCCTCCCAGCCAGGTCAGCACAGGACTGGTCGTGCCGCCCTTGGTCACCAGGGAAACCAGGCGGGAATGCAGATCACCATTGGTTACAGATGCAAGGTCAGCGTTTGGGGCAAGGGCTCTGCAGATGGCCTGGAGACACACACACACACACACACACACACACACACACACACACACACACACACACACACACACACACACACACAAATGTTTTGTTTGTAGTTTTCCAGCCATTGAAAAAAGCAGGTCATGTGATACTAGTGTTTAAAGTTTACAAGTTTCCAATGTTTACAAGTTTCATTAGGGAGAATGGTATTCCCTATCTATTCAGTGGTGGGTATTTGTGTCTAAAATAGAAAAATGGTGTCCGCACACTAGATATATTAGGGTGCAGACTATATTTTTCTATTTTTGACTTGTACCTCTGTCCAGCACCTACAATTAATCGTTTTTGGATGTGCGTGCTTTTGTCTACTTTTGGGTCTTTGTGTCTAACCTGTGCGTCCTGGAAGGCCAGTGGAGTGGGATTGAACTGGTAGCAGTTTCCATTGATGATCTCCCCTTCACACACCACAGTCTTGGTTTGAAGCCTGGAGGTGGAGGGTTCGCTTCCCTGCCTGAATCCATCAGGAATAGAGATCATGGGTTCGGTTCCCTGCCTAAAACCATCTGGGATATGAGGAAAGGGTTCAGTCCCCTGTCTAAAACCCTCTGGGATATGAAGAAAGGGTTCGGTCCCCTGTCTAAAACCCTCTTGGATAGAGCTCACAGGTTCGGTTCCCTGTCTAAAACCCTCTGGGATAGAGATCACGGGTTCGGTTCCCTGTCTAAAACCCTCTGGGATAGAGATCATGGGTTCGGTCCCCTGTCTAAAACCCTCTGGGATAGAGATCACGGGTTCGGTTCCCTGTCTAAAACCCTCTGGGATAGAGATCACGGGTTCGGTCCCCTGTCTAAAACCCTCTGGGATAGAGATCACGGGTTCGGTTCCCTGTCTAAAACCCTCTGGGATAGAGATCACGGGTTCGGTTCCCTGTCTAAAACCCTCTGGGATAGAGATCATGGGTTCGGTTCCCTGTCTAAAACCCTCTGGGATAGAGATCACGGGTTCGGTTCCCTGTCTAAAACCCTCTGGGATAGAGATTACGCGTTCGGTTCCCTGTCTAAAACCATCTGGGAGAGCAGGAGCAGATGGTTCATCCACTCTGACCCAACCACCACCAATCCTCTGAGCTGGAACATCAACAGGAGCTGGAGAATAGACGTTTAGTATAGGTTAGTAGTAGTATAGTTAGTTAGGTTAGTTCGTATAGCATTACTATTATTGTTCATTCATTATTCAAAGAAAAAGTCCAAATGTATGGTTTCACAGACATGGACTGAACTCAAATGACATCTCTAGCATTGTGGAGCTTAAAATGTGTTGGAGTTGTAAATAGAAAGTTGGAAATGGAGTTAAAAGGTCAAATGTTCTGGACTTCAACAAATTGACCGTTTAACTTTCACTCTCCCTCACCCTGATTTGTCAGCCAGTGTCTCCTCTCCATCTCTCCGAATCCTTTCCCCGCAGGATGGAGCGGGGCTGCAAAATAAAACAGGAGGAGGTGAAGAATGAGTCAGGGAGTTGTGGAAGACGGAGAGTACAAGAGAACTGTTACGTTTCCTAAAAGCAGAAAAGTGGAAATCCTCTCTTCATGGAATTTCTATAGAAGGTTTTCATGGAATTGTGTCAGGCTGTGACGCGGCGTGCCGTAAACCCCTCTTAGCTGTTGTAAAATCACTGTCAACCATGGTCTCTTTGGGCTTATTGCTTAATTTGAAACCCAGCTTATTTCCTGTCACTGCAACAGGAAGTAAGCTAGGTTCCATTTAGAATGTTTATGTTGTCCATTTAAAACCACCTATAGAGTGGAATTTCTATCAAACATTCCCGACCTGGGAACAGCAAACCAAAACATGGTAGAAATGCGTTACTTTACCCACCTGCCCTCCGGTCCATCTCACTGATGCGTTCCTTCACCAGGCCGGTGTTGAGGTCGACCAGGAACCGCCTGGAGGGCTCTGTGCCCTGGCGGAAGCCATCGCTACGGAGGGCAGAGAGTTCGGTACCCTGCTGGAAGCCATTGGGTAGTCGGTGGGTTGAGGGTTCGGTACCCTGTCTGAACCGAGGAGGGAGACTTCTTGTTTTGTACAAACCTTTGGCTGGTCTGAGGGGAACAGCTTGGAGGCCTGAGAGGGTTAATACTATTACAATTAGAATGCATTTCCAGGGTAAAAAAAAACACACCCTCATAATGAAACAATAGAATAAGTCAATTTCCAATGACAATGCTCTTGTACAGGCGAAAAGGGAGGCATAGTCATAGTTTATAAATACACCCACAGCAACCTTGGACTTCCAAGGGATCGAGCCATAAACTTTTCCAATTCACAGATTGGTGTTATCAGACTGATTTCGCTCAGATACAACAGTCCGTTTCTTCAATGATTAACTATTGTGTCAGAAAAATATGTACAGCTTTTCTTTACCAGTGTAATAAATCAATAAAGGTCAAAGACTAATTTCCCTATACACGCGTTCTTTGAGGCCATCAATTAGGCCTACCGTGATTACAATTTCGTGATGTTTGCTACAGTGGTTAATTATCCACATTTTTGGCGATAAGACAACATTCAACAACATTTAAAGGCAAACTGATTATCTCAAAATGTCAGCAAATAATTTCCACAGAAATCATTCGGCCCAATCTTGGTGGGACAGGTTGAGTCTAGTGAAATTATTTTTAGTGGAGTAATGTTTGTTTGATATTGATTTCCTTTATATCTTAGATCAATCTCAATGTGTGACTTAGTTCACTCACGGTACCCTAACCCACAATAACTAATACCCAGAATGTCAATGTTGTTTGAATATGGTCAAGTATGGAGATACTCTGAGTGTTGCATACAATGAAAGGTTTACTATACTTTCAGGTTCATAATTGTTGTTTCAGTATTGAGTCACTGGAGCATCATATTTTCTCTTGTGCCTTTTCCAACCAATTCTGGAAGGATAAGCAATGCATGGATACAGTAGCTTTAAAATTAACTACTATCACAGTGTTTGAATATCTCCATACATTTAATTCAAAACACATCTGATTTAATTTAATTCATAAGATTATCATTATGGGTATAAATACCATATTCATTGTGCAAGTGGATACCAAACCCTCATGTACTTTATTCATAATAGATGTAAATTATTTAAAATCTCTTAAATGTCTCTGTATCTTCTGTTAATGCTGTATAAAAGAATAATCTTTGCACATGGCTTTACTTCCCATTTTTTCTTGCTTTGCCTTTTTGCTTGATTGGTTGTAAAAGAAAAAAGTTGATCTGAATTGTGTTCATTTCTTGTGGTGGGAATTCCATCATCAAAATTAAAAAGTTTGATTAGAAATAAACAAAAAGGCTATGCTTTCACTAGAATTGAGTATTGAACAAAACAATGTAATGACATGTTTATACAATATGACGAGATGAAGACGAGAGTGAGGTTTACCTGACAGCGCCAGGCACAGCAGCACTAACTTCAGCATCCTGCCTGCGGACACCAGAGTGGACAGAGAGTGAGAGAGAGAGCAGATTTTCATATACAAGTCAGTCTCATGCACTACTGTATCTCTCTCTCTCTTTCTGTTTACCATCACCACACACACTCATCCCACATTGACCTGTGTGTGTGTGTGTGTGTGTGTGTGTGTGTGTGTGTGTGTGTGTGTGTGTGTGTGTGTGTGTGTGCGCGTGTGTGCGTGTGTGTGTGTGTGTGTGTGTGTGTGTGTGTATGTGTGTGTGTGTGTGTGTGTGTGTGTGTGTGTGTGTGTGTGTGTGTGTGTGTGTGCGTGCGTGCATGCGAGAGAGAGTCACTCACCTGAGACAGCGGTGTTCGTTGGATGTGGTGAACTGAGCAAATCACAGAGTCCGCCTGTAGCCTATATGTCACCGCCTTGGTCATAAACCCTCACCCACCCACCAACAACTTTTATGAATTGAGAGATTATAGATTGATCTCCATCTCATTGCCCTTCCTCGCTGATTGCTGAAATGTAATGCACTTTGCCCTCAGGTCAATATAGCCAGATAAAGGTGAACACATGCCAGGTGCTGATATAAGTACTGGCTGGCTCAGGCTCCTATATGCCGCTCCAAAGAAAATTTAAGAAATACACAGCATTGACATACTGATCCAATACACACATAATGCTACTTGCAACTGGGTGGGGCCTTTGAACCCAGAACATCAAAATGCAGAAACAGCAATTGGCCATGCTCCGTCCAATCCATTCGTCCATCTGTTCATCCATCGTGCACAATATCTCTGCATCATTTGATGGTTTTTGTTGACTTGTTTTCTGAGAGTTGTTCAGTCTTTCCTCTAGATGCTGGCTGGTATATCACAGGACTACAGTAACTTTGAGTATCTAGAGGGTAACAAGATCGTACTTATAGTATAACTACAGGGTACCACACTGTACTTACAGGGTAACTACGGGATTGCGGGCTGTATTCTAAAGCAGGGGACCAATTCTGTACTTATAGGCTAATTACGGGGTAGGCCTACCACACTGTACTCACAGGGTAACTACGGGGTCGCGGGCTGTATTCTAAAGCAGGGGACCAATTCTGTACTTATAGGCTAATTACGGGGTACCACACTGTACTTATAGTGTAACTACGGGGTACAAGGAGTGAATTTAGACTGTAACTAGAGGGTAACAAGATCTGTACTTATAGTATAACCCCATAGTTATACTATAAGTAGCCTACAGATCTCTACAGATCCTGCCCGGTGGAGCGGGTGGTCCGCTCCGCGGCCTTTATGACCCAAGTCTCTTCCTGTCCTTCCCACTACAATTGCCGTACCAGGCAGTGATGCTACCGGCCAGCACCGACTCCACTGTGGCAGAGTAGAAGGCTTTCAGTAAGGCTGGGGATTTTGTGTGTTTCCTCAGCCTCCTGAGGTAGTATAGTTTTCCCACAGTCTTCTTTACCAGAGCGGAGACATGGGCGCTCCATGTTAGGTCGTTACTGGTGTGTAGGTACTTGTAGCAATCTAGTATTTCCACATGGGGCCCCCATCGATCATGATTGGTAGCCTACATGCGGGGTCCTCTTAATTCGTCTAAAGTCCATTATCAGTTATTTTGTTTTGGTCATGTTCAGGTGTAGGTTGTTGTCTTTACACCATACTACCACATTTTTCACCTCCTCTCTGTAGGCTGTCTCGTCGCCTTTTGATATCAGCCCTACCACCACGGTGTAATCTATACGGAGATACGGGGTGTAAATGTAATCCCCCGTATCTCTTTCCAGATACGGGGGAGCTCACCTTGCTCTAGCGAGGCCTTCCAGATGGAGTGTATACTGGCGCTAGTTGGTCAGCGCAGGCTTTGATCACCCGGCCCGGGATGTTATCTGGGCCAGCAGCATTTCTGCTGTTTACACCTTTCAATATTAGCCTCACATCATGCACCGTGAAGGTGGGTGGTTTACCTTCCTTGGCTAGAGCTGACGCTGGAGCAATAGCCTCCTGCGAGGAGTTGATGTCAGCTGGGATGATGCTATCCTCAAACCGAGCAAAAAAGTTGTTGAGATCCTCAATATAGGATAATTTAACGCCGAATTTGATTTTGCTTTATAGTCTGTAATTGTATTAATGTTTTTCCACATATTTCTTGTGTCTCTCTCATGCAATTGGGATACAACTTTGTTGCCAAATTGTCTAATAGCTGTCTCCACAGCCGTCCTAAGCTTATATGCTGCCTTATATGGTTAGCCTGACTCCGCCAGATGGGGGCGGCATTGTTCCACAAATTCACAATGTTGGTTGTGAACCATGGTTGTGAAACAAAATTGGTTTGTTAATGTGAACGAACTTACATCCATCAGCGTCAGGTTATTATGGTTCCTTCTCTCCAGTTTTTAGGCTTACCTTGTAAGCGGCTGTTCTGGTCTTCAGAGCCTCACGTAGGCTACTGATTTGTTCACCCATGTTTTTTGATTTGGATGGGCTTTCACAGTCACCATAGGTGCAATGTCATCTGTGATTTTCTCAATGAATATTTATTTTTTATTTTTTTATTGATTAATTCCAAAGCATACAAGTCAACAAGCATACATTAAACATCAGTACAGAGAGTATGCCACTTCGATAGAAATAAAAAAAACAAAAAAAACAGAACAAACTAACAGGGGTATCATGTTAGAATAAACTCAGGCATTAATAAAACATATTTAAATCTTTACAAATATTCACAGTTTTTAAGGCTATGCTGTTCTTGAGGCCACATAAAGTTTTAATGATGTCCGAATTCAAGTTTGAACTGTTGTACGTGTGGTTTCTTGGTAGTCCACTTGCACTTATATAGTATTTCCCATATAAAATAAAAAGGTTCAAAATAAATAATATTTTACAATCAATATCACTCTTTTCCAGAAACGCCACTTACGAAGCTGTTGACGTCATCAGTGGGCGACCCAAATATATTCCAATCGACGTCATCGAGAGCGTCCTGCAGCTGATCGTCCGAGGCTGCGCACCATCTGCGCATGCGCCTCAAAGATACATATTGGGAGCAATAATATCGTTGAATGATCACTTTTACCCTCTAGTTAAAGTCTAAATTCACTCCTTGTACGTTACGTTAGCTATGAAGCTATTGTAGCTTTGAAATGATAAAGTTCATGTCACAGTTACGTCACGTGCTGAACATTGACAGTCACTGTGTACATGTCTAAAGACTAAAATCCACAAGCTGAGAGCGGTGGTGAAGCAGCGACTGCTGCGGCTGTTGAAGAGATATTTGGGCTGTTTGAAATAATGGTAGAGTACGAGGAGGAAGCTACTCGTTCAAAAGTGGAGATCGACCGACAAGGAAAACTGCTGGACACTGTGCGGTTACACAGAGAAGCCTTGCCTCCAGACCCCCAGCAGCTGTTGGTCATTAAAGAAGACATTCCCGCTGAGCAGCAGGAGTGGAGCCCCAGTCTGGACCAGGAGGGCCCAGAGTCCCCACACATTAAAGAGGAACTCTGCACCAGTCATGAGAGAGAGCAGCTTCAGGAGAACCCAGAGCTCCCGCACATTAAAGAGGAACAGGAGGAGCAACTCTGGATCAGTCAGGAGGCAGAGCAGCTTCAAGGGCTGGAGGAAGCTTATATCACCAAGTTCCCATTCACTGCTCTTCCTGTGAAAAGTGATTATGATGAAGAGAAACCTCAGTCCTCACAGCTTCATCAAAGCCAAACTGAGGAGAACGGAGATGAGCCTCTAGTCAGCAGCTCGACTGAACAGATTAAGACAGAAGCTGATGGAGAGGAATGTGGACTATCAGCACCAGCCAGAAACTTAGATCCAGCTAATGATTTACAACCATCTAGTGATGGCAAGACTCCACACTCTTCTGAACCTGAGACTGAAGACAATGATGATGAATGGATGGAAACTAGTGAGCCTCAGTCAGGTTTAGACTCACAGAAAAAAAGAAACAGTAAAGTGAAAAGCATTGACATTCTTGGGAAGAAACACTTCTGTTGCTCAGTTTGTGGTAAAAGTTTTAGTCAAAAAGCACGCTTGAAGATACACATGAGAGTCCACACAGGTGAGAAACCATTTCTTTGCTCAGTCTGTGGTAAATGTTTTCGTTATATAGCAGGCTTGAAGAAACACATGATAACCCACACAGGAGAGAAACAATTTCTTTGCTCAGTCTGTGGTAAATGTTTTGCTCAAAAAGAGTATTTGAAGACACACATGGTAGTTCACACAGGTGAGAAACCATTTAATTGCTCAGTCTGTGGTAAAGGTTTTGGTCGAAAAAGAGACTTGAAGACACACATGATAGTTCACACAGGTGAGAAACAATTTAATTGCTCAGTCTGTGGTAAATGTTTTCGTCGTATAGCCGCCTTGAAGGAACACATGATGATCCACACAGGAGAGAAAAAAATTATTTGCTCAGTCTGTGGTAAAGGTTTTGGTCGAAAAAGAGACTTGAAGACACACATGATAGTTCACACAGGTGAGAAACAATTTAATTGCTCAGTCTGTGGTCAAAGTTTTGTTCAAAAACGACAATTGAAGGGTCACATGATAATCCACACAGGAGAGACACAATTTACTTGCTTAGTCTGTGGTAAAGGTTTTGGCCGTGATGTAAACTTGAAGAGACACATGCTAGTTCACACAGGCAAGAAACAATTTATTTGTTCAGTCTGTGGTAAAGGTTTTGGTCATAAAGCAGACTTGAAGAGACACATGATAGTTCACACAGGTGATAAACCATTTAATTGCTCAGTCTGTGGTAAAAGTTTTACTCAAAATGGACACTTGAAAGAACACATGATTGTTCACACAGGAGATAAACCATTTATTTGCTCAGTCTGTGGTAAAGGTTTATTTCATGAAATAAGATTGAAGACACATATGCTAGTCCACACAGGTGAGAAACCATTTCCTTGCTCAGTCTGTGGTAAAAGTTATAGTCAAAAAGGAAACTTGAAGGTGCATATGAGAGTCCACACATGACTAGAGTAACTGAGGGTAGGGATTTAGCAAGGGGCAAGGGCAAAAGAATAACTGAATTGAATGAAAATAAAATGATCTGATCCTTGGGTAAATTTTTGGCCCCCGGATCATGGTTTTTAGTAGCCCCAACGTGACCCTACTACTGTACTTTGTGTATATATAATATATACACTCGTGCAGTATTAGGGTCACATAGCGTTCCAATAGGCAATAGGGGGAAACGGCTGTTCAACACGCTCTCCTACCCGTCTCTGACGTCCGATTGCAGATCCAAAGATATGATAGTCCTCCTATGGAAGCCAGTAATTTAGCCGGGGCGGTTAAAATGATACTGCTGCGTGAAACAACTGTTTAAAAACTGTCCGCACTCGAGTGGGGATGATCTGTCGGAATTGAATATTGTTAATTACTGATGCATTTTTGTGTCCATTTGAAAACAGCAGAATTTAAAAAAGGACTGTAATGTCAAATATATTTAAAGTTGTCTGTATTACTAGAGAATCATGTGTTCAGATGTACTTTGTAGTTTGTACATACAATGTTTTGCAGAGGTACACTCTTTTTGGTAAAATAATCTACAGTAATAGCAATAGTACTTTAATCAAATAGGCCTTTTATAATTCTATGTGTTCTTGTTTTTGTTTTGTATAGAGAGCCGCAGGGATGTCGTATTTTTGTAGTCAGAACGCGGAAGTCCCGGACTTCCTGGTTCTTCACTGTTTCGGTCTATGTGATTTTTGAATGGGTTTTTGCCGCGATGCTTCAAATACGGTCTCTGGGCAACGCAAGATTAATCAAACGCGAACCAGAGTTCAGTCGGATAATCTTCACACATGAGGACCACTTTCATGAGTTTTGTAGCGTAAATGCGAGCCCTAGAAGTAAAAAGCTCGAGCTAAGCTAATCCAGAACTACACACTGTCGCATAGGCTTCCACGTCACGTCAGCACTCAACCCGGACTGTTGTTGATGTGTGCACTGATTACCCCGGGCTGAACGGGGCTGAACCAGGTGAGGAAAAGAGAATTTCCGTGTTCGTCCTTTGAAGTGGTGACGTTATTGAGATATATATCCCCATCGACTCAACAGTGTAGTCTCATTTAGCCGTTTGCTAGCTAGCCGCCCTTTTAACGGCACGTAAAAGCTTCAAAACTCATAAAAGTGGTCCTCGTGTGTGAAGATGATATTACTAAACACTGGTTCGCGTTTGATTAAGCCAGCGTTGCCCAGAGAGATTATTAGAAGCATCGCGCCAAAAACCCATTCAAAACTCCCATAGGTGAAAACAGTGAAGAACCAGGACTGTTAGCATCGATGATTTCTGGACTCGTTCCTGCAGCTCTCTATATGATTTCTAGACACTTCTGTCATCTTGTGGTAGTAGAAGCCACTCCCGACACAAAAGTGGACAAGGTACTAAACCTGATCAAATTTTATGGTTGAAACGTGTTGATTCATACTTTATCGTTTGTAGTTTGTAAAGGCGTGCAGATTTAATAGCAATAGTAAGCTACAACGTTGCTAAACCTGAAAAATCAAAATGGCCGCCGAGGGCAGGTGTGGTGTGTTGAGCTCCACACATATCCTCCTTTTTAACATTTTTCTTCGGATTTGATCAGTTTTAGCTGATGTTCTTCCACATAACGCTTTCAACTCAAAGAAACACCCCTGGCATTGAATGTGGTATGGAGAGCCGATATCCCGGAACTGGACCCAGATTTTAACTGGGTCCAATATACTCCTATCTTCCAGAAACCCAGATCATCAACAAATACACTTTAATTTTGCTCATAGACTTTATTTGACACCCAGAAAGCTTTGTCTAATGAAAGTAATCCCAGACTCTACTTGCACTCTGTGTACTAGGAAAGCGGATGGTACTTACCTACATATGTTCTGGGAATGTCCTCCAGTAGCTAAGTTCTGGGAGCTGGTTGTTTCTCACCTCTCTGACTTATTTGAGATCACTGTACCCTGTTCGCCCATCACTGTCATCCTAAACGATCTGTCCAGCATGGGATTGACTCTATTCAATCAGTGAGCATTTTTAGCCGGGCTTACAGCTGCGAAGAAATTGATTGCTACGCGATGGAAGCCTCCTCATTGCCTGGCCCGCAAAGCCTGGGTGTTAATGTATTTAGATATTGTACACTTAGAGCAATCTACAGCCCGGGTACATGGTGCAAAGGAGTCTACTATAGAAGGTTGGAAAACACTTGCTGTGAACCTCAAAAGCCTTTTTCAATAATGGGTGGCCTGGGTCACCACCTGGGGGGTGGGGGGGATAGGTTTGTTTTGTTTTTTGTCTGTTTGTTTGTTTTGATTTTATGTTTAAGCTCAGTTTGATACGTGGGTTTGTTCGATGTGTTTGTCTCTTTCATTGTGGTTTTTCTTTTTTTTGTGACCTCCAATCTCTGACGTACTGAATGTATGCAATATGCATTGTTGTCTATTCATACTGTTGTAGTTTTTTGCTTATTGTATTGTTACTACATGTTCTAAGACAAGAGCGAATAAAATAAAAAATATTTGATCACAAAAAAACTCAAAGAAACACAGGATTCTGAAACAAGATTCAACCAGCAGGTACAGAGTAAATTCATGTGTTTGGACCTTGCTACTTTGCTTGTGGCTTCTGCTCACTAACTCACTAACTCACTAACTCACGTCTCCTCTTAAACACAAAGAAAACCGTCTGTATGATGTTTACAAAAACACAGAGAAGCGCAACACACTCTGGTGTGTTTTTGGAGGGAGAGGAGCATGCCCTTGTGAGTGAATTCAAGTACCTGGGAGTCATCCTGGACCTGGACCCACAACTCTCCTTCAGGAAACATGTAAAAAAGATGACCAACTCAGTTAAATTCCATCTCTCTAACTTCAGACAGATCCGCAACTCACTATCTGATATTGCTGCACTGATGTACCTACATCATGCCATGATTTTCTTCCACATCGACTACTGCCTGACAACCTGGTCTCTGGCCTGTAATACAGCCCTCAAGCCGATCGAATCCCTCTTCAAAAAAGCTCTGAAAATATATGCGAAAAAACCTCTCTCCTCCCATACAGTATATGCAACATTCTGCAGAAGCATAATTTCCTTGACTTTGATAATTTTAAATCTTTTAGATATGCATGTTTTGTTTTTAAGTGTCTACATGGACTGGCACCTCCACCCATGAGTGAATTCTACAAGCTGAGAACAGTGGGCGGCATGACCACTAGGGTGTGCCAGAGAGGTGATGTCCAGATTTCATACAGGCACACTGCCTTTGGCAAAAACGTTCTGTCTGTTGTGGGTGGGAACATCTGGAACGGCCTCCCACCTGCAATAAGGGAATGCCCAACCTACCCTACATTCAAAATAAAACTCAAGGAATGGCTCAAAACTAATCAAGTATGCACCCATAACCCATCTTAACTCTCTATTGGACATTCTCTTATTGCACTCTGTACTTCACCATTTTAGTTTTGTATTAATTTTAGTCTGTATTTATTATCTTGTTGGCATTAGTTTTAGTAGTGTATTTAGCATAGTTTTTAGTATGGTATTAGTACTGCTTATCCTTTTTCTGTGTTGTCATTTACCATGCTTTGTCTCATTGTATGTTTCTTTTTATGTAATGAGGACTGCAGATGAAAATTAGCTCCTGCTAACTCCGGCATATTTACAGTTACCCTGTATTTCTATATAGATGGCTGTTCATGAATGTGCACTGTCCTGTCGAAATAAAGAATTAAATAAATAAAGTACTCGTATGAGGACAACAGGACGAAATACGTCACTTTTTTTTCCAACATTTTAATTAACAGTATTTTTGGAACACACACACACACACACACACACACACACACACACACAAATTGAACAGACTCAGACACAGGCAAAAAACAACAACAACAACAACAACAACAACAACAACAACAACAACAAAAAAGGCATACGTATGCTATATTACAGCATAGTGCTGCCAGCTACCAGCAGCCACCAATGTGGCTACTTATTTACTTGTAAGGGACTGTTCATTATTTAAAAAGGGGGGGGGGGTCACTGGAGGGATTTGGGGCGCTGCGCTCTGAATTAAAAAGCTGTGACCCTTCTCTGATCGAAATATATTTTTCCTTGAACTTCCACAAGTGATTGGAAAAATATGATTGACACTCCGCAACAAAATGTTATAGGCCTATATGACGGAAGCGGAAATCTTGACACCTGCTCTACTCGGAAAACCCTGAAATATACGCCTATTTCACATCCCACCCAAATCAGTCACTTTGTGTCTAAAATGCAGGAACACAGGTGCAAGCAGCAAGACAAGCTGGGACTGGACCAGCTGTGCCAGCACTCTATAGACCAAATCACCGTGACGTCACCATGTAAACAAATTTACTTCCGGGTACCACTTGGGGAAGGCGGCAGGTTTAAATGTGCGTGTTGTCAAATAAATGCTGTCAAACCCTCTCGTTGTTTTCGGCCGACTACTTTCAATTTAAATGGTTAAACGGTTGGTAAACATGCTTGTCCGACGTATCTAGCCTTTCTTCTGTATTTGTTTTATGTAGTGTTAGCTAGCTAATAACGTTTGTTTGTCTGTCAAACTCGCTGTTTTTTTGCAGAGTCGTTAACGTTACAGACAGAGTAACCTCGCGTCACCAGGCTCTTCTCGGCGAGAAAGAGCCTGGTACAGACAGAGCTACTTTACTTTACTTTACTTTATTTCATTTGGCAGACGCCTTTATCCAAAGCGACGTACAACAAGTTATTTACAACCAACAAGAATACAGAACAATATAAACAGTAAAAACAAGGCAGTGACAGGATCAGAACAAATGTCAGTTCATGAAGGAATACCGAAAAGGTGAGTTTTTAGTCTTTTTCGAAAGATGGGAAAAGTTTCGGCCGTCCTGACCAAGGGAGGGAGTTCGTTCCACCATTTCGGTGCCAGGGATGAAAAAAGTCTCGAACGGGATGAGCGATTGTTGAGTACATGTAATGGTGGAGGGGCGAGGCGTCCAGCACTAGTGGAGGGGCGGAGGGAGCGGTGTGAGGGCTGGAATCTGACCATAGATTGTAGGTACGGAGGGGCTGTCTGGTGTACTGCTCTATAGGCTAGAATAAGTGTTTTGAATTTGATACGTGAAGAAATGGGAAGCCAATGGAGGTCATGGAAGAGGGGGGTGACGTGGGAAAATTTGGGTTGATTGAACACCAGACGAGCTGCAGCATTCTGGATGAGCTGGAGTGGTTGAATAGCAGAGGCAGGTAAGCCAGCTAGAAGGGCATTGCAGTAGTCAAGTTTCGATGTGATAAGTGACTGGACCAGGAGTTGTGTTGCTTCTCTTGTGAGGAATGGACGGATTTTGCGGATGTTATATAGGGAGAATCTACAGGAGCGTGTTGTTGCAGAAATGTAGGCTGAGAAGGAGAGCTGGTTGTCTATGATCACACCCAGGTTTTTGACAGTTTTGGAGGGTACTACAATGGTGTTGTCTATTGAGATGAAGAGGTCAGTCAGAGGGCAGTCTTTTCCAGGGAGGAAGAGCAACTCGGTCTTACTTAGGTTCAATTTCAGGTGGTGAGTGGACATCCAATTACTAATGTCTTTGAGACATGTGGAGATGCGAGTCATGATTTGGGTGTCAGAGGGGGGGAAGGAGAGGTAGACCTCATGCTTGTTCTGTCTGCCGCCATCTGCTGGCCTGTTTCTTTCACTGCACTGTTGTTGTTGTGGTTGTTGTTGTTGTTTTGAAATCCCTGTGTATGTCCCTGTTTGTCTTTGCTTGATCATAGCATGTTTATGGTTTTATTAATAATGTGGTCTGAATGTTGGCATGTTTTAACTGTCTGTGCTGGTCTGTCTGCCTGTATAATCTGTTTTAATTTGCATGGTGCCAATTGCTTTGGCCTGCTACATGTTATTTTTACTTACATTTTTATTTGCTTGTGTGTATTATTGTTGGTGTTTGTTTTTAATGCTTGCTTGCTTGCTTTTAATGGCTATCTTAAGTTCTGGCCAAGGGACAACAGTTGAAAATTAGCCGTTTGGCTAACACTGGCATGTTTACAGTCATGTTAATTAATGTGCACTGTCCCTCAAATAAATCAATAAATACAAATACAAATACAAATACCTGTGTGTCGTCGGCATAACAGTGATATGAAAAACCGTGTGATGAGATGATATGGCCGAGAGATCTGATATAAAGCAGGAACAGTCGGGGGCCCAGGACTGAGCCCTGGGGGACACCAGTGATGAGAGTGCAGGGTTTTGAGAGACCTCCTCGCCATAATACCTGATAGGAGCGGTTGGAAAGATAAGATGAAAACCAGGAAAGTGCAGAACCAGAAATGCCTAAATCAGAGAGAATGGAAAGAAGAATTTGGTGATTGACTGTGTCGAATGCAGCAGATAGATCTAGTAAAATGAGGACGGAAGAGAGGGATGAGGCCCTAGCAGTGTGTAGGGCCTCAGTGACGGAAAGGAGAGCAGTTTCGGTGGAGTGGGCAGATCGGAAACCGGATTGGAGGGGATCAAGTAGGTTGTTTTGTGATAAGTGGAGGGAAAGTTGATCGGAGACTGCTCTTTCAAGGGTTTTGGAAATGAATGATAAGAGGGAAATAGGACGGTAATTATTAATGTCAGTGGGGTCAAGAGAGGGTTTTTTGAGCAGAGGCTTCACTCTAGCGGTTTTTAATGAATGTGGCATGATGCCTGTGGACAGAGAGGAGTTGATGAGGGATGTGAGAAAAGGGGATAAATCGGAAGAGATGGACTGGAGAAGAGAGGAGGGGATGGGATCAAGAGGGCAGGAGGTAGCAGGGTTAGAATGAACCAGTTTGAGGACTTCTTCAGAGGAAAGGGTAGAGAAGGAAGGGAGTTTAGAAATGGATGGCAGATACTCAGGGTGGGAAACAGGAGAACTGATATTGGAGGGTGGAGGGGGGAAGGAAGAGCGTATGTCGTCAATCTTTTTTGTGAAAAATTTAGAAAAGTCATCTGCAGAGAGGGAGGAGGGAGGAGGAGGAGGGGGGGGGTTGAGGAGAGAGGAGAATGTAGAGAATAGTTTTTTGGGGTTATTGGCGGATGACTGTATTTCAGAGATGAAAAACGATGATTTGGCTGATGAAACTGCGTCGGTGAATTTGGATAAGATGTATTGATAGGCTGAGAGGTCATTGGGGTGCTGAGATTTCTTCCATTTTCTTTCGGCTGCCAGAAGCTCCATCCGATAGTTTCGGAGGGCTTCGGACAGCCAGGGAGCAGGGGGAGAGGAACGAGCGGGTTTGATAGTGAGTGGACAGAGGGAATCGAGTGCAGAGGAAAGAGAGGACAAATAAATGCTGTCAAACTACTGACGCCACGTCAATTTAATTTAGCTTCAAGTCTACTCTAGTCTGGTCCAACAGGTAAATTAGCTAGTCTGGTCTCCACTAACGTTAGTGAAAGTGTTGTTATGAATGATATTAAACAACAACACAACACGGACGAACCATTTTTGTCTTCTTTGTCTGTTTTTGTCTTCAACACGTCAGTTTGTGCCGTCCACCGCCATTATAATGTGTGGACCCAGGGGTACCCGGAAGTAAATGTAAACATCCCGCTGATTTGGTCTATAGACCCCTTATACAGCTTGTCAACATTGAGCTGCGCGCGCATCGTGTAGGCAGAAAGCCGTCAGCTTTGCATTGACAGACAGCGAGAACTGTGTGAAAGCCCCGCTGTCAGGACTGCTCTGTGCCCATCTGCAACACACAGTTATATTTTAGTTTTAAAATGCAGTTCTCGGCTTACTACCACAGCTTATCGCCTAGTGATAAGCAATGTTATGCATCGAAATTAACGTTGTTTAATGGGATATGTCTTACAGACCCACCCATACGCACTGGCGCTGTCAATTGGCCAAGCCTATGGCCAGCAATACATATTGTGCATTCCTTTATAACTGGGGATAGCGTAGATAATTATTCTGTAACTTGCAAAGATATATTGTTATGTTGATAATGCACACAACTCAATAATGACATTATGTAACGTTACTTGGTCCGTTAACTAACCGAGCGATGTTGAGTAGCCTACAGTTTCAGGCAGCTTACCTGATTATGAAGAGCACTACAAAGTCGGGCATTTTTAATGATGTCCTCGTTCCAATCAGTTCAACTCAATAATGACATTATTTAACGTTACTTGGTTGTTAACTAACCGAGCGATGTGGCTGCAGCCTACTACAGTTTACCTGATATGAAATGAGAGAGCACTGCAAAGTCGGGCATTTTTAACGATTTCCTCTTTCGGCTTGCAACCAAAGACACTTACGGTTAGCATTAAAAGCAGTATGAGTTGACGGGATTCGGTAAAACTTTAGTCCTTGCTTTGTAGATAGTGTAACAGACTGTTCAGTGTTGTGTTGTGTTCTATTGCGTGTGTGCGAGGCTGTGTATGTTCCCTCGAGTTGCGTAGAACAGGATATGTGGGGAGAATTAGGTGAATTATAACGTTACAGCCTGGCTCTATCGTTTATTATTTTATTAACTAAGTGTGAATAGGCGGACCCGTATACTCTCCTACAATAGCTTTCCGATTCTGGCATCCCACTGTACAACACGAAGACATATCTAGCTCGAATAGTTTTCGGGCGACTGGAAAACTACTTGACAGGGCTGCGCGGAGTCTGTCTTTCTGCCTCCGTCTTGCGCATCTGACGCTGTTTGTTGTCATTGTGACGTAGGCGTATAATTGGTCTATAGTTTTGGGTGGGATGTGATAGGCTAATTGGCCGTCTGTCCCAGAGACTTATTAGTCAGACTGATACACTGGGTGCCCAGATGGGGGCGCAGGTTAGCTGGCTCTGGGTGTTGGACAGCACTGGAGGCTGAGTGGATCAGGGCAGCATGCTGGACGGCAGTCCTGGCTGAAGGGCCTGACTGGGACGCCCACACTCTGCAGCCGCAGCAGGCAGCAAGCAGGCTTCAGGCTTCATGGCACAACTATCACCTGAACTCATGCAAGGCTTTTATTTGTAGATTTCTCCTTTGCTTTTAATACAATTCAACCACATATTTTAGCTAGCAAACTACTGTCCACTTTTTAATATTGATGCTGGCATGATGAAATGGATTATGGACTTTTTAACATGTAGGCCCCAGGCAATCAGGGCTATTGGTGCCCTATCCAAGAAGCGCCTGTCATTCTGGTAGGCTACATTTTGTATACAAATGACTGCAGAAGTATCTATCAAAACAGACATCTCCCGAAGTTCGCAAACAATACTGTTCTAATCAGTCTGCTCGAGGATGGAGAGTTCGACCACAGACCAGTTGTGGAAGACTTTGTTGAGTGGTGCGAGATCCACTTCCTGAAGCTAAACGTCCAAAAAAACAAAAACATGATCATTGACTTCAGAAAAACCTCCAGATCAACCTCCCCAATCACCATCAAGGGATCACCTGTCGAAACTGCGGAGCACTATAAGTACCTGGGAATAGTGCCTGGGAATAAACTGAACTACGACCTCTGCAATCTGCAAAAAGGGCCTGCAGAGACTATACTTCCTGCACAGACTGAAAACTCTTAATGTGGACAATACCCTGATGGTTTTATTTTACAAATCTTTTATCCAGTCTATTTTAACTTTCTGTCTAATCTCCTGGTATGGGAACCTGACCGTGCAAAAATAAAAATCGCCTAGCGAATATTGTCAGATTAGCCAGCAAAGTAATTGGCATGCAGCAGCTCTCTTTAGCAGACATCTATAACAATCAAGTCTTGCGCAAGGCACGGTCAATCTTGGCCATCTCTGACCACCCACTCTTAGAAGAGTTTGCTCTTCTCCCCTCTGGGTGGAGATTTAGGCTCGCCAGGGCTAAAAACAATCGGTACAAACTCTCATTTGTCCCATGTGCAATAAACACACTTAATTTGCACTTTAAACCCTAAACTGCACGGCACGGCAGCACTTTACTTTACCCTACTATTATTATTATATTATGCCTATCCAGGCCCGGCGCTAGGGGCGGGCCTGACTGGGCCGGGCCCCCCCATTCAACAAACTGGCCCCCCCATTCAAAAAAAAAAAAAAAAAAAATTTTTTTTTTTTTTTTGCTAAACGTTTTTCCGTTTTTCTGTTTTAAAGTTTAACATGGAATCTGGCTGTCATTAGGCATTGATTAACTGAATGCTATTGCTAACTGTTACTTTGAACATCCATTTGCAATGATTCTGGCTGGATATTAACTATTGTAAATTTGTCGCAATGAATGCAATTTGTGCACAATGTGTAAATACACTTAATATTAATTGTTTAGGCCTAATTATTTGTAAAGTCACAACACATTAGAGATGTGTGTAGTTCTTCACAGATTTAACCTCTTCATTTTGCTCTCAAATGCACCAGGTTGACGAATTTTACTTTAAAATGTACAAAATCTTCTTCCGGGGGAGAATCCCCCCGGACCCCCCTTGGGTAGCTTGGCCCCCCCAAGCTAGTGGCAGGCCCCCTCTGTAACTTGGGTCTGGAGCCGGGCCTGTGCCTATCACTCCATGATCTGATTCTCTGATAGGCTAATGTTTTAACTTTTTTAACCTTTTATTTTTATTTTTTTCAACGAACAGATTATTTTTCCTCGATTGGTTGTAGCTGTTGCAATGTCACATGTCTTCTTATATGTTGTGTCTGTATTTTGCCTTCTACTGCAGTGCAAACTGAGTTTCCCCTTGAGGGACAATAAAGATCTGAACTGAACTGAACCTACAGACAACAGACCCATCACACTGACCTCCAGACAGACAACAGACCATCACACTGATCAAATAGTTGGCCTATAAGCATTCTGCCTGTTTTAAGCAAACTTATGGAGGGTATTGTATTTAAACAGATTCTGCATTATTTTTTTCAGAAAACAGTATCAACTCTGAATTCCAGCATGCATATAAGGTGGGTTACCCAACATGTACAGCCTTAACACAATTAACAGATGACTGGTTAAAACAAATTGATAGAAAGTTAATGGTGGGTACTGTACTGCTGGACTTTAGTGCAGGTTTTGATGTTATAGACCACAAGCTATTACTCATCAAACTATCTGCATATGGATTTAAAACCTCAGCTATCAATTTGATGAAAAGTTATTTATACAACAGTGTGTTCTGTTTAATGGTACCCTGACAAATATAAAATCGCTACAATGTGGACTTCCCCAGGGAAGCTGTCTTGGACCACTCTTATACTCCATATTTGTAAATTATTTGCCATGTGTACTAAAAAAAATGCATGCATGGCTATTTATGCTGATGAGACTACAATGTATGTATCTGCAGAAAACACCAGGGAGCTTCAAGAAGAGTTGATGTTGGTCTCTGAACGGGTTTCCGAAAACAGGCTAAAGATGAACATCTCAAAACCAAGAGTCTGATAATCGGCTATCTAGGCATGCCCTGAGGATGGATCAAAATCTGTGCATCTATTTGCAAGGGGTCGCTATATTGAGCAGGTTAAAGAGGCCAAATTATTGGGTGTCACCCTGGATGGAATACTTTCATGGTCAACCCACATTAATAACATTGCTGCCAAAATGAGCAGAGGCATCTCCATAATCAGAAGGAGTGCTTCTTTTTTAACTGAGATAAAAAAATAAACAAGTAATACAATCTTTTGTCTTATCCCACCTCAATTATTGCCCAACAGTCTGGTCTAGTGCTTCAAAACAAGAGCTCCAGCTCAGTCAAAACAGAGCTACACAGCCCCAGTCCTATCTAATAATGAATGTTCCACCCCCCCCCCCCCCCCCCCCCCACACACACACACACACACACACACACACACACGCACGCACAGTCCTATCTAATTAATGTTTTGTCACAATTAAATCATAATACGCGATAATAACCAGGCATGTCACTTTCTTGCTTCTTGAACAACATTTATAAGCTTGGTGTTTGTTGGTTTCCTCTGACGCATTTGGCAGCAGCAACCATGGCATGAAGGTCAAGTGTGTGAAGGCTGTGTGGCTGTAAGCCTTGAGCAACACATTGGGTTTGTTCGATTTACTCACTCTGTTATCCAGCTGAGCGGGCAGATTCGCCTTTTGAAACGTCCCATCATGCGTCCCATTGGCAACAACAAGGCTTTAACTCCGCTCATCGAGGTGGCGCTATGCCAAAACGAACACAATTCTAAGCACGCAGTGATTGGCCAACATAAGCTAACACGTGCGCAGGCATGGTGCGTGTGCGTGTTTTTCAGCGGCATCAAGCTAGCGATAACCAGATGCTATAAGGCGTGAGGCGAGTTGGCCTTCAAAAGAAAAGCACCCATTTGTCACATATCACATTTGAAAATGAAAGATAATTAAATATCATTGTGTGCAGATTGCAGAACAACATTATTAAGTTGTTTTACTACAGAGCACTGCTTGCTGCTTACATTAATAATTTCTACTTAGATTACATTGCAGGTCACCAAATGTTTTATTTAGAAAGCTACAACAGGAAGTTTTGTTTTATTGCAGGCCGCAGGACGTTTTCTGGTAAGCTTGACAGTGTTTGTTTTCTATGCAGGAAGTACCTCGGGACATTAAAGCTCACCGGTCACAGTAACGTTAACAGTAACGTTACTTTGTTTTTATAATTTCTGTAAGCCAATCAAGTTTATTCAATTTGGATACTTGTGCTTGCGCAATATTTATCTCAGACAGCCAGCCGTTGCCATAGGTTTAGTTACATGTTATGCAATGAAAGTGACAGTGACAAAGTGACTTGCCCTAACTAAAAGTTAGCTAGCTCGGCTAGCCACATAGCCATCCAGGAAGGACTGTGTCTGTCTCCGGTGCAGCCCTGGTGTCACAGTGTAAATTACTCTCTCGACCAAAAGGGCTGTGTACCTAAAACTTGTGAAGGTATCCAGGTATCCTATTGGTTAAATCGTTTTCAGTTTGTTATACAACTTTTTTTTATCCTTTTTTTTCAAATGGCTTTGGTAACAGCGACAAGAAGACTGGTTCACATAACGCTACGAGAGAGTTCACGGAGGAAGGCGGCTGTCATTACAGGGCAGAGCCAGAGGCACTACACCACCACACACACACTGAGGTAAGCATTGATCAACTCCACCACACACACACACCGAGGTAAGCATTGATCACCACCACACACACACACACACCGAGGTAAGCGTTGATCACCTCCACCACACACACACACACCGAGGTAAGCATTGATCACCACCACCACACACACACACACACACACTGAGGTAAGCATTGATCAACTCCACCACACACACTGAGGTAAGCGTTGATCACCTCCACCCCACACACACACACACACACACACACACACTGAGGTAAGCGTTGATCACCTCCACCACACACACACACCGAGGTAAGCATTGATCACCTCCACCACACACACACACACACGCACACACACACTCTGAGGTAAGCGTTGATCACCTCCACCACACACACACACCGAGGTAAGCATTGATCACCTCACCTCCACCACACACACTCTGAGCCGAAGCATTGGTCACCTCCACCATACACACACACACACACACACACACACACACACACACACACACACTGGTGCTATTTGAACCCACCTCACACCAAACTCCATTCAGAAAAATTGCAGTTTAAATGTGACGTTGCTACACATTGTACACATACAGTACAGCAGGGATACTCAACTTGCTTTGCCCGGGGGCCACTTTCATGAAATGATCAGAGGCCAGTGGCCAGTTCATAAACAAACAATATAAATGTTTCTGTCACGGATTGTAGGTTTTTGGGGTGTCAGCTGGAGTTTAGTCTGACAATGTTGTGCACACCGGATAGTTAGTTAGGTTAAGTAGTAAGTACATACATAAGTGCCTGGTTAGCGAGCAGACGGCGGTATTTGACAATTTAGGTGGAGCTCAGTCAAACTTTATTTCACGTTAGTTTTTATTGTGAATTAGATTCTAATTCACAATGAAAACTAATGTGAAATTATTAGAAAATGGTCGAGGGGCCACTCTGCACCCTGTCGCGGGCCGCATCTGGCCCCTGGGCCACAAGTTGAGTACCACTGCAGTACAGTCAGTAATGTTACCTGGTAGAACAAGACAAACGGGCCCCTCCTTCAATTGTGCATAATCAGATACACCAAACAAGACAAATTTAAAAGTTGAGTCTTTTCAACTTTTATTAGAATAAAGTCAATCAGCAAATGTTTTTCTGAATCTGAGAGCTTTTTGTGCTAAGTTTTCAGTAAAAAAAAAAACTTGCTAGCCAGAAAATATTCATAAAGTTTTCTTGTAGTCTATCATAACAATATTTTGCAACCTATGTGCATGCATTTTGAAAGTGTAATACCGTGGTATTTGTATGAGATTAGGTGAGATGATATCAAGTTGAATTACTAAGCCGTGGCCTTGAGGTGTTACATTATGAAAAGCTTGCTGGAATTGCGGATTCAGTATGGATATATTTCAAATTAATTCAGAATTTCATCCAGTAACGTTGGTAGGAAAAAAGGATTGTGTTGCTTCCTGACAATGGGGCTAGGATGATACATGATCTACATAATTCCCTGCAAAGTGTACATTTCCAGCCCTAGCATGCCATCAAGGCAAGAGCAATCTATATCTGTGTTCAGGTACAAGGCTTTGACCAAGGCTAGGCTTCCCAGGGCCAAACAAGTGTTTGGATTGCGTAATGATAGTGCTGGCACGCCACGCCACTGCTTGCCAGTTGCCAGTTGAGTTGAAGGTTTGGTAAGCCGGGCTGGCCTTAACCTGGCTGACACTGGGCTTGTGTGCTCACGTCAATGGAGGAGGTCCGGCCCTGGCCCTGGCCCTCTGTCCAGTAATCATCTTCAAAACAACATCAGTTGGACAAAGTTGAATACAGTTCATGACATGCTGTCATTGACTTGTCTTGGTATGTTTTTGCTTTTCAAACACTAGTGTAGTATTTGTTGTAGACTAGGTTGATGATAACTTGTGGATTTCTGAAAGCTGATGTCACATGATGTTTCACCTTCACCATAGAGCTAAAGCAGTTTTATGTGGGGTTCACACAGGTTTACACTCGTCATGGGATTCCTGGAATGTTATGGAATTTTGTGTTGTATTCCAGATGGGGAAAATCAGGGATTCGATAAATTCTCAGATGAGGCCAGGGAATTGTACAAATGGATCAATTGATAAGGATACACCCAAATGTAGGTTATTTTAACTGGTTTCACACATCTGTTGCATTATAAATAAGGAATAAAATGTTTAGGTTATGGAAGCGCTCCAGCTGTGTGTGTGTGTGTGTGTGTGTGTGTGTGTGTGTGTGTGTGTGTGTGTGTGTGTGTGTGTGTGTGTGTGTGTGTGTGTGTGTGTGTGTGTGTGTGTGTGTGTGTGTGTGTGTATATATATATATATATATATACAGTATATATAGAAAAAACATCACATGGATGCAACTGGGACGTATCATCAGTGTTGTACCCTGGGGTCATAGGATGTTTCGGGTACTGCAACATCATACACCCTCGCCCAGGTGACCCAGCCGGGGTTGATCAAGCCCCGACTTACGTCCCAGTAGCTACCCACGGTCAGCCGTCTTAGGGAAAGACAGGGCCACTCAATCCGCTGCTCCGGATCTACTCTGCCGGGACCGGGAGGCTCTGGCACGTGGAGGGACTGGGCTCTGTGGGTTGACTCCTGTCCGGGCTCCTCCTACGTCTCACCAGGTCCAGGACCTGTGCGTTGCACCAGACTCCCCCGCTCCCAACATTCATTCCGGTATGATGTTTCTTGGGCCGTGGTGGTACTGCGGGCTCCACTTGCGGCTTGAATGGCCCTCCTAAAAGGCCTCTCGTGGATTTGTTGGGCTTCTTCCTCACGGAAGACGCAGGCTGGGGCGCTAACCCATACTGCTCCCGGGTGCCGTCTACATTCCGGCTGTCAACTGTCTCTCCAGTGGTCACCAATCTATTCCTGGTTGTCACGTAGTCTATTCCTAGGAGTCACTGGCTAGGCCAGGCTAACTATATAGAAAAAAACATCACATGGATGCAACTGGGACGTATCATCAGTGATGTACCCTGGGGTCATAGGATGTTTCGGGTACTGCAACATCATACACCCTCGCCCAGGTGACCCAGCCGGGGTTGATCAAGCCCCGACTTACGTCCCAGTAGCTACCCACGGTCAGCCCTCTTATGCCTGGTTCAGACTACACGAATTCAGCCCGATTTTAGACCGATTTGGTCGTGCGCGACAGATTTTCAGCGTCGGGCCCGAATATGACCGTCGGGGACGATGATCGGCCGTCTTCACCTCTTGTAGTGTGACATAATCAAAGACCAGCGTCGGGACCAGTCGGGACGTCTAGGACGCCTCACGACGCCCTGACGAAAAGACTGGCATGTCAGTCTTTTGGACATGGTTTCGCCTAGTGTGACACCCCGGAAGACAGGTATCAGGTCCTGGGGAGACCGCTCCCCGCTCGATACAGATTTCACCCGCTCGCACTCACCGCTCCACTCCGCTCAAAAGAATAAAAGAGATAAAAAGGCCAGGGTGTTTTAATTTGCGTTTAAACGCCTGGGCAATGGGCATTGCTCACTACAAATAACATGAGCTCAGCAGAGTCGGCTGCATGTTTGTTTCTCTTCCTTCTCGTCTCGCAGCAGCTGGCAAGAAAATAGTGGGCGTGCACATGAAGTAAGTTGGAGGCTGGAGCGGACATCACAGTGCATCACAGCAGAGCCTGTCACTCATCCAAATAACGTTAATTCTGCAAGGGATATATATAGCACCTGGATTACATACATGTTTCACATAGGGTTGTGTTTGGATTTCAATGTTTTATTTTGCCCAATATTGAAATGTTTTACAATTGCATGTTGTGCTAACATAAACATTATTTCTATCTACCACTTTAGCCTATTTAGGCTGATTTGGTTGCTATTTCTTGTCAATGTAGTGGCCTCAATGCATGCTGGGAGATTTCGTTCACAGGTCCGCCTCCCCGACGACCTGTGAACTCGCTGACGACAGCAGACGACGTGATGACGGTGGCATACGATGCTCTGTCGGTGTTAAGCGAGAATACACTTGTAGTGTGGCCAGTCTCCCGACCAAGACATGTCACGAATTTATGGCAGTATGATGGCCTCGTCTGACATGGTGACATCGTGAACGACAAAAAATATCGTGTAGTCTGATCCTGGCATTAGGGAAAGACAGGGCTACTCAATCCGCTGCTCCGGAACTACTCTGCCGAGACCGGGAGGCTCTGGCACGTGGAGGGACTGGGCTCTGTGGGTTGACTCCTGTCCGGGCTCCTCCTACGTCTCACCAGGTCTAGGACCTGTGCGTTGCACCAGACTCCCCCGCTCCCAACATTCATTCCGGTATGATGTTTCTTGGGCCGTGGTGGTACTGCAGTGCAGGCACCACTGTGTGTGTGTGTGTGTGTGTGTGTGTGTGTGTGTGTGTGTGTGTGTGTGTGTGTGTGTGTGTGTGTGTGTGTGTGTGTGTGTGTGTGTGTGTGTGTGTGTGTGTGTGTGTGTGTGTGTGTGTGTGTGTGTGTGTGTGTGTGTGTGTGTATATATAGGAGGGAAGCACAGTGGTATTGTCAATGGAGAGGGAGAGGTCTGTGAGAGAGCAGTCTTTCCCTGGGAGGAAGAGTAGCTCTGTCTTACCAAGATTGAGCTTGAGGTGGTGGGCACACATCCAGTCACCAATGTCTTTGAAGCATGCAGAGATGGGTGTCTGAGGGGGGGAAGGAAAGGAAAAGTTGAGTGTCATGATCATCAGCATAGCAGTGATAAGACAAGTTGTTAACAGGGACTTCTGTGTTCAGGGTAATGCAGCCACAGCCCAGAGAGGCCCAAACACCTGTGTCATCATTTATCTCTGGACATTTGAATGCATAGTGAGATCTAATAGGTGCCACTTCAGTCGGCTTCCCTCCACAAACATGTGTTGTAGTTTTCCTGCTGTTGTTGAGTAGTAGAGACAGAGGATATAACAGAGCAGCACTGCATTGATGAAACCTGCCTCTGTGGAGTCCTATTGGAGAGGCAGACTGGTTAATAACATGGTCTCTGAAAGGAGGATGATGATGGTTGTTGTTGTTGTTATTATTATTAATTATGATTATTATTTTACTACTACAGGTCAACATAGTTAAATGTTGAGTTCAGTTCATACACACCAAACCTATCCTTGTGTCCCCAGTAAGTGCTCCATGCAAACTCGTTAGCATACCTTATGAAGACTGGGACAAACTCGTTAGCACACATTATGAAGACTGGGACAAACTCGTTAGCATACCTTATGAAGACTGGGACAAACTCGTTAGCATACCTTATGAAGACTGGGACAAACTCGTTAGCATACCTTATGAAGACTGGGACAAACTCGTTAGCATACATTATGAAGACTGGGAGAAACTCGTTAGCATACATTATGAAGACTGGGACAAACTCGTTAGCATACCTTATGAAGACTGGGACAAACTCGTTAGCATACATTATGAAGACTGGGAGAAACTCGTTAGCATACATTATGAAGAGTGGGACAAACTCGTTAGCATACCTTATGAAGACTGGGACAAACTCGTTAGCATACCTTATGAAGACTGGGACAAACTCGTTAGCATACCTTATGAAGACTGGGACAAACTCGTTAGCATACCTTATGAAGACTGGGACAAACTCGTTAGCATACCTTATGAAGACTGGGACAAACTCGTTAGCATACCTTATGAAGACTGGGACAAACTCGTTAGCATACCTTATGAAGACTGGGACAAACTTGTTAGCATACCTTATGAAGACTGGGACAAACTCGTTAGCATACATTATGAAGAGTGGGAGAAACTCGTTAGCATACATTATGAAGACTGGGACGAGGCGACTGGCACTCTCAACAGCGAGAAAATGTGAACTTGCAGCAGTTCTTACGCCCAGGACAAAGTATTTTGGCTGTAGATTTACTATCTATAATGGAGCAGGGCCAGGGCAGCACTCTTTTCATGATACTACTACCATGAATGAATGGCTCCAGCAGAGCATGTGGCTGAAGGAGATGTTAGGATGAGGGCAGGTGGTCTTGTAGCAGGACTAAGTAGTTGAGGAATGTTCATCCTTGGCCTTCATGACCTCGGACAGGAATGTTCAGCCGCCTCAAAAGAATATACTGAAGTCATTTTATATTCAATTCTTAGCCTGACCTTTTAATAACGATGTGGCAGGTTGATGTGAGTATTTTAAGCTTGTGAAAAGTTTGTAATAGGGCCATTTGTAATAGACAATATGGACAAAACATCACAATAATCTTAAGACATTATTTTTCATATTGATGTGTAACAATGTGTACTTCTATATGCACAGTCACATAGTAAATAATCATATTGATGCTCATCGCATTGAAATATGAAGTACCATAAAACTATGTACTACAATGAGACAATGTATGAGATGTAGAAGCAATTGTCTAATGTCTACTACTGTATATCTGTGGTGTTTAACTGAACTGAGTGTACTGGTCAGTCTGACCACTGGAGGGCAGTGTTGCTTTACTAGAGCTTCAGGGGAAGATATATGGCTCTGTTTCTTTCCTGTCTTGCCTTAATAAAGAAAGTGCAAATTAAATAATATGCATTTTTGTGACCGAACTCTGTGTGTGTGTGTGTGTGTGTGTGTGTGTGTGTGTGTGTGTGTGTGTGTGTGTGTCACACAGGTCAGACAACAAGGTGACGGTCCACTTCATCAACAGAGATGGAGAGAAGATCACAGTGAAGGCGTCACCTGGAGACTCGCTGCTAGACGTCATCATCGACCAAGACCTAGACTTTGACGGCTTTGGTAAGCAGGTACACACTCACACACACAGAGTCCATGTTGTCTTAGACCTTGAGTGCGACAGCCTTGGTTAAACCAGCACACACACACAACCACATGCAAACAGGGTCCGGGTAGTGCAGTGGTGGATTCCCTGCCTAGCAACACGGGCATCCACACAGATGACCGTGTCTGGGAAGCCGGACTAAGGGTATGTGTCCTGGTTGCTGCACTAGTGCCTCTTCTGGTCGGTCGGGGCACCTGTTCGGGGGGAGGGGAACTGGGGGGGGGGTAGCGTGATGCTTCCATGCGCTACGTCCTGACGGTGAAATTCCTCGCTGTCACGTGAAAAGAAGTGCTTGGCGACTGCACATGTATAGGAGGAAGCATGTGCTACTAGTCTACAACTCTCCCCAGAACGGCAGAGGGGGTGGAGCAATGACCAGGACAAGGCTCCGGGACAAGGGGGAAATTGGCCAAGTACAATTGGGAAGAAAGCGGTGTGGGGGTGGGAGGGGGGATGGGAACACACACCAAAAAAAACATGCAAACATGAACACAGAAACGTGTTTAAAACAGTGGCTCCTCCCCCCCTCCCCCACTAACTTTCTTTACCTCCCTTTCCCTGTTTATCTGTAAAGTACATCTATAAAAAGATGACAGTATTAGATTTACAACGAACCGGCCGCCTCTCTGAAAAATGCAGTCAATGTGATGCATGAGATGTTTCTAAGTGTTGAAAGTACTGTGTGTGTGTGTGTGTGTGTGTGTGTGTGTGTGTGTGTGTGTGTGTGTGTGTGTGTGTGTGTGTGTGTGTGTGTGTGTGTGTGTGTGTGTGTGTGTGTGTGTGTGTGTGGTTGTGTGTGTGTGTGTGTGCAGGAGCGTGTGAGGGAACTCTTGCCTGCTCCACATGCCACCTGATCTTCGACGAAGACTTGTATAAGAAGCTGGGGCCCGTCACTGATGAGGAGATGGACATGTTAGACCTGGCCTATGGCCTCACTGACACGTGAGACAACACACACACACAAACACCAAAATAATGAGGCATTCCTTTTGTTTTTGGGAACTAGGAATATCCCAGTCGAGTGACGTCACACCCGAGTTGACCCTTTTAAAAAGTCGGGAAACCAGCCAGGGTTAGCTCTAGCCAGGTTAACCGTTGTTAGCATCAACAGTTGATAACGCATTTCATGGTATTTTGCGCATACAAACACTGTAGTGTAGCAACATGCTCACGGATAGAAGTTAGACAGTACTGTGTCTGTGTGTATGGCTGATTTAATGAGACACAGATAAGACAGAAGTGCTAATAAACAGCATTTACTTTCTCTGTTGAACCACGGCCCTGCTATCTTGGATTTTGATGTGGGGCTGATGAGGCTCCCCCAAGATCGGCGTAGGAAATCCGAAATCCGAGGACAGGGGACGTCACAGGGGGTTCCTGACCTTTGAACTGTGAGATTCCTAGTTCCCAGTACAAAAGGAATGCCCCACAAGCCTGTGTAAATTCATTATGCACAACGGTTCCTTTTCATCATCCCAGACCTGTGGCAATTAAAAATCACTATAATATTCCTATAATATTCTTATCTATGGTGTTCGTTAGTGACATTATACTGACCTTATTGTACTTCACGAAGAACATATTAAAACAAAAAAATAAATGTCGATATTGTGAAAATCTTCAAAATGGAAGATAAGAAATATATTACAAATAAATGTGAAGAAAAAAATGTGAAGTGAATTTACAGCATATACAGCATTTGGAATACAAATTGTAAGCTGTGTGCTTAGGTTCATTCTAAAGTTACACTTTACACTCACGCGTTTGGTCCATAGTAGGAAGAAAGCTATATTTAAGAAAGTGGTGCCACACAGTACATTGTGCTGATGAGATAGTTCTGTTATATTTAAGAAAGTGGTCCCACACAGTACACACAGTTCTGTTGAGGTCATTAGATTCAAGGGAGTTGATCAGTTAATAAGTGAAGGACAATGGTGTGAAAGCAGCAGCCTTTCCACAGCACCACAACTGAAAAGACATATACAGCACAGGGTTCACATCTGTCATGGGATCCCAGGAATATCATGGAATTAAGAGGTGTAGTCCAGACCGATGCCAGATAAAAAAAAGTTATTTTTTTTTTTTTTTTTATCTCTTTTAGCCCAATTGGACTAGTCTTCTAAGAGTCCATAGCATAACATGTAATACAATTAACAGAAACATAATACAATAATACAATACAAAAATCTGAAGTTTAAAGCTACATAACAGTACACTCAATGCAAATACAAAATATTTCAAAAATTACAACAAAATGTCCTAATCCTAATATACAAAACAAATACCTAGAACATAGAATTACCTATACCCACATTTAAAAGTTACAGTGTACATAATCAAACTGAGCATATCAGCATACAGAGATTTACTTCCAGTGTTCTTTAAAAATGCTTTTTATGTTTTGTTTAAATAATCGTTTTGGTAAGTTCCTAATGGGCTCAGGTAAACCATTCCACAGTTTAACAGCACAATAAGAATCCCCCCCCCCCAGTTTCTAGCCTAATCTTAGGTAGTACATAATCACTTGTGCTTGCTGCTCTGGTGTTGACCAAATGTCTGTTTTTCACTTGCTGGAACCTGCTTTTCAACAGTTTTAATAATTGATGGTCACTTTGCAATATAGCAGAATGTATAGTCACAGCTTGCTTCACACATTCACACCGTCCGTCCGTCCGTCCCCCCTCCCCTCCCCTCCCCCAGGTCTCGTCTGGGTTGCCAGGTCTGTCTGACCAAGTCTCTGGAGGGCATGGTGGCCCGGGTCCCAGACAGCGTAGCGGACATCAGACAGAGCGGCGACGGATCCTCTTAACTGGCAGCCGCCTACTGAGAGCGAGGACGTAGGATGGCATGGCTGCACCTGGTCACAGCCAGGGGTACCACACATGCAGTATGCACAGGCTCCGTGGGAAGTGTATATCTGTCCATGCTGCCACTTCTGAATGGCTCCCGCACAATTGTTTTCTTCTTATAATCCCCCCCCCCCCCGAGAGGTGTTGCTCGATAACCAGAAAGAAAGAATACAAGACTGCACTCCCCATTCATTTCAGTTTCCGAAATATATTTTTTAAATTAATTTAATCATGAAACACATTTGAAGATCAGCCTGGTAAACCGCCCTTGAATGGAGAGCAGTCCTGCATTATTTATCAGGCTTTTTCCTGTATAGACCCCTTATACAGCTTGTCAACATTGAGCTGCGCGCGCAACGTGTAGGCAGAAAGCAGTAAGCTTTGCATAGACAGACAGCGAAAACTCTGTCAAAGCCCCGCTGTCAGGACTGCTCTATGCCCATCTGCAACACACAGTTATATTTTAGTTTTAAAATGCAGTTCTCGGCTTACTACCACAGCTTATCGCCTGGTGATAAGCAATGTTATGCATCGAAATTAACGTTGTTTAATGGGACATGTCTTACAGACCCATACGCACTGGCGCTGTCAATTGGCCAAGCCTAGTGGCCGGCAATACATATCGTGCATTCCTTTATAACTGGGGATAGCGTAGATAATTATTCTGTAACTTGCAAAGATATATTGTTATGTTGATAATGCACACAATTCAATGACATTATGTAACGTTACTTGGTCGTTAACTAACCGAGCGATGTGGCTGAGCAGCCTACAGCTACAGGCAGCTTACCTGATTATGAAGAGCACTACAAAGTCGGGCATTTTTAATGATGTCCTCGTTCCAATCAGTTCAACTTAATAATGACATTATTTAACGTTACTTGGTCGTTAACTAACCTAGCGATGTGGCTGAGCAGCCTACAGTTTCAGTTCAGGCAGCTTACCTGATTATGAAGAGCACTGCAAAGTCGGGCATTTTTAACGATTTCCTCTTTCGGCTTGCAACCAAAGACACCTACGGTTAGCATTAAAAGCAGTATGAGTTGACGGGATTCGGTAAAACTTTACTCCTTGCTTTGTTGATAGTGTAACAGACTGTGTTGTGTTGTGTTCTATTGCGTGTGTGCGAGGCTAACCGTAGGTGTCTTTGGTTGCAAGCCGAAAGAGGAAATCGTTAAAAATGCCCGACTTTGCAGTGCTCTTCATAATCAGGTAAGCTGCCTAAACTGAAACTAGGCTGCTCAGCCACATCGCTAGGTTAGTTAACGACCAAGTAACGTTAAATAATGTCATTATTAAGTTGAACTGATTGGAACGAGGACATCATTAAAAATGCCCGACTTTGTGCTCTCATAATCAGGTAAGCTGCCTGTAGCTGGCTGCTCAGCCACATCGCTCGGTTAGTTAACGACCAAGTAACGTTACATAATGTCATTGAATTGTGTGCATTATCAACATAACAATATATCTTTGCAAGTTACAGAATAATTATCTACGCTATCCCCAGTTATAAAGGAATGCACGATATGTATTGCCGGCCACTAGGCTTGGCCAATTGACAGCGCCAGTGCGTATGGGTCTGTAAGACATGTCCCATTAAACAACGTTAATTTCGATGCATAACATTGCTTATCACCAGGCGATAAGCTGTGGTAGTAAGCCGAGAACTGCATTTTAAAACTAAAATATAACTGTGTGTTGCAGATGGGCATAGAGCAGTCCTGACAGCGGGGCTTTGACAGAGTTTTCGCTGTCTGTCTATGCAAAGCTTACTGCTTTCTGCCTACACGTTGCGCGCGCAGCTTGCTTTGTTGTCATTGTGACGTAGGCGTATAAGGGGTCTATAGAGGCATTTTTGGTGAAGCCCCTCCCAGAGGTTTTAGACACGCCCCCCAAAGGCCCAAGGCAAAAAAAATAATAATAATAATAACAACCCTGACTGCATACTAACTCAAAATCAAGCATTTTTACTGAGTCATTTGAGAGAATTTCAAAATTAGAGTCCCACATTTGTACCTTCAGATGGCTTCCTTTTTAAATCGCGGGATGCTGTAAAAACTCATTGCTCCATAACTCCTGACAATGACTGATACATTTGAGATCAGGACAACTCTGACTACACACCAATTCAAAATCAAGCATTTGGAGGATTCAGCAGCCGGCCAGTCAGCATGTAGAGTACAGATGAGATAAAGCTACACCCCAAAATACACAGTATCTCTCACACACACACACACACACACACACACACACACACACACTGTTACACACCTTCCGTTTGGTTTCTCTCCTTTGTGAAATCTCAGTTGGGACCTTCTGGGACTCGACACGTCTTGACACCAGTCCATGTTATGTCAGATCAGTGATTTCCCAAAGGAAGGAAGGATCTTGAATATTTGACACAGTTTTCCATTATGCAAACATGTCATGTTATTTAGTCATGCAAACTTGTTCTCACGTGATGTATAACTGTGCACTTAGTGGCTGATTTATTATCCAGACAATATTCAGGTTTTTAGCTATCTTTGACAATTTAATCTTTTAAGGGAACATATTGTTTTATGTTGGGCTTTTTTTCTTCCCCATATACCCGATCCACACTTTGCTAATGGTTTTCAGGGGCTTTGTGGACTTCAGCTGACACAAACGATAGACTTCTGTTTATCAACCCTCAGCCTCAAGCCTGCTATTGCTGTCCACTTCACTGTGGCTCACCCTCAAGCCTGCTATTGCTGTCCACTTCACTGTGGGTGAGCCTCAAGCCTCTATTGCTGTCCACTTCACTGTGGGTGAGCCTCAAGCCTGCTATTGCTGTCCACTTCACTGTGGGTGAGCCTCAAGCCTGCTATTGCTGTCCACTTCACTGTGGGTGAGCCTCAAGCCTCTATTGCTGTCCACTTCACTGTGGGTGAGCCTCAAGCCTCTATTGCTGTCCACTTCACTGTGGGTGAGCCTCAAGCCTGCTATTGCTGTCCACTTCACTGTGGGTGAGCCTCAAGCCTGCTATTGCTGTCCACTTCACTGTGGGTGTGTGCTTTCAGATTATCTAGAGCAGCCATTCCAAAACTTAAGAATGCAGCGGCTCAATTTGAAACCTGAAAATCTTCCGCGGCTCACCCAACCCTTTAATGGCAACTGTGATCAACACATGAGACCTAAGATGATGTATTTCCCTACATATTTTGTAATTCTTATCTGTAACGGGAAGACTCATGGGTACCCAGAGAAGGCATTTTCATTTATCTTGAGGTGAGAGCGGTCAAGGGACCTCTTTGAAAATAGTTTTTCCCTCATCAAAATGTATCCTAATTTTGGAGCGTTCGACGAGCTAGCATGATATGGTTGGTACTAATGGATTCCTTAGGTCAGTGATACTCAACTTGCGGCCCGCGGGCACCCCCTGTGTGGCCCGCGATGGCATTGCACCTGTACAGTGCACCTGAACGCAACATGCAAGATACCCGCTGAATAAGTGTCCAAATGTTCATGTCATTCTGGCTAGGGATGCACGATATATCGGCAATCATATCGGTATCGGCCGATGTTAGTCATTTTTTAACATATCGGTATCGGTCCGATGTTGCAATGTTAATATCGGTTATCGGTATCAGCCAAATTCTTCACATTGAGATGAAATAATGCAGTAAATCTATGATTTATGGGCTTTTACAAATGTTTTTGAAATAAATAAATGCATAACTTTTTCAAATTCAGTGTTTACATGTGTTTTTCAGTATACAAAATCTTATTATCATAGAAATGTGTTTTTATACAGATCATATCAACATCGGTAAATATCGGTTATCGGCCATAACAGCAATCTTAATATCGGTTATCGGCATCAGCCAAAATTTTCATATCGGTGCATGCCTAATTCTGGCCAATACTCCACTTCTGTTATAACATTTCAGGCTGGAATATGGAATATCTTTCAATAATCTATGATTTAGCTGCTAAATTGTCAAATACCGCTGTCTGCTCGCTACCCAGGCACTTACAGTATGTATGTACTTAACCTAACTAACTTAACCTAACTAACTATCCGGTGTGCACAACATTGTCAGACTAATCTCCGGCTGACACCCAAAAAACCTACAATCCACTACAGAAAAATGTATATTGTTTGTTTATTAACTGGCCCCTGGCCTTCTATCGTTTCACGAAAGTGGCCCCCGGGCAAAGCAAGTTGAGTATCCCTGCCTTAGGTCATCATAATGATACCAGAAACTTCACTCTGGCTTTAAAACTACAGCCATTTGATTTGTATCACTATGAAATCGGGAGATTGACGGGAGAAGTTACCAATCGGGAGCACAGGGTTAAAAATAGGGAGACTCCCACGAGTCGAGAGTGTTGGCAGCTACAGTATGCTTCTCGTGGCCTACCTGCAGTACCTTCACGGCCCATCAGGGTGCCGCGGCCCACACTTTGAGAATCACTGCTCTAGAGAGAATGTGAATGTGTCTCCTTTTCCTTTATTTGTAACTATGATTGGACTGACACAGGAAGAGAAACACAAAGTGATTTTTAAAGGAAAACGTTGCTGCTTCCTGTGTGTATCATTAGTGTGGGTAGTATATGCAGGGAGAACAATGTTTACCTTCCCGCCGTGTTGCCTGCACCGTGAGCTCCCCCGTTTATCTGCTGGCAGAAACTCCGCCCCCGCCAGCTCGCTCGTTAAGGCTCTCAATGCAAAAATGAGCAAATACAATCTGTAGCTCAAATAACAGCCAATAACAGATCTGCTCTCTTCCTCAAACCAGTGACGTCACTGGATCGAGGAAATAGAGCAGATGTTGAAGCCACTCCCCAGAGACAGAGAACTAGTAAATCACATACAATTCCGACTCTTCTTTTTCTGTGTGAACGGAGCCATCATTTTTCACCAAGCAAGGAAAAGGTACACACTTGTAGACATTTGACTGCAGTCTATGGATATGATCCACTGACTAAAATATGTTTATGTGAATCAATGCAGCTAGTAATTCTAATTGTTGACTGCCTTATAGATTGTGCCGACACTGACATCCACCATGTTTTATTCTATTCCTATTCCATGAAATATGTAAACTCCTACTGTTGTTAGTTTGATCAACTCTTTCATGTAACCAGATAATTTTGCCTTCATGTGATTGTACATACCTAACATACGCACACCTGTGTATAGAGTAAGAAATAATGTAATAAAAAAAGATCACCTTTCTAACGGTGTGTTGAGCTCTTTGTCTCTAGGTGTTACAATAACAACAAATCTTAAACTAATAGAAACTAAACTAATATCGCACATTGTTCAGATTTCACTCATGGGTCATTTTATTTGCACACAGAGTTATAGGCTTATTAAGACAGCATATGCATACATGGTAGCAAGGAGGCAAGAAGAAAGCAACAGTCCTGTAGCCTATTGAAACAAAGGTTTGAGCTGCATAAAATAGAAGCTTGAAAAGCAATGCAACACTGAGAATGTAGCAGTTTTCCCACTGGGATATACAGTAGTTACTCTTATTTACACAGTAGGTACATTTGGAAATGATGCATAATCCAAATGGATACAGGCGTTTGTGAAAAAGGGAAACCACATTGTTGGCAACAGTAGCAAATGAGTGTACCTCTGTTTGTATGAATCTGTCTGGCATGTTGGTAGAGATCACACACAGGTAACGTTAGTACAAGTGCTTACTAAAGAAGCGTCTGATACATCCTTAAGAAGCTAGAAAAAGACATTGAACAGAAAGGGTATTCTGACTGAACAGTGACCTCACTCCAATCAGCAGTAGAAACCTTATTCATCATTAATGAGCAGATATTTTCAGAGCAGAAGCTCACTATAGCAAGAAAAGTCAGTTCAACAATGATATTCACATACCACTCACATTCATTATTAACACTTTAAAATAACACTTGGCAGACAGCAAACAAACATCAGTAAGATTGAGGTTTTTAAGTACGTTTTGAAGCATTTCCATTTGCCTTGTTGAATAATCAGATGACAAATGTACGGTAATCAACACGACTCAACTATGTGATCGTACAATCTTAGATAATTATGATAAATTCCCTTAAGTCAGCTGCTGATATAAAGTGATGGTCCTGAATCATTTTTATATTTGTGATAATATTATTGATTACATGAGCTAAGTTGGTTCAGATCTTAAAGCTATTCATAATCACATACATTCACTTGGTGAAAAAGCAAATGCAAAGTGCAGATCTATGCATACTGTAGTTGAAAACCTGACCGCAATAAAAAGATAATTTCCATCCACAGAAAGTCACAAAGGGGGATTCTCTATGTGTAAATCCAACCAAACTAAAAATCACATCCACTTCCCATTAAATGCAAAAGCAGCAAAAGTGCAGCTTAGTTTCCAAAGTGTAAAGTGTCTTCTATAACTAGTTTCCAAAGTGTATTTAAAAAATGTCCCTAGTCTTGCTTGGCATGTACTAATTTTCTGGCTGTATGTTCTAACGCAGTAAACAAACAATTTCAGGTCCTGTTTGCAGACCCAGCAAAATTGTATGTATCGCAATAATATGTGGTTTTGAGTAACTGAAGGTGCATGAACACTAGAAAGGCCAATGGATTTGGAGGGTCAGAGAGAGGGCCTACAAGCACTCAATTGAAGGGTGTAGCTATAATTACAACCACTATTTGCATGATTTTGAAGATCTAATAACACTGGTTTGTGTACAAAGCAGGTCTTGGAAAAGTCATGGATTTTGAAAGCGGAGATATCTCAATGCTAAAATTAAAAAAAGGAGTCAGATGACAGTGCTTGACCTTTCTAATGTTTATCTTAGTTGCCAAACACTGGAAGATGCTATATTAACACATTTCTCATCATTATATTGTAATATAAATGGATCGTGTAAATGAATAGAGTTAAAATCTGTGAAAACATCATTTGTTTTATCTCACACACCACGTTCTGGTCAAAATCAGATATAGGATTCTTCAGCAAATAGGAGCTGCTCAAAGTCCGGCTCTGCCATCGGATCGCTGCATCTCCTCAGCCATTCCCTGTGACTCTCCACCAGGGAGAGCGCCACCTGCTGGCCACTTTTCGGGTTACTGCGCGGGTGGGATGAAAAGTAGTCCCTCACTGCTTTGGTGGCGCAGGGGGAGAGGCAGAAACGCGGCACAGACGTCTCTCCCTGGGAGTCCGCGTCGGACACCTTCAGTCCCGGGTCGCTGGGGCGCCTCCTGCGGGCGTTCTGCCTCTGGAGACCGTCCCGGTGGAGGCAGGAGGGTCGGGCCACAAGCAGCCGGCCGGGCTCTGAGGCGCGGCGCTGGGACAGCCGGGCTTGCCCTTCCTCCTCTTCACTGGGGGAGTGGGATTTTTGTCCCCTGAACAGGGACAGCTCCGGGCTGCTCTGTTTGTAAAACATAGCCTGCGGCGGTTGCTTGAGCTTGTTTACGTCACTTCCCATCACTTGTTCGGTGATGTCCCTTGCTACATGGGCGTGCTGCTGGGAGGCCGCGGCGTGCGTGTCTATGAGCTGCCCAACAGTTAGCGAGGAGTCGGTGGGATGGAAGCAGGGGGTCTTGGGGTAGTGGAGGCTCCCGGTGGAGCAGTGGTGCAAAGGGGGGCTGGAGGAGTCATGCTGAGGGGGTCGAGGCTTGGCGGGCTCCTGGCCGGACCTCCCCCTCGCCTGCACTTCACCTCCTCTCTCCTCTCGCCACGGCCTGGCTTTAGGGTGCTCACTGGAGATCTGTTTTCCTCCTTTCTCCCCTGGTACTCCTTTGTCTTTACTGAGAGGGAGCAACGCATCGGTGGATCCACCCTATTTGAGATACAAGAACGAACAACGTTTAATATATTATATTAAGTTTTTGCAGGGACAGACGAGAGAGGAGGAGAGAGACAGATAGAGAGGAAACCAGTGGGTTAGAATAGGACTTCCTCTTTCTCTGGGAACATGAACAGACCATTGCATAGCAAGGTCTTAGAAACAGAGAGCCATAAGTTGGGAGGTTATGACTTTTACATAAGTGCAAAACAGAGTACAACTCGTAAAAATAAAATGTTCAAACCCGAAGCGCCAGACAGCTGAGCCTGTTATCCTACTCACCCCAATCTTGTCCTCCTCTTCCATCTCTATGTTGTCTTGCTGGGTCAACCTCCGGGCTTTCTTCAGCCAGGAGTTTGGGTGGAGGCCCCTGCTGCCTTTCAAGGTCCCCCAGGAGAGAGGCTCTTTGGGTGGGCATGTCCCCTGGGCCAGAGCTCCACCGGGAGACAGAGCAGAGCCTAGGGTGGAGGGAGAAGAGGGGGAGGTGGAGAAGGAGCCAGAGGAGGAGGCGACAGTAAAGGAGTCGAGGGAGGAACGAGTCGGGGTGGGGGAGGTGGGGCCAGAGGTGAGGCTGGAGGAGCTGGCTTCTACAGCGTGCAAACTTGTGCCATGCGGGCCTATGGCGGACTCGCACCCACCTCTGGAGCATGTGTGTGTGTGGCCGCCGGGGCCTTTGGAAAGCTCTTCTTCATCTTCTTCATCATCACCAGTGAGACCCTCGGCGCTCACCGAAAGGCGCGGCCGAAATTCGGTCATGTACGCAATAGCCGGCTCGGAACACCTCCGCTGGCTTCGCTGACCCTCCAGGGAGAGGGAGTCCGCAATTGATGGCTCCTGCTTGGGGCAGTACGGAGCCGTGTCTGGGCCCTGTTTCCTGCCTCTGGTTCTCCCTAATCGGTGCGGTTTAAGACGATTCAGCTTGCCGGTGTAGTTGTGCATGTGGTGTGTATCTGGGTCGGTGCCTTGGTTGTAGTCGCTGAGGGTGACAATGGAGTCCATGCTACCCAGCTGTTTGGTTTGTCTGGTGCGGCCGGCTGGTGAGCCACTGTTGCTGTAGTCGTCCAACTCATTTTCTATACTGTCACAGGACGAGTCGGTCAGCAGGGACGGCCAGGAATCTGATCAACCAGAGAGAGATGGAAGAGCGGATGTTTGACAGAGTCAAGGACAGGAAGAGGATGGCAGAACAAAATGAGATAGAGGGAAGGAGATTGTGACAAAGCAAAATGTATGCACATTTTTGAAATTGGGAGACAGCTGTCATAGTTGGAGACTCCGTACCAGATCCGCAACGCAGCCGTAACACATCTGGTGTACATTGGGTGTGCAGTTAGATCACAAATCACCTAGCAAACACCTGCGGCATCTTGGAGGTCCACTGGAGAATTGGCTGTGTACAAACGTCTGAATATGTAACAACTAATTAACAACTATGAACTAGCGTGTCACATTTAAAGATACTAAATATTGGTACAGAACACTATCCGTTTTGGCAGCTTCACTACTAAAATAATGGTGTCGTTGGGCCTTGGAAATCCCAAATCTATTTAACCTGATTTGGGCTTCAATTGCCAACTTTGTAAACATCACCAATTGACATTGAGTCTTGAGTTTGGTGTCGCATTAACAAGGGGTCCAGTATTTGTGGCTAGAAGTTTTCAAAAATATACAGGTGATGTAAAGAAAGATGACCGCAAATATGTTCTCTGACAGAGCATAAAAAAACACCCAGACTTGGATGTGTTATACCATGAGAACATAACTTCTCTCCAGTATAGTTTCTATGTATTGTACCTGATCCCATCCCCTCAGTGTTGGGTCTTTGCGGAGGTCCTCCATACAGGGAGGAGGGATCCTCTCCTGTTAGCTGCTGACAGTGTTCAATCATAAACTTCACCAGCTCACAAACCTGGAGGAGAAAAGAGAAGAGAACCATTCAATTGTTATTTTCTGGACACTTGCAAAGGTGTGCCTGTAACATTCTGATTTCCCATGAGTATCAAAAGTTTGACATCCGTACTCTTTTTTCTTCTTTTTTTTTTACACATTTTTCAGGGCCATGTGTTTACTGCCTCCTGCTTTCAACATGTAAACTGCGATCCCCACACCTAAAATATTGGACTTGACAATTACATTTAAAACACGCCTCTATAATTATAGTATATGTACTGTATGATATACTGTAAACAATATATCTTAATGTTCTGTAAAACCTGTTCCTCCTACAAAACTTCATGAGTCTAGGGAAGACCAGCAGGCCCGATTACACAAATTTCGATGATTGAGGTGAAATTGCAATTTTCCTCGCAGGCTTTCTTCTTATGTAATGTATACAATCTCCGGGTTTGCTGATCAATCACACTTGTGACTTGAAACTAGCGATTGAGATCAAAACTAATTAAGAAATTCAAAAGTGCTTACTGAGGTAATAAATCAAGTGAGAAGTAATTTCCCCATTGACTTCTATACAATCATACTTCTCATGGCATCCATAAACTGTATAAACGAGTGAGTTATATAAATCCCCCCCCGTCGTACAGTTGTCATGAATGGTGAAATTAGCTATCGAGACCAAAACTGTTTCTTCTACCAGGCTGTAAACATGTTTATTTCTGCTGTAGCGTTGTCACTTTTGGAGCCAGCCTCAAGTGGCCATTTGAGGAACTGCAGTTTTTGGTACTTTTGCATTGGCTTGCTTAATTTTTCAGAACTGGAGGTTGGGGCTTGTTAATTTCCCGCCATTATAGACCCACCCCTGACTCATCCATCCCTCTCGTCTCTCCATGCCTCCCTGCGTCTCACCTTCTTGGCTCCCTCTCCCTCCATCTCAGGACTGCAGGGTCCAGGGGGCCACAGCATGCTGTGAGCGATGCACACTGATAGGTTGAAGCTGGTCATCAGGTTGTCGTTGGCGTTGCCCTGGACGGCGTGCAGCATGTTGACCAGGTAGCGTAGCAACAGGGCGTTCTCTTTGGGCAGTCGGCCAATCAGCCTGCAGATAGAGAGGGACTGTTGTCATCAGGACCACTTTAATCACCAAATACGAATTGCAATGCAGATTTAGATACCTCAGTTAGGTACTTTTAGGTACACGCTCCTTCACTAACATTATAGGGCATAACACATATGTATCGGAAAAATACGAAATGATACCCATCCCTACTCTCGAAGCATTTATCATCACATCTAAAGTGTTACTATAAAGGCAATTGCAACAAATGTTTACAATATTCCTTTATACCACAGCAATCAATGTATATTGTCACTTCGTTTATTTTATCAGCTGTTCATATGACTGCATGTTTTGATCATGATTATTTAATGCTTGCTCATCTCCAGAGTAAGGGCTCAACAGAGGACTTATCTAGCGATCAGTGATGAGTTCAAATATTAAAAGATATTTGGTTTACATGAGTGATTGTGTAGAATAGATGAAACACCAGATTATGTTGAAAAGCAAGCATTTTATATTTGTATTTTATAGCATACCGTATTCGAATTCAAGCACTCATAATGGTTAAAATTAAGCATTTTCCAAACTTTGAAGACTTTGTACGAACCCAGATACTATGTACAATCGACTTTTACCCATACAACTACATAGTGTGGCATACAGTATTAAAACCACAACACTTACACAACCATCTATGTATAGAATAATTCACATTCCTCTGACCTCCGACTGCAGTATTTGTGTAATTCTCACAAGATTCCAATCACAAATTAAGCTGAACATTAAATTGTAGTGTCTATCCAATTAGCATTAATTGAATTTGCTCACATGTGATTGGCCACCATCTTTTTCTAGCAACACTCTCTTCTTTGACGAAGAGTGAAAGAGTGACTCATCCTCCTCTCTTGTGACCAGATATTTCTAACGCATTTCTGCTTCGTCACACTGAAATGAAGAATGACCTTTTCACCTTTTTAAGCTCACTCTGTCATACCATACATCTACTGTATATGACAATTTATGTCATTTCTTTTTACAAAAATCTATGTTATTGTATTTTTATATCAAAATGTTTTAGTTTTACTTGCTGCAAAATGAAAAATCTTTACTGTATAATCTCACCCACCTCTCACCAATAGCTCAATAGCATAAGGAATAGCCGGATATTACATTTGGTTAATATCAGCAGCTACTAAATAAATACAGCAATTAACAATATAGACTGTGTGCATGGTACCTCTTTATATCCTGCACCTGTTCTCCTTCCTCCTCCTCTTCCTCCAATACATCCAGCCACTCGTCATACATGTCAGAACACAGCAGGCTGCCCGGGATGCTGCGCAAGAAATCCTGAGGACGACACACAGATTCCATTGTATATATTACTTTACCCCTGACCTTCCAGAGAGCTGTAAGAAGGTGGTTATGAAGGAGGAAGGCCCGCCTGGCTGAAAGTTGACAAACACATGTAGTTGATGTTTCAACAATGTTGGAAGTGTTTTGTCATTGCATTATAATCCAATGCATTATAAGTCAATGCATTGATTGCACACTGCCTTTAGAGCACCTCCCAAAGTTGTAGGTAGTGCCAATATGTCAAGTATGATTGACATTTAGTATTCTCTCCACATGCCAATCACATACTGTACTGTAGGATCTGTATGAATGTAAACTGCCTGTAGGAGCCAGTCCTTAATGGTTGTCTGTTGTTTCTTCAGTATAGGCTACATTCAGTGTATTGTAGCTAGCTATACAGTACACTACAGTGTGTTTACAGGTTAAACAACGGTTAAACACTTGTCCCCGATCAGG
>NC_139625.1:22808784-22923784 GCF_964638095.1 Poromitra crassiceps | reverse complement strand
AGCCTCTTCCTGTCCGTGGCTGAGATGCTGCTGCCCCAACAGGCCACACCGTAGAAGAGGGCAGAGGCCACCACTGTGTCATAAAAAGACCTCAGCAGTGCCCCCTGCACCCCAGCGCACTTTGACAGGAGATCTGCCAGCGTTCAAATACATCAAATAGCAGGACTCTTACCATCAGGTATGTGCTGCTGCGTTGTAGCGCCGGACCGCGGCTTCAGGATGAACTGGCACTGCTTGTCTGCCTGCAGCTGCTCAGCCTGCAGCAGCGCCCTCTGTCTGTCCGGAGGCAGCACAGCATCCCGGCCGCTGCTGCCTCCCTGAGACAGCACATGCCTCACATGACTCATCTGGATAGTGAAGGGGAACTCATGACCTGGGACAGAATCAGAATCACTTTTATTGCCACAATATACATACGAATAATTTGTCTTAGTGTAAGTATGCAGTCATATCAATATTCAGAGATAATAGGAAAATATCTCAAGACAAAATCACATTGCAAGTGCAGTCCAATATATACAATATACACGAATAGAAGGAGTGTTAAGTAGGCAGTAAGTATGAATTTACAGTCCAAGTTAAATAGGAATTTACAGTCCAAGTGGTGCGCAATGTACAGTAGTTAACAAGAGTAATCTCATGGAGTAGAGAGTTCTGGTAGAAGTAGCAGCTATAAGACTTTAATGTAACGAGTGTAGTCCAGCTGCTGTTGCTGTAAAGTGATGTTTGAGTGAGAGAGATAGCATTTTGATCCCTTGAGGTTTGATATGGCTGTTAAATAACATAACACACTGTCACATCACATTATTAGCCAGCCTACATTTAGGGACCCCCCTTCTCTCCTCACAGGAATGAGATCAGGATAACACGGGAGGCTTCATTAGGAATGAATGGCACAGTGTCCAAAAAAAAAAAAATGGAGAAAAAGAAATCACACCCCTGTGCCAAGGCTCAGGAGTTGTATGCTTGTGAAAGAGACAGGGGGTATAAAGAGCTGTCTTGTCTTGAAATAGCCTAGAAGAAATCGTGTCCCACAACATGTTTAGGAAACAAAATCTGCCTGTATGAAGCAACAGCAATTTAAAATGAAGGAGGCAGATTGCCTTTGTTACTCAACAACAGATGAACAATTTGTGAATTCCAATAGTTCACTGGTTTTGTGAATTCACTAAAATGTATATTCTCGTGCTCGTATCCTCTGACACCTTGTTCTCTCCCCCACAACTCTGAAGGCCCCCAGCGGGGGCGGGGCCACAATGAGTCACTGACCAATGAGAGGATAGGGTGTGTTGTCCCTCTTGGAGATGACCCACAGCTGGTAATCTTTCACGTTTCCCTATGTGGGAAACAGAGATATAGATACTCAAGAAAACAAGACATGGACTCAGTCACAAACATGGCTTAAAAACCAAGATGCATAAACTTGTGGAACCCTGATGCAGAGATCATTCAAAAAACAAGACACACAATCCATGCAAAACCTATGGGCAACATGTCTGTCAGTAGCCAATCACACACTAGTATCACTATATGTCAAGTCTGTTGATACAACGCCAGTGCATCAACAGCAATGCAGGTCCAAAACTGCAAGCACAAATCAGCTATCAAGACAGTCACACAGTAGCAGTCTGAATGCAAAGACAAACAGTGATTGTATATGTGCAATTATCAACAGGGATCACATCAGTTTGGATAACAGTAGGGTCATGAAAAAATACTGTTGTCATAATTGTTGCCAAAAGGTTTCTGGCAGATTGGCACGTTGGTCAACTTCAAATTCATTCATGTGTCCCTGGTAGAGCATTTGCTCTGGTGGTGCTCCAACACGTTGTTAGCATACACTATGTTGAGTGATTGTAGACGACTAGCATTATCCAAAGTACAGTAGCATGTAGATTCATAATACCGTATACTGGATGATTGACTGCTTTTGTAACTATTTCAGGTGAGCAGTGCAGATCTTTACCAGTCTACACAATTGCCAGATTTAGTCAGATATCATTAACGATTACTTACTATTTCGCTTTAGAGCTGCTATATGTTCTCATTTTCTCAAAGATAATGCTAGTCACTATCACTCAACATAGTCTATAAAGCGGACCCCGCTTAGCCCCAGGGGTCCTCGAGGGGGTTCCAGGGGGTCCCCAGCAAAAAGGCGAATAATTTATTTTCACTATAATTCTATCCATAAGTAACACAATGACAGAATGTATGACTATTTTGGCCATGGTGTTCATAGTATTAAAACATCTCAAAGTAAACATCTTCTCAGATGGGGGACCTTGAGACAAAATCTTATCTTATCTGACTGTAGTCTAATTTGTGTCCGTTTAGGGGTCCTTGATGTGAAAAAGTTTGAGAATCATTGTGCTAAAGTGTAGAACACTACAGCCAATGATCTACTGGGGACCCATGGATGATTTTTGTGTTAACAGCTAAGTTGACCAATGGGAAAATCTCCTAAAAGCTGGTTTAGAACTTAAAAAAAAAATAAGTAGCTAGCTCAATCGGTCAGTATTTGACAGATTATAACATTACTCACCGCTATGCCAAACTGCTGCAGGGCCAGACGGACCACCTCATTGGTTGAATCTGAGTTGCTGACAGCGAGGGTTTTGGTCTAAACAGGAGAGAAGGCAGCCCGAATCACAATCAACCAAGTAGAGGAACTCTTCTTGATGGCATTAGTGCAGCAGAGACATAGTGACAATAGTACAGTGACGTTTAAAACACAGTACATACTAGAGACATACATGGTACAGGAACAACAACAAGATGTTATTGTACATTGCAATAAAACACACACTTACACACTTCTAATGTAGATGCCACATGCCGGCTACTTAGACACAGGTTGAAGTAAACTTACAACAGCGAAAGTGTTGATTCCTTTCCCGTGCACTTTCAGAGGAATGGTTTTAGGCTCCTCCCTCTCTTTCTCTTCTTTGATTAGGCTGGAGATGGAGAGAAACAGCATAATAAGACAGATCGGTGGCATCGATGGATTAGGAACATAGACCATTAGATGTTCCTGAGCCATCCCACAGTGCAGCAAGTAGCAGCATTTTCAAACTTAAAACTCCTGTCTGGGGCCACCCGGGTAGTGCAGCGGTAGATTCCCTGCCTACCAACATGAGGGTTGCAGGTTCGAGCCCCTGTGTTACCTCCGGTTTGGTCAGGCATCCATACAGGCAAGTAAGCCACATTAATATGTGTTCTAGTCGCTGCACTAGCGTCTCCTCTGGTCTGGATGTAGCTTTCGGTTCCGGAAGCCCATTCATTTTCTCCATTACGTTTAGAAAAATCCTTGTATAAAGAGTTTTGAGCCTGGAACCAATCCAACCAGCCAGCCTACAGAATCGTGACCAATCGTGACCAGTTGCACATTAGCTGTCTGACATAGAACTGCTCTTCTGTGGATACCCCTCTCTGTGATTTAACTTTGGCTTCAGTGGGTAAGTGCTTAGGCTGTGTTATTTGTGTTATTTGTGTCTGCTATTTCCTTATTCTAAAAGGAGTAGTTTTTTAGGCTAGTTTCTGTCTCTGAGTGAACCTGTGGCTCAGCTGGTTGATAGCTGGTTGATAGCTCTCAGCTGACACCAGCCCAATCACCCACCTGGGAACGACGGGCGCTGATTAGAGAGGTGTGGCTTATAGGCTCCATATAAGTTTGGCTGCAGTAAGGTCTTGTCAGTTGCACATTAGCTGTCTGACATAGAACTGCTCTTCTGTGGATACCCCTCTCTGTGATTTAACTTTGGCTTCAGTGGGTAAGTGCTTAGGCTGTGTTATTTGTGTTATTTGTGTCTGCTATTTCCTTATTCTAAAAGGAGTAGTTTTTTAGGCTAGTTTCTGTCTCTGAGTGAACCTGTGGCTCAGCTGGTTGATAGCTGGTTGATAGCTCTCAGCTGACACCAGCCCAATCACCCACCTGGGAACGACGGGCGCTGATTAGAGAGGTGTGGCTTATAGGCTCCATATAAGTTTGGCTGCAGTAAGGTCTTGTCAGTTGCACATTAGCTGTCTGACATAGAACTGCTCTTCTGTGGATACCCCTCTCTGTGATTTAACTTTGGCTTCAGTGGGTAAGTGCTTAGGCTGTGTTATTTGTGTTATTTGTGTCTGCTATTTCCTTATTCTAAAAGGAGTAGTTTTTTAGGCTAGTTTCTGTCTCTGAGTGAACCTGTGGCTCAGCTGGTTGATAGCTGGTTGATAGCTCTCAGCTGACACCAGCCCAATCACCCACCTGGGAACGACGGGCACTGATTAGAGAGGTGTGGCTTATAGCCCTGTTGAAGCAGTATTTCTGAACACTGTCAGTCTACAGCGGCACGTAGCCTCGGGCACGAAGCCTCGGGCACAAAGACAAGGGAGTCTTTCTGCGGGAGTCCTTCGAGGGGAGGCCATAGAATAGGGTTTTTTGCTACCTCTCTTATTCTACCTACTCATCTACCTAACTATGTGTTTTCTTCCCATCCCTTGTAACCTCAGCCCACAGACGCCGTAGACACGGCTGCTTCAGGGGTAGTAACTCTGGTAATCTCTCCCACCCTAAGCGCGCAAACAGTCCTTTTACTATTGCCGGAGGTCTCTGGAACTGTCAGTCGGCTGTTAAGAAAACTGAGACCATCTCGGCTCATGCTCTATCTCAAACCCTCCACTTTCTAGCTCTCACAGAGACCTGGATCATTCCTGAAAACACTGCTACTTCTGCAGCGCTCTCTGCTGCATATTCCTTCTCCCACACCCCTAGAGCCTCTGGCCGTGGCGGTGGCACTGGTATCCTCATCTCTCCCAAATGGACCTACACTGTCACCTCTCTCTCTCATCTGTCTATCTCATCTTTTGAGTCCCATGCAGTTGCCGTATCCCTACCCATCAAGCTCAACATTGTGGTAATCTACCGCCCGCCTGGTCCGCTTGGTCACTTTCTGGACGAGCTGGACACCCTCCTCTCCGTCTTTCCTGAGGATGGTACTCCACTCATCCTTCTGGGAGACTTCAACATCCAGCCAGTAACCTTACAATCTCCGTCTTTCCTTAACTTCTTCTCATCCTTTGACCTTTACCTCTCTCAATCTCCTCCTACTCACAAAGCAGGGAATGTGCTTGACCTGGTCTTCACCAGATCCTGCTCCACCTCTAATCTCACTGTGACTCCTCTTCCTGTCTCCGACCACCACTTTATCACCTTCTCCCTTCCCATCCCCCTCCCCTCCTCCCACCCATCTCCCCCTCACTCTACCACCACCCGACGCAACCTAAAAACTCTCTCTCCCGACTCCCTCTCTTCTACCGTCCTCTCCCTACTTCCCCCTGCCGAGCAATTTGCTCTGCTGTCCACCGACGAGGCTTCCACTACTCTTCTCTCCTCTCTCTCCTCCGCTCTTGATTCTCTTTGCCCACTCACCACTAAGCCTGCCCGATCTTCTCCCCCTTCTCCTTGGCTGACTGAATCTCTGCAAACTTATCGAACTGAGCTTCGGGCAGCTGAGAGAAAATGGAGAAAATCACATCTCCCTGAAGATCTCTCTTCCTACCACCTTATCCACTCAAACTTCACTGATGCTGTCTCTAAAGCAAAAACCTCCTTCTTCATCTCTGAAATCCAGTCCTCTGCATCCAATCCCAGTAAACTGTTCGCCACCTTCTCCACGCTCCTCAACCCTCCCTCCCCTCCCCCTCCCTCCTCCCTCCCTGCTGATGATTTTGTAACCTTCTTTACTAAAAAGGTGGATGACATCAGCTCCTCCTTCCATCCTCCAGCCACCCTCACTAACACTCTCGACTCCAATCCTGCTTCTCGGCCCCCTGTCCCTGGATTTCCTTCCTTCTCTCCTCTCTCTCCTGATGAAGTGCTTAAACTCATCAGCTCAAACCGAGCCACTTACTGCCCCCTCGATCCTATCCCTTCCTCTCTCCTCCAAACCATCTCACCTAACATATCTCCCTTCCTCACTACCTTCATTAACTCCTCTCTGTCCTCTGGTCTTGTCCCGCCTGCTCTAAAGACTGCAAGAGTCAAGCCTCTGCTTAAGAAACCCTCCCTTGACCCTACTGCTATTCACAACTACAGACCTGTCTCTCTTCTCTCATTCCTTTCCAAAACCCTCGAACGAGCAGCGTCCGAACAACTTTCTCTCTATCTCTCCCAAAATGACCTCCTGGACCCTCTGCAGTCCGGTTTCAAGGCCTCTCACTCTACTGAGACAGCTCTTCTTGCTGTCACAGAGGCCCTTCACACTGCTAAGGCCTCATCCCTCTCTTCTGTTCTTGTCCTCCTTGACCTGTCTGCTGCCTTCGATACAGTCAACCACCAAATCCTTCTTTCCACTCTGTCTGACCTCGGCATTTCAGGCTCTGCACTCTCCTGGTTTGCTTCCTACCTCTCGAATCGCTCATACCAGGTCTCATGGAGAGGGTCCCTCTCCAGATCCTGTCCTCTTACCACCGGTGTCCCCCAGGGCTCAGTCCTGGGCCCCTTACTTTTCCTTCTCTATATCAGATCTCTTGCCTATGTGATCTCTTCTCATGGCTTTTCTTATCACTGCTATGCTGATGACACCCAGCTTTTCCTTTCCTTCCCCCCCTCTGACACTCAAATCGAGGCTCGCATCTCTGCATGCCTCAAAGACATTGGCGACTGGATGTCTGCCCACCACCTCAGGCTCAACCTTGGTAAGACCGAGCTACTCTTCCTCCCAGGAAAAGACTGCCCTCTTACAGATCTCTCCATCTCCATTGACAACACCACTGTACTTCCCTCCCAAACAGCCAAGAACCTTGGGGTGATCCTTGACAACCAGCTGTCTTGCTCTGCCAACATAGCTGCTACAGCGCGCTCCTGTAGGTTCTCTCTCTACAACATCCGCAAAATCCGTCCCTTTCTCACAAGAGAAGCGACTCAACTCCTGGTCCAGTCTCTTGTCTCCTCCCGCCTGGACTACTGCAACGTGCTTCTGGCCGGCTTACCTGCCACCGACATCCGACCGCTTCAGCTCATTCAGAACGCTGCAGCCCGTCTGATATTCAACCAACCCAAATTCTCTCACGTCACTCCCCTCTTCCAGGAGCTCCACTGGCTTCCCATCTTGGCCCGCATCAAATTCAAGACACTGGTACTGGCCTACAGGGCAGTACACCAGTCAGCTCCCCGGTACCTGCAATCCATGGTCAGGTTCCAAACCTCTCACCGCTCCCTTCGCTCCTCCACCAGTGCAGGTCGCCTCGCCCCTCCTTCGCTACGGGGGCTCAAAAGTCGCTCATCCCGATCTCGACTCTTCTCGTCCCTGGCACCTCAATGGTGGAACGAGCTTCCACCTTCGGTCAGGACTGCTGAATCACTGCCGATCTTTCGGAAAAGACTAAAGACACACCTTTTCAGGCTCCATCTGGGCCCTCCTTGATCTAACTTCGTCTCTCTCTTTCCTTATATATATATAAAAAAAAAAAAAAAACCTAACCAACCTTGTACCACTAACCTAAACTTGTACCACTGTTCCTTCAGAAGTTGTAGTTGTCACAGACTGTGCTCCATAGTTGATTGTTCTATTGCTGACAAAAAATGTGTTATTGTAAGTCGCTTTGGATAAAAGCGTCTGCCAAATGACGTAATGTAATGTAATGTAATAAAACATTTGATTCAGAGAAAAAAAACAACAACATGGGAAACCAGGGAAAAAGGCAAACGTACGAAGAGTGTGTACATATTTTATTTTGAGAGTGAAGGAACTATTCATCCCATAATCCATTGCAGATAATCAGATTAGCAGATGATTGAGCAACAGAGCATTTCAGCCAATGGGAGAGCACTCTGAGCGGCAGTGGGCGGGACCAGCGGTCTCGAACGGCTGCCATTAAGCTTTTAGCTCAATGGCTAACTCCTCTGGTCTGTTCGGGGGGAGTGAAACTGGGGGGAATATCCTCCCACGTGCTACGTCCTGTCGATGAAACTCCTCGCTGTCAGGTGAAAATAAGCAGCTGGCGACTGCACATGTATCGGAGGAAGCATGTGGCGCAACGAAGGGGCCAGCAGGGGGAAATGGTCAAGTACAATAGGGAGAAAAAAACAACCTTGATCCAAAAAAAAAAAAAATCCTGACTGGATACAGTATTTGGATGTTTGGTTTCTTTATACTGTCGGATAGGGCTTTTTGCATTATGTTCAGTTTCTATTGACGCATGAAGAAAATAAATCTGTTTTCTGTCTCATACGCACACGCACACAAGCAGAGTTTACCTTTTGAGGAGGGAGAACCATTTCTCCTTCTGTTCTCCAGAGCTGTGGGGAACATGGACAGCCAACATCAGAACATCCTCTTATTTCTAACGTCTCCAGAGTTGCCGTCAGTGTTTCTGTTTGTTTGTTTGTGTGTGTGTGTGTGTGTGTGTGTGTATGTGTGTGTGTGTGTGTGTCTCAGAGAGTGTGTGTGACTAGGCGTCAGCACCAGCCTGGTCGCCAGAATAAAATGTTCGCATCTACGGATACGTAGAATATCACATTTCTGAACCAAATATATGTTAGATATAATGTTTCTAGTTACGTGTATCAACGTTATACACGTCATACAGTATGCTATTGGAATAGTACGGTGGCCAGTAAGGGTGTTGTGGACAGGGTGGATGGAAGGTGTAAACACTTGCCTTTCACACTGGAGGGCTGTGTTCCATCAGCAGGGTTTCCATAGTCTAAGGTTTTCAAATGAACCGCTGTTTTGTTTAAAATTTGATTATAGGTTTGCGAAAACGTTTTATCAAGTTTTTTTTCCTGATTGTGTGTGTGTGTGTGTGTGTGTGTGTGTGTGTGTGTGTGTGTGTGTGTGTGTGTGTGTGTGTGTGTGTGTGTGTGTGTGTGTGTGTGTGTGTGTGTGTGTGTGTGTGTGTGTGTACCTAAAGGTAGCGACACAGTTGCAGGTGGGCCAGCCCATGACGAAGCTCCTCTCTGGGTTGGTGCTTCCCTCACACACCTCCTCCATACAGCCAGCCGTCCACATCTCACACACACACGCCTGGCCCTTCTGCTTGAAGTGGCTGGCTGACCTGCCAATACAGAGACGTGATGTCTAGTACACACACACACACACACACACACACACACACACACACACACGCGCGCGCGCGCGCACAAACGCGCACAAACACACACACACACACACACACACACACAGACACACAGAGTATACACACACTTACTTGGCCTTGGCAATAATCAGTACATCGTTGAAGAGGAACAGGTGTCTGTCTTGAGTCTGCAGTCCAGTCTTCAGCTGGGTGTGGCCATGCAGGAGAAATGACCTATCAGAGCAGGTCAGGAAGGACTGAACCAATGGGCACTTCTCTGGGCACACAGGAATCAGGAAGCTATCTCTGGAATCAAAACAAATGGGCCTCATGTCAGCCAAACCATTTATTTTACTTTCCAAGAAAGATTTACATTTGGTAACATCATCCAAATTGCGGAGTTCAATTATCAGTTTTTCAGCAACCAAATGAGTTACTTCATAATCTGCATCCAGTATGAATATGCTACAAGCGACTGAGTTGAAGGAGTCAAATAAAGGTGCTATGTGTAGCATTTTTAAACCTTAGTATATCACTGTTAAATGAATTGTGATAACGGTACCTTGGTATAACTCCATAGAAATGGATGATTCAGTAGAGATCAGTGTCCCATGGATTGTATTATTTTACACTAGGGGAAAGTCAATGGTGTTTAGGTTGAGAGTAGATAACGATATTTTTCAATCAGCTATGAAAAAGAATATCAAAAATTAACACATGTTCTGTGTTAATCTAAGAGTGGACATGTGCGTCAAACTTAATGCAACCAACTGTAAGTGCAAGCAATGTATTGTAACACAACAGGAAATAAACGGTCCTTTTCATAATGTTTTTGCAAAACAAGTGAAACAACAGCAGCAAAGCCCCCGGGGGTGGGAGGGTGGTGGGGTTAGAAAGTGTTGGGTGCTCTACTACTCACCCCTCCAGGAGCTTGTTAATGGGGTTATTCCCTTAACCTGACTCCGCCAGATGGGGCGGTATTGAGTTCATGAGTTCACAACACCACCACCAAATGTGAAGCAAACCCATCCATCTGGCCGTGTCAGGTTATTATTCCCTAGCTTCCCTGCTCCACATGGTCAAAGCCAGAGCTATTAATAGACACCTGATCCTTTGATAAGATTGGCTACAAGGGGATTATCTATCCGAGTGGTGTGTGACTTAATTGTAAATACCTTTAGACTTACGCTTAAATACCTTCTCTCGTTAGCCAACTGCTTTTGTGATACTCTATTAATCCTGAAATGTGAAATTAGCCCCATTTGACCTGTACCTGCAGACAGTCCTGGACCTGATGAGAGCCTTGGTGATGATCAGAGAGGGGGCGGACTGACGACGATGACTCTGCGACTTCGTCCGCTAAATGACAAGAAGAGAAGAGATAAGGAGTGTATCCAGTCGAGTAGCTCAGTGGTTCTCAGGGTCCGGGGGTCCTTGAGGGGGTTCCAGGGGGTCCCCAGCTAAAAATATTTTCACTATAATTCCATAGGCTAAGTAACACAATGACAGAATGTATCACTATTTTGGTCAGGGGTTTCATACACTTTCTGTAATAAAAGATCTAAAAGCAAAAATCTTATCAGATGGGGGACCTTGGCTAGGACAAAATGGGGGTCCGCTGTCTAATTTGTGTCATTTTAGGGGTCTTTGATGTGAAAACATTTTAGAAGCACTGGAGTACATGAGCAGGATGACAAAAATGAGTTACGCATGCACCATTTGAAAAAGTCATACAATAAAAGGCAGCACTGGAGGCAAATTAAGACCTTGCTTTGGAAAAGTAAACACTTCTACAGACTGGACCCTCTATATTTCAGAGATATTGAAAGATTTAATCTGTACAGGTAGATGTTCTTCCTGCTAGGCTCTAGGCCTGTCGGGGACCACCGCTCACAGATGTTTCGCCCCTTAGTCCAGAACATCTCCTGGTGGCGGGGCAGTGAACAGGGACGTCTCCCTGACACTCCCTGCAGCTAAGGGATTTAGATCACGATGTTTTTTCAAAACAGAAACCTGGCATTTTGGAATAGAACATTTTATACCATTCCTACCACATGTCTAACATGAAATCCTATCTACTAATTATAAAGATTTTACTTCCACATCACAAACTTTAAAAGCTTAAAGTCTCCCATTCCACCAGTTAGAGAGAGAGACTGGGGAGGTGGGAAGAGTTCACAGCACGCTGACATCATGTTTACCCGCTCCTCTTTCAATATGGCATGGCATCAGGAGTGACTGCGGCCTCCAAGTGACGACAGCAGAATGTCACACTCTGACACATCTGTCTCTCCTTTCCTGTCTCACACTCTGACACATCTGTCTCTCCTTTCCTGTCTCAAACTCTGACACATCTGTCTCTCCTTTCCTGTCTCACACTCTGACACATCTGTCTCTCCTTTCCTGTCTCACACTCTGACACATCTGTCTCTCCTTTCCTGTCTCACACTCTAAAACATCTGTCTCTCCTTTCCTGTCTCACACTCTGACACATCTGTCTCTCCTTTCCTGTCTCACACTCTGACACATCTGTCTCTCCTTTCCTGTCTCAAACTCTGACACATCTGTCTCTCCTTTCCTGTCTCACACTCTGACACATCTGTCTCTCCTTTCCTGTCTCACACTCTGACACATCTGTCTCTCCTTTCCTGTCTCACACTCTGACACATCTGTCTCTCCTTTCCTGTCTCACACTCTGAAACATCTGTCTCTCCTTTCCTGTCTCACACTCTGAAACATCTGTCTCTCCTTTCCTGTCTCACACTCTGAAACATCTGTCTCTCCTTTCCTGTCTCACACTCTGACACATCTGTCTTTCCTTTCCTGTCTCACACTCTGAAACATCTGTCTCTCCTTTCCTGTCTCTCCTTTCCTGTCTCACACTCTGAAACATCTGTCTCTCCTTTCCTGTCTCACACTCTGACACATCTGTCTTTCCTTTCTTGTCTCACACTCTGAAACATCTCTCTCTCCTTTCCTGTCTCACACTCTGAAACATCTGTCTCTCCTTTCCTGTCTCACACTCTGAAACATCTGTCTTTCCTTTCCTGTCTCACACTCTGACACATCTGTCTCTCCTTTCCTGTCTCACACTCTGACACATCTGTCTCTCCTTTCCTGTCTCACACTCTGAAACATCTGTCTCTCCTTTCCTGTCTCACACTCTGAACATCTGTCTCTCCTTTCCTGTCTCACACTCTGAAACATCTGTCTCTCCTTTCCTGTCTCACACTCTGAAACATCTCTCTCTCCTTTCCTGTCTCACACTCTGAAACATCTGTCTCTCCTTTCCTGTCTCACACTCTGACACATCTGTCATTCCTTTCTTGTTGTCTCACACTCTGAAACATCTGTCTCTCCTTTCCTGTCTCACACTCTGAAACATCTGTCTCTCCTTTCCTGTCTCACACTCTGAAACATCTGTCTTTCCTTTCCTGTCTCACACTCTGACACATCTGTCTCTCCTTTCCTGTCTCACACTCTGACACATCTGTCTCTCCTTTCCTGTCTCACACTCTGAAACATCTGTCTCTCCTTTCCTGTCTCACACTCTGAACATCTGTCTCTCCTTTCCTGTCTCACACTCTGAAACATCTGTCTCTCCTTTCCTGTCTCACACTCTGAAACATCTGTCTCTCCTTTCCTGTCTCACACTCTGAAACATCTGTCTCTCCTTTCCTGTCTCACACTCTGAAACATCTCTCTCTCCTTTCCTGTCTCACACTCTGAAACATCTGTCTCTCCTTTCCTGTCTCACACTTTGACACATCTGTCTCTCCTTTCCTGTCTCACACTCTGAAACATCTGTCTCTCCTTTCCTGTCTCACACTCTGAACATCTGTCTCTCCTTTCCTGTCTCACACTCTGAAACATCTGTCTCTCCTTTCCTGTCTCACACTCTGAAACATCTGTCTCTCCTTTCCTGTCTCACACTCTGAAACATCTGTCTCTCCTTTCCTGTCTCACACTCTGAAACATCTCTCTCTCCTTTCCTGTCTCACACTCTGAAACATCTCTCTCTCCTTTCCTGTCTCACACTCTGAAACATCTGTCTCTCCTTTCCTGTCTCACACTCTGACACATCTGTCTCTCCTTTCCTGTCTCACACTCTGAAACATCTGTCTCTCCTTTCCTGTCTCACACTCTGAACATCTGTCTCTCCTTTCCTGTCTCACACTCTGAAACATCTGTCTCTCCTTTCCTGTCTCACACTCTGAAACATCTGTCTCTCCTTTCCTGTCTCACACTCTGAAACATCTCTCTCTCCTTTCCTGTCTCACACTCTGAAACATCTGTCTCTCCTTTCCTGTCTCACACTCTGAAACATCTGTCTCTCCTTTCCTGTCTCACACTCTGAAACATCTCTCTCTCCTTTCCTGTCTCACACTCTGAAACATCTGTCTCTCCTTTCCTGTCTCACACTCTGAAACATCTGTCTCTCCTTTCCTGTCTCACACTCTGAAACATCTGTCTTTCCTTTCCTGTCTCACACTCTGACACATCTGTCTCTCCTTTCCTGTCTCACACTCTGACACATCTGTCTCTCCTTTCCTGTCTCACACTCTGAAACATCTGTCTCTCCTTTCCTGTCTCACACTCTGAACATCTGTCTCTCCTTTCCTGTCTCACACTCTGAAACATCTGTCTCTCCTTTCCTGTCTCACACTCTGAAACATCTGTCTCTCCTTTCCTGTCTCACACTCTGAAACATCTGTCTCTCCTTTCCTGTCTCACACTCCAAGGGGCAGTCTTCGCTTCTGAAAAATGAAGCCAATGCGGAAGTCCCTTAAATGTGCACTCTTTCGAATGGCCTGCAGGGGGCGACTCCACTGGCTCCGAAAAGAAGTCTGATTGTTTGGATGTCAATGGGAAAACGACCCTACTTCTCACTTGATTTGTGGCTGAGCTGATGGTCTCAATCGCTAGTTTCAAGTCTTTTTCAATACAACATGATGTTCATTTGGTAAATTATGGTCAAATTTACAGTAAAATAGACTGTGAGTGAAAAATGATTGACTCTCATAGGTTAAAGCTGAATGGGCAGAGCCTAGATATGTTATATCCCTTCCACACCAAGGGTTGAACCAGGGTGATTTCCAGGTTGATTTTGGGTATGAAAGGATTAACCTTTCCTTGGTGACCCACCTCGAGAAGTGGGTTGGACCAGGGTTGGACAAGGGTTAATTTCACTGTGAATGCCACCACCCAGGTTGCTATTTGTTATGCTGTGTTGGGGGTAACTCATTACAAAAGTAACATATTACATATAATATATTACTTTCAGCAGTAACTCAGTAATATAACTTATTACTTATAGGATTTCAGTACCAGTACCAGTTACTTTGTCAATTAACTCAAGTTACAAATTGAGTTATTTTTTTTAAAAATCAAACCACATATTTAAAAACGATACAATCATTTCCTAATCAAACTGTGTTTTTATGCAAATAACCACTATAGATGACAATAACAAAGGAAAAGAATAACATTTCGAATTTTGGATTATTTACACTGACTTCAAGTTGAAATAATTTTTCGGGATGGTTCCGGGGCAGCGATGTCATTCTGCTGCTGCTGTTGTTTTGGTAAAAGTAATGCAAAAGTAGTGTAATAAGTAACAAGTTACTCTACACAGACAGTAATATTGTAAAGTAACTTATTACTTTCAAATGAAAGTAACTAGTAATATGTAGTATATTACATTTTGAAAGTAACTTGCCCAACGCTACAGCTGCCCATAGCATATTAGCATAACTTATGCTAATATGCTATGGGCGGCTGTAGCTCAGGAGGTCGAGCGGGTCATCCACTCATCGCTTTGAGGAGGTCGGTGGTTCGATCCCCGGCTCCTCCAGTCTGCATGTCGAAGTGTCCTTGGCCAAGATGCTGAACCCCAAATTGCTCCCGATGGTGTGTCAGCGTGGTAGCTTTCCACTATTGGTGTATGAATGAATGGGAGAATGTATCTACTGATTGTAAAGCACTACAAATTGAGGCCATTTGCCATTTATGATAATTTGTATACATCTCTCTGGGGTTGTGACCCAGGTCTTATGTGAATTGTATTGTTATGACCAGGGATTAACCCGTGTTGACTGACTTGGTGTGAATTGACAAAAGAAGGGTTGAACATGGGGTCAAGTAACTCTGGTCCCTGGTCGTGGGTATGAAAGTGGTATGAATGTGGCTGGATTGCCTTTATTTCCGCCAGGCTTCATAATATTAGCTACTTCTCTTACCTTTTTCAGTCTGACACTTGACGCTTGAATAACTGTGGTTCTTTGAGAAGTGAGGTTTAACTTGACCAATGAGATTATTTCTGACACACTGGGTCATTCAAAGGGCAACGGGTCCACAAGTTCAACTGCTCATAGAATGAAAGGTTGAAATGGAAGCTGTGTATTTGCTGTATATACGGTCATATTCTCTTGTCTTTTCATGTAGCTATATGTATATGGTATAATGCATATCTTTACTTTCACGATGTGCATTATTCTCATCTTTTCATCCATTTTTTTATTCATTTTTCTAGCCTCAGCATGTTCTACTGTTTTGATTTTCGCAATCCCATATGCCGTAAATGTATACATTTTTCAGATGTTTCTATTCATATATTTTGACTCAGCCTGTTCTGTTCTGTTGTTGAAAATGCTTGTTGTTACTTAAAAAACAAACAAACATTTATGGTATTGCTGTCATAATATTTTCCTTTGCTGCATCTCATTTGTTGCTGCAACAACCCAATGTTACCACTGACATCATTCAAGTTTCATAATCAAATGGTAGAAATACTTTAGAGTTTGTGAGTATGGATAATGATGGGGGGGGGGGGAATTGCACCCCTGCCAAACCAATACTAATAATTTCAGGCATACTTCCAGAGCTTCTCCACTAACAGTGACACTGAACCATTGTCCCAAACAGATTTTCTTTTCAAAATAAATTTAATTTTCAGCTTTTAATCCATCCATCCTTTTGTGCTATAAATCTACTGAATCCGCATATACAAATTTTAATTAATATTGGCATAGCATATTGGAATTATTATGATTATAGTGTCAAGACAAAGGAAAATAAATTCTCTGGATCCCTTTTGCTCAGATTATTGCAGGCGAATGTGAACAACCTTGAGTCCAGCATGAATCCTATCTGACTGCAGTCGTCTACCTTGTGTTCTTGTGATTAATGTTGGCATCGTATGTTTCTGCAATCCACAGATACATAGAATATCACATTTCTGAACTATAAATATGTTGCATATCACATTTAGATACGTGTATATCAACGTCATAGAGTCTGCTATTGAAATAGATAAATAGTTCAAATAGTACAGGTAAGGGTGTTGTGGAGGAGTGGATGGAGGACGTAAACACTTGCCTTTCACAGAGCCGTATTCGATACCCAGGGTTTCCAAAGTCTACATTTCAACTCTAAGTCACATTAACATTTATATTATTTAAGCCAAACCTAAACCATAATCCTAACCTTATACAAGTTGTAAACATAACCAAAGTTTTACGCGGTGGAGCTGCTTCTATAAGTGCGTTGGGTCTGCGCACCGAGCTGAACAGAGATTTGGGGTAGTGCACTGAGATTTGGGGGAGTGCACCGAGATTTGGGGGAGTTCACCAAGATTTGGGGGAGTTCACAGAGATTTGTGGGAGTTCACCAAGATTTGGGGGAGTTCACAGAGATTTGTGGGAGTTCACCAAGATTTGTGGGAGTTCACCAAGATTTGGGGGAGTTCACCAAGATTTGGGGGAGTTCACAGAGATTTGTGGGAGTTCACCAAGATTTGGGGGAGTTCACCAAGATTTGGGGGAGTTCACAGAGATTTGTGGGAGTTCACCAAGATTTGTGGGAGTTCACAGAGATTTGTGGGAGTTCACCAAGATTTGGGGGAGTTCACCAAGATTTTGGGGGAGTTCACAGAGATTTGTGGGAGTTCACCAAGATTTGTGGGAGTTCACAGAGATTTGTGGGAGTTCACCAAGATTTGGGGGAGTTCACCAAGATTTGGGGGAGTTCGCCGAGATTTGGGGGAGTTCACCGAGTTTTTCCGAGATTTGGGGGAGACTGGCTCGAGGTGACAAGGTGTGGCCCCGACCCCAGCTCCCGGTCTGAACAGACAGACAGAGTCACAGGGCAGGCGTAGAGAGAGATATATTAATGTCTCGTCTGGAGGAGTGGAGGACGATAGCGTTTCGTCGGTAATAAACACACGGTCACATTCATGCACACATGTGCCCGCCCGCACAGTTTAGGATACGTCTGGAAATTAATGGCAAATTCATTTTCTAATTGGTGAGACTTTGGCAGTCTAGGGAGAGAGCGGCTCGAAAAGCACATGCCGGTAATGCACGCACGCACGCATACATGCACGAATGCACACATAGCACGGACTGGTCGGACATGCACAAAACTACACGGCTTATTTCAACACCTGGGTGTGATTTTCTTTACTTGCCTAAACATAAGCAAAGTTGTTAAAGTTGTTTTATTTGTGTTTCACGTTGGAAAGGCAGTGAGGTTTTCAAATTACCCGCCGTTTCATTTCAAATGGATGTTGAAATTGTTGCAGAAATGTAAAATGAGATGCTTTAGAAACATAACAGGCAGATGTTTTGTTTCAGATTAACGTTGTATGTACAGTATATGTTGTATGTATATGTTGTATGTATATGTTGTATGTATACATTGGTTACATACTGTCTACAGTACTGATACAGTATCTGTGGATTGCAGAAACGTACAATCCTGACAACTTATTCTGGTGATTGGATTGTGTATGGAGGAACCTGTTCTCTTCTGACTTGTGGCAAACACACACATACACAATAGTTTTGTTTTTGTTTTTGCCCAGGCTTGGTGCTGGACAAGAACCAGGATTAAGTTACCAACATAGGCAATAGTCTTTTAGGCTCTTAAAAATGTGGACTTCAAAATTTCAATAACTGCAAAATAAAAATTCTTCACATGGACATCCACACATTTTTGACATTTCACAATGTAATATCAATGGTTTGGGTCACAGGGTGATGAAACATTCCTTACAGCCTAACAATGTTAGCATTCAGTTCTAGTTAAAAACTGAAATGGGTGACAAGGGCTGAAATGGGATTTTGAAGGTCGATACCAGTACCAATATTTTTGGACTAAAGCTGAAAATGGATGTCAATAATATTTGATCATTTTCATGCCAACGATTAAGTGTTTTCTCTATAATTTTATTCTTCTCAGGGAGGAAAACAATATTTAGACCATCATGGGACACTAAATCTCTCCCTAAACATTGTTGAACAATTAAATTAATTACAGTGATAAAATATGAAAAGAAAATATCACTGCAGGTTTTCCACACTGTTTTTCTGTAGCTGTGGTCAGGGAGGAAACACCATCATATCAGAGACTAATATCCAATATTTAATAACTATATAGTTATATATAGTTATATATAATATAGTTAAAAACTCCCCTAACCATTAAACATTAAACATTAAGGATTAATTTAAAGAAGTAAAATGTATTTGTCTTTATCAAATCCTGGGATCAAATGCATGTACGCTCATTATTAGACCACTGAAATACAAAGGCTATATAACAATAGAAAACTTCATTATAAAGAAAGACAAATTCCTATCAAATATTCCAACATGAACTGTTAGTGACTTATATGGTATCACTATAATATTCCTATAGGATATTATACGTAGCCTATTTTTGTGATGTTTGCATATCATCTTAATAATTAGTGGCCTAAATTGTTTTGCGTTAGGGAGGCGAGGTATCACTGAAAGCCTGGACCGCGTTCATGGACTCATTCAAACGCCTCACTGACCTCCAAGGAATGGAAATTACATGTTTTTCACATGTCATGTGATAGATAGATAGATAGATAGATAGATAGATAGATAGATAGATAGATAGATAGATAGATCGTTAGATAGATAGATACCCGTTTGTTGAAGTTTGTTTGGCTGAAGATGTCCTGTTGTTGTGGAGACATGTTGTCCATGCAAGCTACAGTCTCCAGACGCACTGAGGTTCACGGTCCAGCTGTCCTCCGGCGATACAGGGCAGAGAAAAATCCCATTAATAAAGTCCAACGTCTCAAACCATCTCTGCACAAGCAGCTAATAGAGGGTCACAGAAAGCTTTTGTCTGGCGCTGCTGTAACCACGGTGCGTAAAACTGAAAACAGATCTCAAATTGGGTTCGGTCAAAACAAGACACACTGACAAAAACAATACGCGGAGCTCAGCTGGGTCTATATAGACAGGCAGCCACTATCAGTGAGAAGCGGCACCGTACCGCTCATATGAAGACTCATGTTTGGATAATTCGTAGTTGATGTGACACTTTTACGCGTCTTTACGCAGGGAGGCGGCGCAAATAAACGGGGGTGGGGGTGGGGGGGGGTATCCATTTTAACGAGCCCTTTAACCTGGTAGTGAGTATTTTTGTCAAAACAAGTGAAAGAGGCTGTTTGTTGTTGTTTCTAAAGCAGACCAGCTTGTTTCTTGTTTCATTTTGTGGATGGAGACTTGTTGCAATGTGGAATTATCTCACCCAACTAGTAGAAATTTTTATTTAATTTAATTTCAAGAAATATAACAAACTAAATGTCTGTGAAAATCCAATGCTCAAACAGATAGATCGCTAGATAATAAATCAATATCTAGTTATTATAATTTCTGAGAACTTCTGGCTCCATCACTTGGAATAGTTCCATGTACACAGACACAAACACCACTCCCGAGAGGAATACTGACAGCTATATCAGACTGATCAATAATCTGTTATTTCACAGCTCCAGAAACATCCAGAGAAGAAATTCACAGATCTCCTGACTCAAGATTCATGATGTTTATTTGTCACTCCGGTTGTACAACAGTCATGTGTGAAACTCGGCCGGAAGGCTCCATAGGACATGAAAGTATAAGACCAGGCCAAAAAAAGTATATAAATATGAAACAGAGTATACAAAAACAATAGCAATGGGAATATACGAGACAGAAATAAAAACAGCAATAAGTATAGGCTACATAGGGTAAACAAGAAAAAAAAGCAAATGGCAGAGCAAGGTGCAACAATGGCAATGAAAGGTGTAAGAGGTAGCAGACAGTTGTATAAAATGATGCTTCAAAATATAAAAACAGACAGTCAAAACTGTGATACCAGTCACTATCTACTTGTAGATGGAAAAACTCTCATGATGACCCAGAGGCTCAAAGTGTAGGATAGCTGTCTGTGCATTCTGATGTTCTGGGGTCAAGGGTTGAGCTCACTTTCCACTCCTGGGTTAAAGGAACATTTGAAAGCCAACATGTCAAGTCAAGACTGAAAAGTTATGGCTCAAACGCTGGGAGACTATTAAAGTTGTGAGGTTGTGGGTTCAAGGTTAGTGATTTTGTTGTTTCTTTCAATACCAGCATCTTGAGCAAAGATTGAAAAGCTTAGAGAAACTATAGCAGTTTATCCATCAGTCACGTGGACATCTGCAAGTATACACTCAACTGACATCACTAACAGAAACACTTGAAGTGCAACACAGCTGAGATTGTTAACATTTCTGAATGTAAAAAGACTTGAACCAGCATCCTGGCATATCATATTCACTGTACAGTGCCAATTTGTCTATTATTTTGCCATGCAGAAAAGTCTTTAACTCCGCCCATTGAGAATTTAAATCAATCACATAATTTCTGCCTGAAAGCTTGCAGAACTAAACTACCCAAAGTGGGCTCCATGCAGGGACCTCCAGAGGTCCATGGGAGAAAGGAGGCCCTCAGCAAAATAGTGCATGGGTTAATTTTAGTATTCACACTCATTTGCTCAAAGACAAAATATAAAAGGACACAACTGTAATGTACACATTTTCAATTAAAAAATTACAGTTTTTCCAGACCTTGATCTGTTTTGAAGATTTTGTCTGCTGTTCAATATGATTTATGCATATAGACATCTTGCCAATGCTAACAGGTCATATCACTGTATGGATGAAGATTGTTCTTCACAGTGACAAATATTAGGTGAGATGATTGGCAGGGTTACACACTTTCCATTTTAAAATTCCATATTTCTCCAGCATCGCATGTGAATATTAAATTAAGCGATTCCCCTTCAATTTATACTACATACATCTTTGCTTCGAAATGTAGATCTTAAGCTGTCATGCACATGCATACACACAAACTTTTTAAGCAGGGATTAGAGTGTATAGAGGAAACTAATCCATACAAAGTGGATAATAATAATAATGCAAAACCACCCCCAAATCGATTCTAGGCCTGCTTCTAGAAACAGAAGTGGGCCACAAACTGGGTGAAATTAGAACCAGGACAGAAAGTTAAGACAAATGAGAGACAGAGTGTTCCTTCCCCAAATTGGCCACAATCAGCCCCGTTAAAAGTAGATCACTTTAATGATTACCTTCCCTGATATAATGAGCAGCCTTGGGCACGGCAAAGTAAAGCACCACTCTTGTACCCCCCCCCCCCCCCCCCCACACACACACACACACACTTCTTTTTTCAGGGTCGCTGTTGCTGGAGCCTATGCCAGCATGCAGTCAGTGGAAAGCCAGGATCAAAAGCAACACCCAGGAGAATGGGCAATCCACCATCACATGCACCTAACATGTTCTTTTGCTTTCTCAGCCCATGAATCATTCAAGAAAATCAAGTTTCTTGCCTTGGAACCCAGGCCTCTATAGACCCTTTTCACGGGGGCCATTTTGTGTCAAAAAGGCAGAATAAACAGGTGCAAGCAGAACACAAATGAGGGTTTCCAAATTCCAATCATGGAAATTTGAAACGCTCATTAGTGTTTTGCTTGCACCTGTTTACCCTGCCTTTTCGACACAAAATGGCCCCCATGAGAAGGGTCTATAGTCATTGACTCAATCAAATCGTTTTCTTTAATAGCCTAGTTATTACATCCTGCATTGGTGCCAGCCAGGTGGCGGTTGAGACAATGACAGAGAAGCAATTTGGACAACTTTTGTTTGATTGGCTGCTTACCTGAACATTTCCAATGCCAAAATATATCCACCAGACACTACTCAGAAAAAGAAGAAGAAAAATTGACTGCACCAATCACAGGCATTTTTTACTAAATATAACTTCTCCTAATGGTGATGTCCAAGGTCAGGCCTAAAGTTGCTCCACAGTGCTCTTGTACGTCTATTATTGTACTAATACTGTAACTTTACTTTGTTTACCTTTTTTTCTTTCGTCCACGTTTTGTACCTGTGTACTTGTCACAATTGTGAATCATGAATGCTTTTATATTTACTTTTTGCTCATCTTTCGGGATGGGGGGGTGATATCTGATGCTGTTTGTAATGATTGCCCTGGATAATTTTTGTGGGGGAAAGATTGTAAAACTCAATATAGTTCAAAACAATTACAGGCATGACCTGACATGAAATGATTGAGTTCCTTATTGTTTTATTGTTGCCACAATTTTAATAGGACAAGCAAAGTTATTTTCATACCAAGCAAATCGACAACTGACCTGACCGGGGAGTTGTAAAATAAGACTCATGAGCATTCTGCACACCCTGGAGGATTACAAATGTAATTGCATTAAACTCTGAGGGAAAATTAAGGAGCTGTTGTCATAATGGACTTTATTTATGCTCTCCACTATAATACCAAGTATACTGCACTCACAGAGCACTTTATTAGGAACACCTGTACACCTACTTATTTATTTATTCAGCCAATCATGTGGCAGCTGTGCAACACATAAGATCATGCAGATACAGGTCAGCAGCTTCAGTTCATGTTCACATCAAACATCAGAATTGGGGGGGCGGGATGTCAGGGACTGGCTATTGGTGCCAGGCGGGCTAGTTTGAGCATTTCTGAAACTGCTGATCTCCTGGAATTTTTCACACAACTCACTAGAGTTTACACACAGAATGGCGGTGAAAATCCAGAAAACATTGAGTGGGTGACAGTTCTGCCAACAGAAACTCCTTGCTGAAGAGAATGGCCAGAGGAGAATGGCCAGATTGGTTGGAGGCTGGAGCCGACAGAAAGGTGACAGTAACTCAGATAACCTCTTTACAGCTGTGGTGAGCAGAAAGGCATCTCAGAATGGAACACGTCCAACCTGGAGGCGGAAGGCACTTTGGTAGCCGGTGCTGAAAGCTGATACCTACCCAGTATTAGTATGGTGGTCCTATGGGTGTTCCTCATTAACTGCTCAGTGAGTGTAAGTATAACGTATGTTTCTCAAAACACTTGATGAGAAGAGGGGTGAAGGCAACAGGGATAAAATCATTGGGAACCCTGGGAGGCTCCTTTGTCGCCACAAGTAGAATAGTTGACTGTTTTTATATTTTGGGACCGCCCAATCGCCAGAATAATAATGTCGGCATTGTACGTTTCTGCAATCCACAGATATGTACAATCTCAACTAAATTTGAAACAAAACATCGATTCCGCAAACATCTTATGGTCACTCACGATTCAGTAGGTCACGGGTTGGCTTTGTTCCAGCCAACTCATTATACTGTATAAGGATTGTTCAATATGTCTATGGAGAAAATGAATGGGAAACTCACTTCCGGGGCAAGAGATGTCACGTGACTGTTCAGCTCTATTACCCTTTCGTTGAAATTCTAGCTGACTTCATGCCTGTATGGACTCTCTGTTTCTGTGAGGCCATTTACACCTGGCGCTAACATGCATTTTCTGTGATCAGATTGCAATCAGATTGTGTTTTATCACTTGAAATGCCAGGTGTAAACACCCCCAAAACGCATTGAAGAAGGATTGCAATCTGATTCGCCAAACCACCTCCGGAGGTGGTCAGGGATGCATTGTGTACACATTGAACACAAGTGTAAATGCAATGTGTCCTCTCTATCTGGATACACCAACTTTATGCGGATTGAGAGGACAACCATTTCTGCAATCTGATTGCAATCAGATTGCAGAAAATGCATGTTAACGCCAGGTGTAAATGGAATCAGGCTGAAGTGATAAAACACAATCTGATTGCAATCTGATGGCAGAAACCACATGTTAACGCCAGGTGTAAATGGCCTCAGTGAGATCATACAAAATGATTATTAGACTATTTTAGCACAGGAGACCTACAAATATTTATGAACAAGAACATGTCCCCAGGGAAACAAATCACTAATGTCATTTGCTTCATAACTTGTCTCTTGATGACTATCAATTAATCTGGTTGCCTCCTTTTTCACTTCAAGTCTTATGAATGTTGTCAAACCTAGACAGGACTGTGTTGTATATGTGTATGTTGTGAAACCTATACTAGATCAGACGAGTGCCAATGACCCTTATCACTGACCATGCTGATCACGTGACCTCACATCCTGTTTGCTCCGATTTCAGTGGGCGGGACTACTTGCCTTGACAGACAAACTCCTTCAGCCAGTCACTGCCAATCTAACTTTTTGCCAAATCCAGTCAGAAGAGCGGCAGCATATCATTTATATCAATCATCAATAATGTTATTTCAGAAGTTAAGAAATCAGAGGCGTCAACGACGACTGAGGTTTTATAAATCTTTATTTAATGTAGATGCAACACTGCTGTTGAAGACTTACCTGATATGGTGGAATCATAAATATATAAAGACATGGTTTATGTGTGTGAAGATGTTGGAATGTTACGTATGATTTAGGGAGAGATGAGTGTGAGGGGGCAAAGACAATATTGCACCAGTCAGTATTGAGTAAGTTTACATTCAATTTTCATACTGAGGGACCTTTCCGATTTGAGGACAATGTGTAGGAATATGAGTTAAGTCTATTATTATTGAGACTCACCTCCCTCTAGTACCATTTTTATAGGTAGAGAATGACGAAGGAAGTGCACAATTATGAAATATGATTTTTCTTTACATTTTCAAAAAACATAAATCTGTCAGTTATCCCCCGCCCCCCCCCCCAAAAAACAAAATAATAATAAATCAAAGGTGTAGACAAGTAAAATATACACATTTGGAAAATACTACAAATTACTTCATTGTCATCCACTTCCTCTCTGGACTGTGGACTCCCAATTAATAAATTGCATTTTTGAACAAATGAAACAAAATGGCCATTTACCATTTACCAAAATGGGGGCCATAAAAGTAAATTAGGCTCTATGATTTTGACAATATTATGACAATGAAAATCTGAGAATTTTAGAACAGCTAAAAGCCATATTTTAGACCATGGAAGCTCACGGTTTGGACATGTAATGCTGTAGAGTAGACCTCTGAGCCAATCAAACATCTATCCTCATTGAATGGGCTCTACTGTTAATGTTAAAATGTGGTACCCCCACATGTGACTGGGATGAAATGTCCTCTCGCCATTCTTGTGTAGACTGGCTGTGTGTGTGTGTGTCTGTGTGTGTGTATTAGGGTTCACCTATTCCTTGGCCTCATCGCTGCCGGCTGTATGAAGAGGGGACCTATGAGAGGAGAGAAAGAAAACATTTAAAAGGTACATCCTGTAAAACTCGGCAACAAGACAGGAGTGACCGTTAGAACTTTGTAAACTCCATTCAATAGCATTTTATGCCTTTAGTTGTACTCGAGCTAGCCAGTGGAAAATATGTGCACATTTTTAGGAGAGGGATCGAAGGGAGGAACTGTTGATTTCCCATAAGATCTACACTATCAAACTGAAATAGTAACAAGTAACAACCGCAGCTGCAGTATGAGGCACTTTCAGTTTGCCAAGAGAAAGTGGCACACAAATCTGGTTCATCAGATTTCCCTTCTCTTTCCAACGCTCTTCTCCTCTCTTTCACTCAATCTCAGCTGCTAAATCAACCCTTGAAACTATTCTCATTCTCCCCTCCTTTCGTCATCTAAAAAAAGACTGACAACATAAAGTACATTCCTCATAACAGGGGCGTAAAGAATTAACTAAAATCTAAGATATAGTAAAATCCCCGCATTTGAAATCTCCTTGCATTGAGGAAGCAATAATCCAAGGCCCACTTCATACTAACTTGTCAAACATCAAGAAGTAATGTTAGACAGTACACTGTCCAATAAGGTGGTATTGACATGGTTCGGTGTGACCTGTGGGTGAATTCCTTATATCAGAATCATTAACATAAAATAGCCTATGGTACAAATCGGGTGTTGGGTACTAAATTATCTTTACTGATTATTATAATGAAGCCATTATCCAAGGGACATCCATGTTGGCGTCCAATGCCCATGTTAAACAAACTTGACATCATGCCAAAAACAAATGCATAGCTAATAATAGATGGATAGTAGATAGTGGGTACTGACTAATTGGCTCTGAGAAACAGGATACTTGGGGAACATAATGGAGACCTTTTCATCAAATGGTAAATAATGGTAAATGGCCTGCATTTATATAGCGCTTTTATCCAAAGCGCTTTACAATCAGTAGATAGTCTACATTCACCCATTCATACACCGATGGCGGCAGGCTGCCACGCAGGGTGCCTACACACCATCGGGAGCAAGGAGGGTTAAGTGTCTTGCCCAGGGACACAGCGACAGCAGCTGGGAGGAAGCGGGGATCGAACCGCCAACCCTTGCGTCATTGGCCGACCCGCTCTACCTCCTGAGCTAAAGCCGCCCCTGAGCTAAAACATTAGTAAAATCAAGCAAAACCTTAAGCCCACGGTACAGTTGTGTGCCCATTCAGCCTCATGCCAGCACGCTCGCGCCCACCACCCACATCCCCTTAGCTACCCCTCAAATCCAGACTCTCTAGCAACTTCATCTCTCTCGCTATGCCCGTCCCCCTTCCCACATCTGTGCATTCTGGAGAGAAAGGTATACACCGTGGAGTCCTTCCATCATCAGTCGGGACCTGAAATGGGAGCTGAACATCAGAGCTCTCACCAAGAAGGCAGAAACAGAGGATGTACTTTCTGCGGCGGCTGACAAAGTTCAAGGTGTTTAAAGGCAGAGTTGATGCTTTTCTACACCTCCACCGTCGAGCCCATCCTCATCTTCATCACCGTTTGGTACGTTGCTGCTGCTGCCCTCAAGGACATCTCCAGAATGCAGCACATCATCCACCGTGCTGAAAAGATGGGTCAGCGGTCTCGGAAAATCATGGCTGGCCCCTCCCCCCAAGACATAAACTCTTTGAGGCTCTCCCCCTTGGCAGAAGACTGAGGTCTGGCAGGACCAGAACCTCTCGTCACAGGGACAGTTTCTACCCAACTGCTATCCGCCTCTTCAACGAGACCCGAAAGCCCCCACAAGTAAGGACTTTATTCCCCCCATATGCCCCCTGAGCACAGCCGGCCCGGGGTCCGCCTCATGGACATTACCCTACCCCCCGCCTACATCCCCCTACCCAGCTGTTGAAAACTCTCTACCACCTTCCTAGCTACAGCCACTCATCCCCCCTCAGCACTTCCCACATCCCTCTACCCACCCCTCGAATGCCAAATCTCTACCACCTTCCTATCCCTGGCTATGCCCCCTAGCTCGCTAAAACTTCATCCACTGTGCACACAAAGTATATTTCAGTGAGCTTCAGTCAGCTTCTACATACAGGAGTGTGACCTCTTTGACCTTACATTTGTTTTTGCCCAACTGTCCAGAGCTACTATGAGGTACAGGATGGATTGTTCTGAGAAAGAACTCTACCATTGGTAAGTAGCAAATAGGTCTGGACTTAAAAGAAATTGAACTATCCCTTTAAAGGGCCATGATAGCTATGGATTGTAAGATGGTAGAGAGTCAGGATTTGAGGGGTAGGTATAGGAAAAGTAGTTAGGGGGATATAGGTTTTGTTCTGGGAGGAAGGGGGGGGGGCAAAAGGGGCCATAGGGATAGGAAGGTCGGGAGAGTCAGGACTGGAGGGGGGGTAGGATTACTAGAGCAGTGGTTTTCAAAGTGTGGTCCGGCGACCCCCAGTGGTCCTTGAGTGGGTTCCAGGATGTCCCCAGCAAAAAGGGGAATCATTTATTTTCACTCTAATTCCATCCATAAGTAACACGACAGAATGTATTGACTATTTTGGTCATGGGTTTCATACACTTTCTGTAATAAAACATCTAAAAGCAAAAATCGTTTCAGATGGGGGACCCTGGGACAAAATTGTATCAAATGGGGGTCCGTGGTCTAATTGTGTCCGTTTAGGGGTCCTTGAGGTGAAAAAGTTTGAAAACCACTGGGCTAGGGGGTGGTGTTGGGAGGGGGGGGTGTCAGGAAAAAGTGGTGCCGTGGTCTAGCCCTGCAGAACAGCATAAAAAAACACTTTGCTATAGCACTGTGTTTATGGTTATCCTTCACAGCAGAGATAACATGTGGCATAAACATTACATTATATGCTGTCATTTAAGGCCACAAACGCCAAAAAGTGCCACATAATGGAATTGCGTGGAGTGTTTTTGGGCCACCAAGAGAATTTTGTTACAGGGGAAGAAAGCTTGGTACTATGTTCCTTGGCCTCTGAGAGCAGGAGTCCTAAACTGTTAAGTCTACAAACAGCTTTTATTTTCCATATACTTGAACAGCCTTAAAAAGTAACATCACCAAGATAAGAAATGGAGCTCTTCTTATGCCCCTCCCCACCCTTCATAAAGAATTTAACTCAATCTACAGTCCACCTTTGGCATAGTGTTGATTCTTGTCAAACTGGAACGGACACACAGCATTTATGTCTAAATCCCTTCTAAACAAATGTGTTGTGTAGATTTGTGTCCCCACACACATCTCTACATTGCCAGTCTTGCTCACACACTTCACAGTATTTGAAAAGCTACACAAGACACATATTCATCAATGGGTTGCAATTTCAAATAATACAAATGTCCATAATATCCATACAGTCAACTTTTCAGTCATTGAGGGAAAACTGCTGGATGTTCCCATTGATGCCCATCAGGGTTCCTACAACATTTTCAATTAAAATATTCCATACTTTTTCCAGACCTTGATGTGTTTTGAATATTTTGTCTCTTGTCCAATATGATTTATGCAGACAGACATCTTGCCACTGCTAATTAAGTCATATCTCTGTATAGATGAAGATTCTTCTTCACAGCAGCAAATATCAGAAAATCTGAGGTGATTGGCAGGGTTCCTACAGTTTCCAAAGAGAACATGAAACATTTGATCATATGATTCTACTTCGATTTGCATTGTTAATTTGCATTTCACCTCAGACAAGACAGGACACTGCTTTCAAGTCTGAAATTTACCTGGATTTGCTAGAAAGATTAACAGCATTTCAGCTTTTCGCCAACTAGAGCGCTGTTATATTATGTCACTAGGCTGACTGTACAGTTCAGTACTGGAGTACACTCTAGTTAAGTGTTGGTTAAGGATTTCTAATTCTAACAGGCTCACAGCATATGCTGCTGTGTTTCTGACTTGGATTGTGGTTGTTTTGATTGATCAAAACATTCAAAAATCTTTACTACTGTAGGCTACTGTACAGTCAACCTAGTGACATCATCTAGCAGTGCCCTAGTTGGCCAAAAGCTGAATTGTTGTTCATCTTTCTAGCAAATCGAGGTAAATTTCAGACTTGAAAGCAGTGTCCTGTCTTGTTTGAGGTGAAATGCAAATTAACTAGTCATGTGATCAAATGTTCCATGTCCTCTTTAAAATGCCATCGTTTTTCAGGCAGACCCTATGTTCTTGACTGGATGTGATTTTGGTCGGTATTTGATAATGCATGCGGACAGCGGCTCTATTATTATTATTATTCACATCAACAAAAACTGTGGATTCAAAGTGGCTCTACAACATAAAAGCTATAATTATGTGTGTGTCAGAACTGAACCACATTTCCCAGACTTTTTTTTTTTAATTCCCATACTATTCAAGACCTGGAAATGATCAAATTCATTGTCAATACTTATGCATATACTTATTATGGATTTGTGAGATTTCACGATGCATTAGCAATGATTCAGCTCGATCCCAGGGTCATGAAACACCTGATACACATCCTGAGAAACCTGAAACCTATCCTGGGAAACGTGACTGCCAAAACAGTTTCTGCAGGATGGTGACAATAATCCTACACGGGCACCATTGTGTGCATTTCATGACACAAATATACAGGATAAAAAAATTAAATTATTTACCTGGTGCAAAACTATTCTTTAGCATCCATGATCCCTGGTGAGGGCATAGGACACCTCTCCACCTGCCCTTATGACAGCATCATCAGTGCCTATGACATCAGTGATGTCATAAGATGATTTTGCTCTTATGACATCATCAGTGGGACAGAAATTGAAACAGACAGAGATTGCCCACTTGCCCCTTTCATAGATATACATAAGATAGATAGCTGGATGGTGTGTGATGTGTTTATACTCATCCTCGCAACCATCTACAAACCCCGTAGCGACCAGTCAGAAACACCCTAGCAACCAGTTACTACACCCTTGCAAACACCTAGAGACGTCCTAGCTACACATTGCCGATTGGGGATGCAGGGGTGGGGCATGGTGAGGACAGCAAGCACAATTAAATACTTTTTCACTTTATGTTGCTCTGCACAGCTTAGGCAGCATTATTATTTTTCTCAAAAGTGACACAATCTATGCTTTAACTCTGAAGGCAAAATCGCCAACTTCCTCTCTTGTCCTAAGGAACTATTAAGAAGGAAAAGACATCATCACCCACATCACAGCGTACATATTTTGCATTGGGGCCAGTACTGAAGTGAATGGGGTAGGCATTAGTCCCACTATAAACTAGGGCTGGGCAATATAGATGGAATTAGATATCGTCTTAGATTCTGGATATCGTGTAATGGCATAAGTGCTGTCTTTTCCTGGTTTTAAAGGCTGTGTCACAGTAAAGTGATGTATTTTTCTGAACTTACCAGACTGTTCTAGCTGTTCTATTATTTGCATTTACCCACTTACGGTACTCATTATATCCACATTACTGAGGATTATTTATCAAAAGTCTTGTTGTGTAAATATTTTGTGAAAGCACCAAATTACAACTTAAAGTCGAACTGAACCCGTTCGTCACGTGCATATGAGTCCGTTTCAGACTGAAAACATAGTTTGTCTAAGATGACAGGTTGAGAGGCGGGTCATAGTATCATGTCGATGATTTTATTTGACAATTCTGGGGACTGGATTGAGCTTTGGCCAATCCTGGCGTGTTCCGCCTCCAAATCGAGTGGGATTCAGTGTGTTGTGGCGCTCCCCTCGGGAAGAGCCTTTTGACGGGAGGTTAGTGGCTGAGTGGAGCTCAGCGAGCCGCAGGCAGCCAGCTGCCTTCGTGTTCCCTATTGTTCAATCAAAATGTGAAACGAGACAGATATGTGGCCCCAATGCATAATTCGACCGATGTGATGTCACGTCAGTGATGTCTAGGGCTGGGTATCACCACTGATTTCCTGATTCCATACAATTCCGACATACAAGGTCCCAAATCAATTTGATTTCTGATTCTATAGCGATATTTCAGTTAGAATAGCAATTTTGCTTGGATATAGCCTACAGAGATTCTCAAATAACTAATGCTGTAAATTGTACAAGGAACCTTCTAATCTGGTGCATTATTAAAAATATTAATGTTTATGAGTTCTCGTTGTGCTAATAAGAAACAAAACCACGCAAGCCTAATGGGGTTGAAGCTTCAAGCATCCACGGGAAAAGGCGTTGTATTAAAACATTGATATTGGGATTTATGAATCAATCAGTTTCTGACGATTCGATATCGATTTTTTTTTAACCCAGGCCTAGTGAGGTCTCTTCCTTCTTTATAGGTTCCTTGTCTCATCCTAGCTAACTAGCTAGCTTGATGCTACTACAGCAGGCAAGCTACTTTGTCCCACATGTCGTTTTGCTGTCACGTTTCTGTCAGTGAAAAGTGTGTGGAGACTCTCCTGTCAGCTAGCGATCAGCAGCTAACGGCTAACAGCTAGCATTAGCATCTATGGGGAGCGTGCCTATGTTCCCACAGCCCTATGTTCCCACAGCCCTATGTTCCCATATTTCTAAGATTTTTTTCAAAATTAGGCCCTATGTTCCCACAGCCCTTTCTTGACTATTTTATAGAGCAGCAACGCGTCGAAAATAGAACAGTGGCGTAAAGTAGAGCAGCGCGCGTGCTGCGCGTTGCACGCTGACAAGCCACGGCCGGTGTGAGTGTTTACATTAAAGGAAGGCTTTCCCGTGGGGAATATGAAGATATATTCAATCTCACGCCCCTAAGGAGTTTGAATCCGTTGAAATTTTTGTCGCAATAGAAACAACTATGGACGGATCGTGATCAACACAAAAGTGTTCCACGCAACACGCCTTCACCAAATTTGGTGCAAATTGGAACATTCTGCATTGAAACGTTTAGATCACATTGTGTTTTGTTATTTTTTGTGGTTTTTTGTCTCTTTGACCTTACTCAGTCATTCGTAGTGATGCATTGTGTAAGTTGGATTGTGAATGCCTTTTTGATTCTTCATTAATACAATTAAATTAAATTAAAAATAAAAATGCACACAGACAAAGAGTAAGTAAATCTTAGTAAACGTGGGAACATTTTGAGAACTAGTGCAAACCACTTCTTGTAGTTTAGGGGGCTGGGGCCAAATCTGATATGGATGAATTGCTAACTAGTGCTAGTCATATTGTGTATTTTTTCATGATCATGTGTATTCTTGCATGATCAAAGGCACACAAAACTTTGAGACTGGTGTGGTTGTGCAACAAGACTATTGTTGGGAAATGTGGGAACACAGGGCCTTATTTTGGAAGAAAAAAAAATCTAAGAAATGTGGGAGCATAGGGCTGTGGGAACATTGGGCTGTGGGAACATAGGGGTGACCCCCATCTATGGTAACAGCTAGCAGAGATGCTAATGCTAGTCAGGAGAACACTTATGTCTGCTGCTGTTGAATGTAGCTTTGTCTCCCGTGTACAAAACCATCGTCTGACACATTTTAATCTCATTTGTTTATGTGGCTCTTGTCTAAGGTGACCAGATTTATCAAATGAAAATCGGGGACATTTCCAGTCCGGCAATCAATATATCATAAAAATATCCAAGGTTATTACCTATGAAATAATAAAGGGGGATGATCCATGGCTGTTGTACTGTAATAGTGTCGGCTTCACGAAGAGGCCCCTGGTTGACCCCCCACCCACCCACACACGTCATTCACTGTGCCCCTTTACAAAATGTCAATGTGTTCTCCAGCAGCATTGGCCTGGCCTTCTGAACCTAAAGCACCAAATGTTTTATGAAAAGCCTCAGATCTCAAAAAGTATTTTCCGTGGAGTCCTGATTGCTTTTTTAATGTTTTCCTGGAAGAGCAGGAAGCAGCAAAACATGTAAACACTTGTTGGATGCCTGGATCAAAACATTGAAACATAGAATCCATTCTCATTCAGATATATAGAGGTGAGAGCACGGTCAAGGGTCCCCTTTGAAATTGACCATGTATGCCGGTTTTTCAAAATTAATTATTTAGCCCCCTTCCCGACAAGGTAGCATGGCATTGTTGGTCCCAATGGATGCTGTAGGTCTTACAGTCATGCCCTGTAAGTATCTTCACTCAAGATTTAAGAATGAGCCTGCTAGAGCTAGAGTCATATCGGCCACAGTCACCAGTAGAAAATCTGGGACATTTTCGGGGACAGCTCCAGCCGGGGACTGTCCCCGAAAATCGGGGACGTCTGGTCACCTTACCCTTGTCCTGTCTTGTTAGCCAGCGAGCTACAGGCTACAGTTGCAGTACTGTCTGAGGCTGGCTAGTGAACCGAGTCCTGTCTGGTTGGGAGACCGCACGTGCCAACTCACACCATGTATGGGTGCGCCAGGGGCCACGGCTGGCCAATGGTGTAACTTCATCACTCACTCAGCGACATTCTGGTTTCTAGAGCTGGCCGCCGTGCAGTCCAGCCAGGGTCTAAAATAAAGTCCACTGGCCAAATGGCTAGTGAATGTTCAAATGTTACCTGCTACTCAACAGATTACCATTGGTGTTTTTGGCTGGCGAGTTAAGCAATCTACCAGCCACTTGCATATTTTACCAGTATTTGGCTGGTGGCTAGACCTTATTTTGGACCCTGCGTCCAGCAAAAAATAGACAATGCCTTTATCAGAAACAAAAACAACTTCCAACAAATTATTTATTTGTCTTAGGCAACCATCAAATACAGGATGCATTATAGCTGCAGACACATTCATTGAGGACAAGATGGGATGATGGGAGTAAAAAAAAAAGCGTTTTAATACGGTAAATATAGGAACCAAAATATTCCACTCCTCACTAATGATAACTACAACCAAACACGCAAGAGAAAACATAAGGAGATTTGATTATGGAAACAGTTTTATGCTGTAGGACTATTTTTACAATATACAGAGCTCACTGTTTTGGAGATTCTAAGAGATACCTAATCTGATAGTGTAGCCTACCTGTATCTTAAGTGAATGACAGCCATTACAATGGAACAAATGTGGAACTACAAAGGTCTTGCTTAACATGCTACAAAACATGTTTGCACACTCAATATTCAGCACGCACACACACACACACAAGGAAAAAAGATACATAATTCTGAAAATAGAAATGCAGTAACATGCTATGAAATAGTGAATATAAACATTGAAGAGCGGTGTACATACAAAGGATTGGCATGTAGCTTACTCAATCAAGTCACAAAAACATGTCCCCATCGACAACTCGGGTTACATGGAGAGAAAAAGTTCAGACTTTCAGCTAAGCTAACAGACCTAATTAGCAGGGATGTGACTGGGAAGTGGGCCAACATAAAAGCAGGAAATACAAGCACATAGTCAAAATGTCCCCCACCACCCTCCCATTAATTGTCAATGCCACCCCCTAGTGGCACAAAGTCAATGTTACAGTGTGACTAATAAGCTAACGGGATGAGACCGATCCATAGCCTCCCCTTTGGTGGGGGACAAATAATGGGTTGGGCCAGTATCATGAGATTCTTTAATAAAAATCTGTGTGTGTTCTAAACATGGGGGGGAAACACATCTCTGGCCTGAACAATGTGTAGTTAGTATCTGCGACGCTTGTTATTGGGGCCATCAAAGTTTCCCCCAACTGGATTGCCCCTCCCAAATCCTGTGGCCCCCGCAGCAGGAGGGCCCGCCGCCGGCGACTGCTGCTGTTGGTGCTGAGGGGATTCCACCCCTGCTCTGGCCCCCACTGGTCCACCTTGTGGGTATCGATCGTTTCGCTGCAGTATCGCAGGTGCGGCATAAAAAAGGGGGGGGGGGGACAGTGTCAAAACGAAAGAGATTTTATTATGTGCGTGGTGGTATAGGCGCATATTTAGTGGTCAGTAATGAACACAAGGTGTTCAGAAAATAAATGGAAGTTTTTCAAAGTTCAAGAAAACAACAAAGTGAAGTGAACTGAGCAGCAGTAAGAGGAAGGTGTCTATTAGTTATAGCTCCAGTGTCTAGTCAAATTAACTGACTTTTCTAGACCAAAATTGATTTAGCTTGTATGCATTATAGAAGTTTTAGCTTGAGCTTGTAAGGACTTGCGTTCAAATCTAGTGAATGAATTACTTCCTTTTTAGCCATACTAATTCTGCAAAATTGGGTTTGAGTGAGTCCAAGTTAATACTATGACTAGAAAATATATGCAGCATTGAGAATGTAAGGAATAGAGATAATGAGCGCAATTTATTTCAGCGCATACATTACCATGGCTCCGTTCTCTGACATCAATGATGCGCCCATTTTTGGAGTTCCCTCTGGGCCCACGGCTCCGCCCCTTCCACTCATGCCCATGCCCATCATTTGAGGGGGACCCTGGTTAGCACTGGCCCCTGCAGAGGCTGGATTATAGCCATCTACACGCAAAACAATGGAGCATGGGTTGGTCACTCGGGACGGAGAAATATAACGCACCCAATGCCCCGCCCCGTCTGTGGCAGGTGAACGGTAGAACTAATATCAAGTTCAAAATGCTAGTTAACGTTGGCTTTTGGTTAACAGCTAAAATGATTGTCAGTCATGTGATGAGTACTATACCATTATGTAAAAAGTACTGCTACTACTTTAAAGAGTAACTAAACACCAAAGCCATGTGTGTGTAAAGCCCGATATCTAATGGCAAAAAGCATCACACTGAAATTTGCCATGTGCTATTTGCTGATCTTTGGTGCTAGTGTGTTCACTTTCTATTAGAGAGCCAAAGTCATGCCTACTTCCAGCACCAGAAAAAATATGAGTGGTGGTGAACGGCGAGAGACAATACTTTTTTGATCCTCTTTGCATATTTTGTCAATTTAAGTCAAGAAAGCAAACGTAATGTAGTTTAGTTTTGTATGAAACCGTTCAGTCAACTACATCTCTCGCACAATATACATCACACCAACACCAAAATGACCAGGCGGTAGAGAAAGTTGTGACGTCACTTACGCGACAGGTTGTCTGTAGTCTTTCTATTCAAAATTATAATGCAACAGTTTTACGACAAACTGCGACTTTCTTGACTTGCAAAGTTATACCGGTAGTTTAAATTAAGAAACCTTATATGTGTACTTCATGGCACAATTAAAACGGGATCGAAAAAATGATGGCCTCTCACGGTTCACCAGCACTCTTTTTTTTCAGACACTGGTGCGTGTCCATTTGGCCACATTGTTGTTTCTAATGGGTTTCTTTCTACTGTATTCTGTATTTTATCTTCTATGTTTTTATGTCTTGAGGACTACGGATGCAAATTAGCTTTTAGCTCAATCCGACATATTTACTGTTGTCATATAGATAACTCTGTATAGGTAACTGTTCATTAATGTGTACTGTCCTGACCAAATAAACAAATAAAGTAAAAGTAAAAAGTATAGGGCCCGACCGGAAGGGACGTGACTTTGGCTCTCTGTCTATACAGTACAAAAGGTGGTAACATCACCTGGCATCAAAATCGGCCAATATCAAATGAAATGAGTAGCATACTTTTTACAATTAGATATTAGGCATTATACAGATCTGGTTTTGGTTTTTAGCTAAATGTACTCTCCTTAGATTTGCCATTTAGTTCATTCAAAGAATAAATATATCATCCCTACACAACCAAAAACCAACGTTAAGCTACAATAGTAAATAGATGCTGTAGAGATGACAGATTTTAGAGATGACATTTTACAGATATAGAATAGACACACAGCAGGTTTGAGTAATTATTAGATTGAGCAGACTTTGAGAGGTTCACCCATTAACACCTAAGATTTGAGGCAAGTGCCAACAACCACATCTTTTTACTAGCTAAACCCAGGACTGCACATCACCTTTATCATAGAGCAAATAGAGTAGGAAAACGCCATGGACCTTAACACAAGATGGATTGACCTGCATAGACATTGTGTCAGTTCTATCCCAATCAAACAAAAAGACAAGCAACAGACCTCTTCCACTACTGCACAGACCTACAATACATTTAGATTCAAGAAAGAGTACAACTGTTAGAAAAAATCGGACTTTTCATCATCGCGATGCAATCAAGTTTTGCATTGTAAGGATGTAGAACACTATTGAATGAACAAACAGACATTAACACCAGTACTGAGCTCCAAAAGAATCCAGCTGTCTTAAAGAAATGCAGAGAAAACTGTCTCAAACCATCAATAGTAGAGCCATGCCATTCACACTAGCATGTTAGCATGCTAACATACTGAACGTATGTGTAAACAGGGTCAGCGAATTCACCGATGTCTCTTTGTAATGCACATACTGATTAGAGTACACCTTCAAGTTGCACTAGCAGCTGGCACCAAGAGGGAATTGTTTTAAACTGAACTTCAAAACACAGGAAATATGCAACGTCAAATGCACACACCATGCTCATGTTTACAAATCCATCCGTTCTGTGACGCTTTGCACAAAAGATACCAAAGAGATGAAGAGTATAGCAAAAAATCTAACACTGGTGAGTCCAGCTTTCTGTTTAAGAAACAGTTTGGATTACATTGTGAAGTTACGATTTGTAACTTCCCGTGGGTAGACAATGTCCATACCTGACCCTAGAATTTAATTTGAGGAAATACCCGTACCGACAGCATCTCAATTAGTGGAGATGGGACGCTCTTCTCTGTTACAGCTGCACTTTATGACTTTGGCGCACTCCTTTCTAGACTACCGTGCATCATCGTCTTCCTCCTTCACCTCCTCATCGCTCATTTCTACCGTCCCTGTCCTGATTACTCCACAGCAGCACATAGACAGCAGCACTGTTCTCTGTGTGTCTGTTCCCTCTTTGTTAAACTCGTTGTCTCGTCCAGAGCACAAGTAGCGGGAACAGTCGCCGGCCATGACAGTTGCGGGCACTTCCGGAACAACTGTTTCAAGTTTTAGCCTCGGTTCAAATCAGGCGCTATTCAGATGCAGCGCTGAACAGAAGCTAAGTGCCACGCTAAACGGGTCACACTAAGCACTCTCTTTTCCTCAGTGTCTCGCTCAATGCTGCCCTCCCCCGCTCACAACTTGCATTGACTTCATGCCTGGCAGCTGCTTGGGTGCAGCGTGCTGCACGCTTGAAAAATAGAACAGAAGCTGAAACTATCGCTGCAGCGTAGCGTGCGGCTGCTGTGAATGGTCTCGCCTGTTAACAAGGACGCCAAAATGAAACTGCCATAGCGCTGCGTAGCTACGGCGTGTGAACGAGGGCTTAGTCACAATATTATCCCTTGTTGGTTCCCCCCCCCGAGGCAGATGCACCGCGGGCTCACATACGCAGCGCTACGCGGCCTCGCCAGCTCAACTTGCAGTTGAGCAATTGTGCATCGCCTGCCTTGAAAAATCCACCCTCAGACACAAATTACACTGTTATACTGTCTATCAATCTGTGATGTTCAAAGCGTTTCAGGAGTAACTTTTTGATGCATCCACTTTCCCTCAACCTGTGTCACTAACTAAACAATCTACTTCAGTTACTGACTTCATGCCTCTTGACAATCCTCAGATAATGGGCCTATAAGGGGCATCTCTCTGCCTCTTATAGGCATCATACTGAAGAGCATCTGTGCAAAATCACAGCTCTTGAAAGATGCCCTCTTTGATTCCGAGGAGGTGACAACAAAACCTGACATTTAACGTTGATGTTTAGATAGCTGAAAATTATTCTGTAACATTTGTATGATGTATGTAAAATTACAGGTAACAAGACATGAAACACGATGAAAGAGGTCCACTGAGAAATGGTTCTCAAAGCCAGCAATATGACTGAGTTATACTCTTAATCCAATTTGATTACTGTTATATATAACATTTTAACAGCATATTACACTTATACATTATACTTAAATTCAATACATATTTTACGCTGAAAACGTTTCAAAATCAGTATAAATTTGTCATTTTTTCAAGATGATCCAGTGTTTTAAGCCAACAGCAGCACAACATCTATCCTCAGTATTGGCTCAGTGCATCCCTGTGTGTAAACAAGTAGGCTACCTTTAAATGCATACAAGCACACACATTTGCACGTTTTGCTTATCATATTACACTGCCTATACTACAATTAGGTTTCAAATAAGAATCCAATGAGTGGTTAAGAAGAGGAAGCTGAGAAAATAGGACCACTGGGAAAGACCAGGCGACAGCATAGTGTTGACAACAGAGGGAGAGGTCAGAGGTGTGCGTAAAAGGACGACAGGGGAGAAGAAAGAATGGATAAACATCATCATAGACTGGTGGGGAGATCTGGAATCTGCCAGGAAGTCTGTCATTGAAAGGAATACCCACAGCCCATCATAGGGCTAAGGGAAACTGAAATGATTAGACTGGCATGGACTATTTCCACACACACACACACACACACACACACACACACACACACACACAGTAAGACCTAGTAAAAAGTAGGCATGGGTCGGTTTGAAAATTTTGAAACCGGTTCAATATGCCCCCCAAAAAAACATATCAAACCGGTATATCGAATTTTACACAAAAAAATAAAATAAATAGTGTAGCCCATAAATGACTGTAATGCGACTGCAGTTGGTGGCGATAATGCACCTCTAAGCTGGTATGCCAACCAGCACTAACACTGAATAAAAATAAGCAGAACCTTTTAACTGTAACAACACACTGTTTTTATTTCTCATAACTATTCAGCTTAACATTTCTTCAAACATCAACATAATAAACAAAATAAGACTTTTGCCTACTAGTGCAACTTGAGAAGAGGCTAATACGAAAAATAGTGCAATCAGAATGGATTGGCACTATTTTTTTTATAAAAAAAAATATATATATATATTTTTCTTTTTTTTCGGTTCGCACGTGATCAAACCGGTTTGGGCTCGTACACCGAACAGAACCGGTAAAACCAGAAATCGACCCATGCCTAGTAAAAAGCACTGTATTAAAAAGAGACCAACTGCAGCAGACAGGATGAAAGATGGCACACAAAAGACCAAGAACTGTCGATATAAAAGCAAGAGAGAAAAAAATTACTTGAGCCACATTTTCAAACCAAAACCAACTTATACGCCCCTATATACACAGACACAAGATGATTCACATAGGGTCACATCGGGTCAAACATAATGAAACAGCACGTCACTGCATGTATCGCCTCCAGCATGAAGAGTGTTCCGTTATAGTTTGTACTACAACAAAGTAATACAAATAAAACATTTCATAGCCGTTTTGTCTAGAGTGGTGATGTGCAGTCCTGGGTTATTCTTACTATGGTGAAGAACCACCATGAACCTCTCGCAGTCATTCTCAGTTATTGCATCACAGACTATGTCCCTGCCTGGCTCCAGCCCCTAGCCAATCACCCTGCACTGTCAGCAGATCAGCTTTGAGGAAAACATGATTCACAATCCTGGCGAAAGTGATCTGAAATGTTTTTACTTTCTCCAGTCCAAATTGTTACCAGGTAGCATCATTGACGTTTTCAAAAGTCATTTAGGAGCTATGTACAGTACAGGCAGTGGGCCACGCCCACATCCAGCCCTACCACGCCTTCCTATCCACTTGCATTAGATCTGCAAACAACTCAGGATGAGAGCTCAGGGGCCAGACATTAGCTAAAATATGAAACCCCACCCCCACAACACAGACCCAGTACAGTACAGATACTGTGCTCTACTGTATATTTTAAGTACAGATATTGCATTGTATAATAATGTGCCATATTTTCAGTTGTCACATCTTTCAATCCCAAGTGACTCCATTACACATAAAAAAGGTTGTCAAAATATTACAGCCATGAAAATTAACAGGAATCCACGACACCTTCAACAATAGTTGCACTTGCTGATCAAATTGGGTGAAATGGAGTCGCTTGGGATCCAAGACCCATTTCAGTTCAAATTGACATTAAAGCACACTGTCATTTTATGTGGTTTTTGTCAGTAACGACCAGTCCTTATATGGTCATGCCCCTACCTCCCATATTAATTGCTCCACGAGGGCCCAGCTCGCCCATTCTCATTTCCTGTTCCCTCTGGAAGAAGTGAAGAAGAACCTTCAGAACCAAACTCTCCTAAAGAAAAGTTCTTCAGCAGAAAGCCTAATCAATGTTCAACACACACAGACACACACATGGACACACACACACACACACACACACACTTTCCACCAACTGGAACCTGGTCACACACAGCCCCTTTCCACCAACTAGAACCTGGTGCTGATTCTGGGCTGTTGCTAGAGGCAGTTCACAGGTGGTTCAAATGTGAACCTTCTAAAGAAGCGTTTGCTTTTCCGCCAACTAGAGCTGACTAGAGAGCCACGTCATTACATCACTGAGTATGTCTGAATGCTTTACAACTTGGCTACCCGGGGTAACATGGTTAGCCCATAAATGTTAGTATAAACATTGATATTGATCATGCAAAATAAAATAAAATAAAAATGGGAATAGTAATTAAAATAGGAATGCAAAGCATCATGTAATTGGCTCGCTATAACACGCATCCAGAAAAATCATTATTTACGATGTCTGTACCCTGCTCTGGCCGCAGCGAGGACAGCCTGCCCGGGTGATAGTCGGGCTGGGAGCCCAGTGGGAGCCAATCCATGGCTGTGTGGGGATATGATTTGAGACTCCTAAAGCGGTATGGAGGTTTGGCCAGTAACCTTTCACCATGCTATCTCACTTGGCCTCTGTTCAAACTCTGGCAAGTGAGCAACATTTCCCATCAGCCTGTCTGGTCCATTAATTTACTGGTCACAGACTAGCTGGGTGGAAAAATTCCCATCCCTGGTCGCAATCAGAACGCAAAACTCATTAGTAAAATCAGTTGAGTATGAGGCTATCAATAGCTGGATGGAATTGTGCTCGCAAATGTGGCCATTTCATCCACAGTTGGTAATTCATGAAATGTTGTTAGAGCCTACACCATTCATTCTAGACCCAGCCCAAAGTCAAAGCAATGTCACAATCTCAGGCAGGAAATACATACATTGAGTAACACAGAGGAAAACAATAAAGAAATGCATTATCCATTCATTCATTTTTCCCCACACACGAAAATTGCTACACCAAAACATTTCTCTCACACACAATCCTGTAAACATACAAGGTGTATAAACAACACTTAGTAAAAGTCTGCGAAACTTAATGAAACATCTCAGACCCACTTAACACCTGGCTGTGTGCCTTGGGTCTTTGAATTTGGTCACTAAGGTACACATGGTCACTAATAGTGGTGACATATAGCTGATGCCTGGGGTATTATAATCATAGAAGATCATATTCATATATTCATATTCATACTCATAAAATTCAAAGACTTTCCAAAGTTTCCAGGCCCAATTCCCTCAAATTCAAGGAATCAACATGGCAGTTTGAGCCACAGATCAAGGTCAATTGTCGTTACAACCAGGGTTAAAACTTTACTTTTTTGTCCACCAGGCAAATGGTTAGTGATTGTTCACTCTCCACTCAATAGATTACCATTGTTTTTTGGGGGGGCTGGTGAGTGAAGCAAATCTACCCGCCACATGCATAGTCGGAGCAGTTTATTCTCTTCATTGTGAAGGTAAATATATTGAAATAAAGATAATATTGAAATAAAGATGATGATATACAGTAGTATAACAAAATGGAATCTCAATACAATTTGCAATTGTGATATTCAATTACTTATTTAAGAGTTGCATCTGGGTAGTCTAGAGGTAAAAGCTCACCTACCACCGCAGAGACCCGGGTTCAATTCGCGGCAGCGGTACTTCCGGCTTGGTCAGATGTTCCTACAGACACAATTGGCCGTGTCTGCGGGGGGGAAGCCGGTGGGGTTATGAGTCCTGGTCACTACAGTAGTGCCTCCTCTGGGTGGAGGGGAACTGGGGGGAATAGCGTGATCCTCCCATGCACTACGTCCTGACGGTGAAACTCCTCACTGTCAGGTGAAAAGAAGCGGCTGGCGACTGCACATGTATCAGAGGGAGCATGTGCTAGTCTACAGCTCTCCCCAGATCAGTAGAGGGGGTGGAGCAATGACCGGAACAGCAGGAGAAATTGGCCAAGTGCAATTGGGGAGAAAAAGGGAGAGAAATATGAAAAAACGTAATAAAAAAAATAGATTAAAAAAAGAAAGACAAACGTTTTTTTTTTTATAGTTACTGTAGATAGTGTGATGCTCAACCTATTTATACTTACCTGTTGAATGGTAAATGTTATTTTATTCACAACAGTAAATACACATTTACGCACACACACCTTCACATCGACTCATCTCAATCATTCACCTTCCTCACAGTGACTCATTTAAAAGGCACATTTAGGATTTTCTGAAGCGGGTTGTATGAGGTACATATCCATAGTCAGTATAGTGTACCTACAGTAGATGGCGGTCGACACGACACGACCCCCCCCCCAGTTTGGAGAATCAGAGAGTACAGAGTAGTCCCGACACAAGCAAAGCAACGTACTGCTGTGAGTGGGGCCACCAGAAAAAAAATATGTAGTCACCTAAAAGAAGGCCCAACTAAACAAATCAATATCAGTTTAAGTGTACATTAAATTTTGAACATTTTCAGCAGTTTACCTTGCCGTCAGACAGCCCTTTCATTTGGCACTACATGTTCTCAACCGTAGAACTTCCGTATACTATTATACGTATCTATTATCTTATTATAAGGACGGCACGTTAAGGTGAACCTTCTTTTAAGCGGCCTACGATTTGAGCAATCTTATACGTTTATTGCAGGCCACACTCTGAGACGTTTGATCTAATAAACTTGTGTACGACCGAGGTCAGCTTTGATGTATGCAGACCGTATGATTACGACGCACGTCTCTCTGTCAAAACCTGTCAATCAGCAGTCAATACACAGAATCAAATGTCAGCAAGCTTAGCAAGAAAGGAGCCGTTGCAAAGTGGAATTTATGTGTCTGGAAAAACATCCAAGGAGGAGGAAAATGTGGACCCCCTCGTGGCTAGGGAACAGAGGCCAGCACGGGATGCCAATTTTGCGAGAGATCTTGAGGTAACGTCAACTATAATTTATTAGCCTCTTCTACTAGCATTAGCGTGAATAGCGTCTATATACTGATATGATCATGCAGCATTTCTATTGGTTGTTATCAGACAGTATCGTAAATTACTGACAGTCGTCAATTCGTCCTAGGCTATCTTTGGTCGCAACCAAGACTGTGACAACGGCCGTCTTTCAACCTATCTCACTGCGCGACGCAAGACGACCGTTTTGGTAGCCACGACCAAAGATATCTCCACGTTTTGTTCACGTTGATCATCTTTCGTCTGGGACAGCCCAAAATCGCACAGTCTGTCAAAGGCTTGAGGTGGCTAAAATATGTTTTGCTGTGGGCAGCACATTGCTTGGGTTGGCTTGCTTGCTCCTGCCTCAAACACTAATCATGTGCTACATGAAGAATATGAACTCCTGCCCTCTGGCAGGAGATACTTAATTCCAACCTTCAAGAAGGTCAGACTAAGAAAGTCCTTTATACATCAGTCGATCCTGAGGCTTAATCAAGAACATGGCCGAGGGTCAGTGGAGCAGTGACCAGTGCTCTCTGTGTGCTGTATATGTGTATGCATCTTTGTATTTTTGGTTTTGTTCTCTTTGTCATGTGTTTGTGCATGGGACTGCTGCTGTCTTGCAAGACAAATTTCAGTGTGAACTGACAATAAAGTATATCGTATCGTATCGTATGCTGGTACTACTCTCTGCTTCTCCAAACTGGGGGCGTGTCGACCGCCACCTACTGTAGGTAATACACTGACTATGAATAAGTACCTCATAAAAACCCATTAAAAAATCTGAACCATCCCTTTAACTCATGTCAGCCACTCATTGAATGATAATAATAATAATGATCATAATAATAAGAATAATAACAATGATAATAATAATGCACTTAAAAGTAAAAAAAGGCTGTACAATAAAAGTACCAGAATCTAATATTAACACTATTAGGGAAAACTTGCAATGTTGGTTCCACTAACTAACATCCACTTGGCAAAACAAAAGCAAAATATGCTTTAACTACCTGTACTAGAATACATAAAATCAGAAATAGCATTTAAATTCACCACCAAGCCCATGAAGTGCATTAGGCTGCATAACTTCAAAGAAAGACAAAAGAAGCTGCTATCTTAAAAGAGTAACTAAACACACCAAACCCATATCTGTGGAAAGCCTGATATGGAATGGTAAAAGGCATGCTGCTTATCTTGCCATCTGCTATCTGTTTGAGGATAAAGTCGGCCGGCTACATGGATGAGAAACAAATTGCTACTTTTGTTATTTTCATAGGATTTCTTAATGGTTAGAAATGCATTAAAAAGCACCAGCCTCATCCTTTTAAGGTGTTACATGTGCAGGGTTTCTACATGTTCCAGAAAGTCACATTTAATTCAATGCTACCAGGAATGCAATCTAAGACTGATATTCAAAAATGAATCCCAAGAAAAAAGTTTGGGATAGATGACGACTTCCCAATTTAACACAGCTGAAACAATAAGTACACAGCATGAACTAAATTCCAGAAAAATAGCAACTTCGATTAGGGACATGATGTCCAAATGCTTGAATAAAGCTGATGCAATGAAAAGGTCATGGCCTCTCTGGCAGCTTAGCTCACTGATGTAGGGTGAAGACAGAAAAACAGAAAAGGGGCTATTATCAATTGATAGGCAGCATCCACATATTTAACGTTACAGTATATTTCTATGGAAAACTGTCTAAAGAACACAGACGACATTCAATAACTTCCTGCAATCAGCTACGGTTCACAAGCTAGCTTGCCACAGAATCAAACTGACGTAGCTGATCCCTAGCTGCCTCTATGTACTCTGCTAATGTGCTCTGCCTGTGTTTATGGTAAAAAAAAAAAAAAAAAAAAAAACGCCTATATGGTTAACTTTTATTTTGATAAACTAAAACATATTTTAATTTCTTAAATTAAAACAAAACTACACTTTTTCAGACTTTTTAAGGACCCACAGAAACCCTGATGTCGCATTTTGAGTTCCCACAAACCCATGAGTTCCTGTTGCAAAGAGGATGCTACTTTCCCCATCCCCCGATATCACTCTGCCTGTGTTGAGCACGAATTACGTTACTGTATGTCATATAGCAGACGCTTTTATTCACAACACATTTTGTCAACAGGAGTGAAATCAACTGTGCAAAACAGTCTATGTCAGCTAAGACTTTTTAAAAGGAATAGGAGAGAAAAGTAGCTTTAAGAAGGAATAAGTTACGGAAGGCGAGACATTCGTTGATTTTTTTTAAATAATGATGATTAGTTCAAGAAGGCTCCAGGTGTCATGACCGGGATGAGCAACAAATATAGCAGCCCTTGATAACAGCTCATATGCATTCTATCAACCCAATGTAGAGTTCAAACTATGCAGTTAGAATAGTGGAACTGGAGTAAAGTTGGGTATTACTTGGAATGTAAAAACAAAAACAACAAAATCCTGTTTTGTAAAGCAATCCAGCAAATCCCATCAAATCCGACCTGGTGTCAGTGTAAAATGCAGTGCTGAGGCCGATGGACGCTGCCAGTGTTCTCTGTGAAAGTATTGTTTGTGTTAGTTACACCAAATTGAAATTGAAATTGTTCTGTTTAAAATAGATCAGTTGAGAGGCGGTTATATCACACGTTAGAGTGGGAATATTTCACTGCCAAATGTGAGTATTTTAAAACAAAATTTGTACTTTGGAGAGAGCGATGGTTGGTGATTAAAGGCTTGGGGAAGCAGCAAGAGTCTGTCCCTGTAGAGAATACAGTGTTATGCATTTTCAATAGGCAATAGCAATCTGACTTCCTAATCCTTACAATAGTACAATAGACAATGCCTTTGTCACTTTTGTCCAATCTTTCAAAGTAATTCTGCTACTCAAAAAGATATTACTTCTTCTACTTCTACAGGTTACAGCATCCACATTCGAGAAAATGTTGAAACAAACTTTAAAATCTTTAGTTAACTAACTGAAATGTTAAAATATTTAATTCAGTGGTAAAGCAAAGCACATAGATCAAACCACAGAAACCACACCCGCCACCCAGTTCTTCATAGGCAAATGAACAAAATAACTGAACAAACAAAAATCTTATAATAAATATACTTTAAAAACTATATTATAGCCATTTTTAAGTGCTAGAAAAGGCATACATTTTACTTGAATTGTATGGATAACAATGAGAAATGTGATAGATCATAGAAGAAATGTTATGTCTTTAACAACAACTCAATTAAAATGTCAAGTCATTAGACAATAAACATAACCCACGAATTCTAAAACTTAACCACAATGTTTTATAGAGGGAGGTAGAGGGAGGATTAATGGGGAGATGTGTCAGCAAGTGCTGGTTCCAATAAAAAAACATGGCATTAGTTAAAATCATTTGTTTTTAAAGAGTAACTTGACACCAAACCCGTATCTGTGTAAAGCCTAACAGTCAAACAGTAACAGTAAAAAAGCATGCTACTGAAAGTGCCATCTGCTATAGAATATTCTATAGAATAAAATTGGTGGTGACGTGAGGTGACCAGATTTCTGAAATGAAAATGGGGGATGTTTCCAGTTCGGCAGTTTATATATCATTAAAATATTATTATCTATGAAATAAAACAGGGGGACAATTCCAGTGTGATGTATTTTGACCATGGTAACTGTAGCTACTGTAATAAACTATGGTGCTGGCCGACTGATATCCCTCCAAAATACCACATTAAGAGTAAGACACCAAGACCTTGAGGAACACCATAGAAAAAGAAAACGTGATTTGCTATATAAAGAAAAATTACATTTGGAAATTTCTGTAAGGCTTGAATTTTTTTATGGCGATTGTTCTGGAAATTGCTCAGAAACGAGCTCAGTGGCCTTGTGGTCTGAGTGTCCGCCCTGAGACTGGGGGTTGTGAGTTCGATCCCCGGCCGAGTCATACCAAAGACTATAAAAATGGACCCATTTGCCTCCCTGCTTGGCACTCAGCATCAAAGGGTTGGAATTGGGGGGTTAGATCACCATATGATTACCGAGCGCGGCGCACGCTGCCGCTCACCGCTCCCCCAGGGGATGGGTCAAATGCGGAGAACAAATTTCACACATTGTGTGACAATCAGTGGGACTTTACATTACCTTTACCTTTATTGTCAATATACATAGAAAAAGCCATACATCCCCTGAATGCCATAAGTCTGTAGTTTGTGGTTGTAAAGGTTCATGATCTATAAGCATCTTCACTCCCACTGGAACATCTGAAAGACATTAATGTTGGCCGCGAACGAGGAGTAGAAAATCAAGGACATTTTCTGGGACAGCTCCGGCCGAGGACAGGTCACCAAAAATGCGGGCTGTCCCTGAAAATCTGGGACACCTTATGGTGACGTCACCGAACAGCAAAGATCAGCCAATAGCAGAAGGCAGTTTCAGTAGCATGCCTTTTAACATTAGATGTTGGGCTTTATGCAGATATGGGGTTGGTGTTTAGTTTCTCTTGAAGTTGAACGGTTTGAATTCAAGAATTCAAATGCATGTCTAGAGAGGGAGGATGGACACAATTTTCAGTCAATGTCCTTTACTAGTTATAACAACTGTGTACCAGAATGCTTCCATTACAACACTCAGTGTCTGTTTGAATATATGCCATTCTAAGTGTTGGCCAATGATTACATTAAAACCAAACATGAAGCACATTGCATGGCTCACCAGCTGATGCGCGGATATTCCCTCTTTGCACACTGTTATCTATACATTCAGTCAAACTGATGTACAGTGGAAAACAATATAGGTGATTTCAATTCACAACACAAACTTATTCTATGTATGTTATACAGTTTGTGTGCTCTTCATCTATTTAAATTGTGAATAGTGTGTGTGTGTGTGTGTGTGTGTGTGTGTGTGTGTGTGTGTGTGTGTGTGTGTGTGTGTGTGAGACATATGAATTTAAACTGGGTCCTAGGTGTGTGCATCCCTCTGTAAGTAATGTTCAAGATGCAGTCTCCAGCAGGACCTCTCAACACAGTAGAAGAATAGAGGAGAAAAGTTATTGCACATCAACAACATATCTCACATCAACAACATATCTCACATCAACATATCTGGCATCAATATCTACTGGCATGCACACCTGGGATTAGAGATGAGGCATTGATGGATTCACTAGAAATGTACTCATCCTATTTCTGTCTAAATCAAATCCTACAGAACAGATGGTCAATATTGTAAAAGTTGAGATGTGCCTTTTTACCCTTGCAAATAGGATCAAGACACTGGGTAACTCATTCTGCAAGTTAAAGGAGAATTTGTATATTTTTAAACCTGGACCCTATACATAATATACTATACTATACTATACTGGACCCTATACTAACTTTGTGTCTAAATCAGTGGTTCTCAACTGGTTTAGCCTCACGACCCACATTTCTTCTTAACGTCAGGCTACAGGCAACTTTCAACACGTTGCCACCCTAGTGTTTCCAAGTGGTAATACCTGTGGGCCCGCCAGGCCAACGACGACCCCGCCAGGCCAAAAGAGGAAATGCAAAAAATATAGATAGATAGATAGATAGATAGATAGATAGATAGATAGATAGATAGATAGATAGATAGATAGATAGATAGATAGTATAGATCCCCCCTCCCCCCTGCCCAAAATTTCAATAAACCTTTATGGCATAGTTGGTTAAACAGATGCAGATAATGGTGTACTCGCTCACCCCTAGTGCCTATCAGTTGCAAAAACAAACTGGTTAATGAATGTATATGGATGCTTCATATATGCCCTGCCTGCCACAGCTGCCAGCTGAAGTGATCTTTGTCAACACTGGACCAAATTCAGAAATCGTTGTGCCAATAAGTCATTTAGACACAAAAAGGTAGCAGAATAGGGTCCAGGATGAAAATACAAAAATTCTCCTATAAGACGCATCAAGAATTTCATGGTTTTATTTTTTGTTGAGCTTATCCAGCAACCACTTCGCCCAAATCTGTTAATGAAATGTGCCATGATATTAATATTTTATGCTACTATAATATCATTTTGATGAGAGAAAATTTAAGTTCACCAATAACTAGGCTTGGGCAATGCAGTACTGTTACTCAGCACGATATTGGAAGGAAACATTTGTAATGATGAACATGAGTTTGTGGCACAGTTCATATATTCAACAACAAAACAGTTTTAGATAAACCCCTGCAATTACAAAGACTGAGCTATGTGAGCCAGTAATGGAGTCTGCTGAGATTCTGTTCAAAGTGCTCAACATTAACCCATTGAAAATGATAGAACGCCAGCAGAAATTGATATCACTGTTCTAGGTAAATGTGCCTATTTGGTACAAATACACATATTCATCTGTAGGCTATAAACGTATCGACACTATCGACATACTTGATTTAACTTGAAAGCAAGGTCATGGAACAAGACAACCCCTTGATGCAACACACAACAACACAGCAGCCTACAACTTATTATTTCTTTACGTTTGGGAATCACCATTTCAGTGATTTTCTTATTTAAATGGTTATTTTTATTTCAATGGTTTAAAAGTCTATGAAATGGGAGCAGCTTGATTTGAAATAAGAGGGTTTCCGTTCTGACTCGCAAAAAGCACGTTACTTCTGGTGTCGACTTTGGCGTAATCATGTCATGTCTACAAAGACGATAATATGCACACTACATATATCAAACGTGTTCAACTCAATGGGCCAACATAATTAAATTATCAATGCAGACTCCGCTCAAACAATAGCGAGACCCACCAGCCCAAAAGAAAAACAGACACATCTGCATCACGTGATGGGAGGATCACTTCTCATCTTGGAGAGCTTTTCATCTTGGAAAGGCAACACTGATGTTCACTTTACTTCTGCTCAGAATGTTGAAAAATACCAAACTTCTCCTTTAATAGTGAAGTGTATTAAGCATCTTGATGAGACATTCTCGGGCCAAACAGAGTTAATAGGGTCTCCCACTGCTTGGTTACTTCCTGGCTTGGCTGGGTCATCACAGTTTTAAGCTGCCAGACGTAAATGCGATCAGAGAGTAGAGGGGGCTTGTTTCAGAGGAACACTAAATGGCATTTGTCTTGAGTTGTCTAAGCTTTCTTAGACAAGACAAAGTGCTAAAACAAAGAGAAACAAGGCACAGAAATGGCTGAATCTAGCATTAATACAATTGAGGCAAACTAATAGTATCAACACTATCTGGAGAAGTTTTGTACAAACAAGATAGCAGACGATGTCATGCGTACTTGTGTGGCCATCACTGGCAGTGTTTGAGTATGAATACATTTAAATGCCCAGCACACTGTTGCAGTTCCGATGTGCCCTTTTCACAGCAGCCATTTTGTGTCTCAAAGGCAGGGTAAACACAGGTGCAACCAAAACATTAATGAGGGCCCCAGCATCGGAACACCTGGATGGATTGTAAGTTGGGTTAGGGTTCATGTTTTGGTTGCACCTGTCTGTGTTTAGCCTGCCTTTGAGACACAACATGGCTACTGTGAAAAAGGCCAATCACAAGTAATCATCCAAAAAATAAAAATACAAATCATAGCATTGATTTTTTTCAAATTTCAGGGCTCATTAGTATTAGGGTGCTTTCTTACTGTCACCCCGGTACCGTTCCCGAGCACACTTGTCCCCAAATTGACCGCAGTTTCTGAACATTTGACGAGCATTTGTGAACATTGCGTTCCAGGCGCACAACGGGGAACCGTGACAGGATCCACTTGAAAAGGTGGTCTGGGGAGTGCTTTGGCGTGCCCGGGCACGGAACACTTGCGAGTGTGAAAGCCAACCATTCCGAACCTCATAGACAACACACGGAGCAAGGATACACTGCAGGCATAGTTGATGATGCAAGTGCACTCCGTTCCGTTTCCGAGTGCTGAAGAAATGTTAAATGTGAAAGCTGATCAGCGGGAAAGCAACCTTAATGTGATTCGGTCGGTGGCTACAAAAGAACCGCATGAGTCAGCCCTAGTGCTAAAGTTATGAAACTATGCCTATGGCTACTAAACAGCATAAATTAATAGAATATTGTTGTCTACCGCCGCAAAAGTAATGTTTAAATGTTTTGTGTGCAGATGCAGTTGTTATTACCTTCCGTGCATTGCTATGATCATCAAGGCAACTAAATCCCTTTAAAAAGTGCATTGACACCCTCGCACAAAAGAAAACATCTCGCTCCATAACTAAAACGTTGTATTAAGTATTATGAATTGTAACTTTCTCAAACGGCAGAATTCTGAACATAGGTGAGATGCTGTTATCAATAGGATACATGACTGTCCAGCTAAAACATTAAAAAATGAAAACAGATGGTCTCTAGAAAGAACAGTCTCGGTATAAAAGAGCAAAATTCTATAAACTAAATCATATTATGGTAAAGTTTAAGTTGTCTGCCATCTGTGTACATTATGCAGTCTGTGTGACTGTGTATGTATGTGTGTCTTTTATGCATGCCCACACCGCAGCTCGGATTGGGCTAAAGATTTGCATGGAGGTGGGTTATGATCCAGTGTAGGGCATGGGCAGGTTGGGAAGTCCTGGAACCACCTGGAAAACACCTCACGCCCACACCCCAGGTCGGCTTGGGCTAACGTTTTGCATGGCGGGGGGTTATGATCTGGGGAAGATCATGGGCACATCATCAAGTCCTGGAACCACCTGGAAAACACTTCTCACCCAGACCCCTGGTCGGATTGGGCTGAAATTTTACATGGCGGGCGGTTATGATCTGGGAAAGGTCATGGGCACGTCATCAAGTCGTGTAACCGCCTAGAAAGTCCTGGAAACCACCTGGAAATGCTCACGGCCACACCCCCGGTCGGATTGGGCTGAAATTTTGCATGGTGGGGGGTTATGATCTGGGGAAGGTCATGGGCACATCAAGTCCAGAAACCCCCTGGAAAGTCCTGGAAAACACTTTACGCCCACACCCCGGGTCGGATTGGGCTGAAATTTTGCCTAGAGGTGGGTTATGATCTGGGGTTATGATCATGGGCAGGTTGGAAAGTCCTGGAACTGCCTGGAAAGTCCTGGAAACCAACTCACACAACCCAGGTCGGAGTTGGCTGAAAATCTGCATGGCTGGGGTTATGATCCGGGGAAGGTCATTCGGCAGCTCATCAAGTCTTGGATCTGGAGTCTTGGGTCATCAAGTCTTGGAAACCACCCTACGCCCATACCCCAGGTCGGATTGAGCTGAAAATGCATGGCGGTGGGTTATGACCCTGGGACAGTCATCGACAGGTTGTAAAGTCCTGGAAAGCATTTGGACACCACCATCATTTCTGGCAAAGCAAAAGGCACAGTTGTATTGCTTTGTGCCTATTTAACCCAGGCAACGCTGGGTACTTGGTTAGTCCTTAATATGCACAAGGTTCACAGATTTAGTTGCTGTGTTTCATGCGTTTCATTTTTAAATCATTAATTTCATTTGAGATCACTTCAATCCATTAACTCTCAAAAAAGTTTAAAAATGTCTGGATGAAGCAGCAAACAACTTCTGTAAATGTGGTACATTAACTGCAGGCCAGACCATTTCTGTGGTACTGCAGGCTAAAAATCCCCTCCCTCTGTAGGAAATAGGGTTAATCCAGTGGCATGGTTTACAAGTAGCCAAATAATCTAGTAATAATAAGGCCATGTCCACACGGAGACGGAAGCGATCTTTTTTTTTTCGTTTAAGAAAAGTTTTCCATGAACACGGAATCGTTTCAAGAAATGTGTGTATCCACATGAAACCACTGAAGTCGCTGTAGTATATATGCCAGGCTGGTAAGTGGCGCTGTAACGCTGCCACGTCACAGTGCAACCATGTGGTCGTCAAACCTCTCACTTCACTATTCACGTTGTATTTACGAGGGATATATATAGAGCATCCCGAGTATGTCCGTTACACTCAGGGTTTACATTTAATTTCATTTAATTTTGTCTAATATTAAAATATTCCAGAATTGCATGTTGTATTAATAATAAATATTTCTATCCAACACGTTTAGCCTGATTTTGTTTGTGTTATTGTAAAAACTTAGCCGCCGCAAAGCCTTCTGGGAAATATCCGATGAAGGGAAGGGAGGGGTGGATGAGAAGAGTCAGCTGTGGAGCCCTGAGGATGTTGTACACGTTGTTCTCCGTGTCCACTTGTTGCCGACGGTGGTAATAGAGGAGCATTATATTTTGCTGCAAGAGCCCTAACAGGCTCAGTAGCTGCTGTAGCACGAACGCTAGTGCACTGTAAGCCGCCATGATTGTTATTGTTGCTGGCGGAGAGAGGTGGGGCTATGGCGTCATCGGTTCAGGAAAGATGCGTATGGGTTGTAAACAAGGAAATGCAAGGGTGGCGTCTTCAGATTTATTCACTCTGGGACCCGGTTTCAAAAATTAGCGTATACTCCCAGAACGTATACTCCCAGAACGCTGGTTCCGTCTGGACGAAACGTCTATACGACAAAAAACTTTAGCGGATACACCTAAACTCGTCTCCGTGTGGACATGGCCTAAGTCTACTGAGCTCATGTAAACCCAATCTGACTGAAAATTCTAAACTGATGCCCCCCCCCCCCCCACAATACAGGTTTTGTACAGCTTTTTAAGAGTAAAATCCAAGCACTTCTCAAGCACTTTCAGAGTGATGAGAGCAGATGGTCACCCTCATGACGTGGAGTGGAGCGGAGTTGAACGGAAAATGCCCCTTTTCATTTTGGAGCCCATGTCAGTCAATCCAACTCCGGTCCACTCCGGTGTCCGCTCCGCATCTTGTGCGAGATGCCAGGAGACAGTCAGACAATAGAATGATTTCATTTGAGATATTAAAAGATTTTTGGTTTACATGAGTGATTGTGTAGAATAAATGAAGCACCAGATTATGTTGAAAATCAAGCACTTGTCAAGGAGTGTATTTAAATTCAAGCATATTCCCAACCTTGAAAACATGACTGCTAAAATTAAGCAATTTCCAAACTTCAAAGACTTTGTAATGTGTACTGTGTAATAGGAGACTGTCAGTCAGAGCATCAACTGAATGGTGATAGTAGTGTGTAACATCCAGAAGGTAGTGTGTAACATGCAGAAGATACTGCTACATACTATAAACCATTGGTCAAGGCCCATTTGTAATGAATTTCCCATTAATTTCTCCATTGAGATTTCAGAAACTCCTTATATAAGAACTTTTATGCCTGGAAGCAAGCCAACCAGCTATGAGATCAATCCTGACCATAAAACATTTGATTCGGAGCAAAAACAAAATTGGAAAATGGAAAAAAGGCAACAGTACCAGACTGTACATAATTATGAGTGAAGGAACTACTCATCACATAACCCATTGCAGGCTGTTTAGTGCTTCAGCCTATGGGAGAGCACTCGGAGCGACAGTGGGCGGGACCAGCATTGTAAACAGCGGCTCTGCCTTCATACATTTGATTGAATAACCAAGCAGTGCTGGCTAGCGAGATCGGACAGAGTAAACACTTTTTGGCGGAGGGGGTATTTCTGATGACACGGTTTGTCCACATCTCTACAAAAATGCAGTTTCAGAAAGGTAAATCATGGTTGCTCTGTCGTAAATGCAACTTAAACGATCATAGTGATAGCTAGTCGACCCTAGCGGTTATCATTTCCATGGTAACAGCAAGGCCCACCAATCAGAGACGTCGCTGTCGCTTAGGAGTAGAGCCTGACCGATATATCGATCCACCGATATTATCGGCCGATATTTTTTTATTTTGTATATATTTTTTTTAATAACTCAAGTTATATTTTATATTCGTTCTATTTGTGTTTTTGTATTTCTAGTTATTTTTAATTATTAAATTCCCAGTGAAGTTTACGGTTTCATTGCATTGTCATTTTGGACAATAACATTTATTGATAAGCTGTAAAATATCCTGCCTACATACATATCTCCAGTCATGTCAAGTCTTATCTTTGTCAAGTGTTTGATATTTGAGGGATCATTGCAAACATTTTTGTAATATAATGTGTTTTATATAATATAAGAATATCAGCCGATATATCGATTCCAGAAGATTTCCACTCCCTAATATCCTCAAAAATCCAGTATCAGTCGGGCTCTACTTAGGAGTGTACTTCTCCATGACATCGCGAATAAAATGTTTTTCTTAAAACAAGGTTGATATCATATGGAGTTGTGGCTTCAACAGGGCCATATACCATCGTTTCACAATTGCATAGCTGGTGGTGAGCCTACCTTACAACAGTATGGCTAATAATCCAATTCCTCGATTCAGAAAATGGATGGGATTTTCACTTCCGGAAGGGCACTGTTGAGCTCTATCAAGTAAGACAAAGCCCTGGTCCATCCAGGTACAGTAATGTCCTTAAAGTGATGTATGTGTGTCACACAAACTTGAAGCAAATTACTATACTTGGATGGACCAGGGATTTCATCTTTTCTGTTCGAGTATAACTCACCAGCCTGCATGTGTGCGCGTGTGTGTGTGTGTGTGTGTGTGTGTGTGTGTGCGTGCGCACGCATGTGTATTTCACTAGTACTCACGCTGTCCATATAGCTTGGTTTGAAGCCATCGGGCTGCCGTCTCATGTCCTCCTGTTCTCTGTGTCTCATCATCTCCTCCTCTCTCCTCCTCCTCTCCTCCTCATGCCTACATAGAGATAGAAGCATGAACGTCAATCACTTGACAGCTCTGCAACAAGTACATGACAATGACAAAACTGTTTGATCAAATAAAAAAATAAAAAAACATCAATTTGGAAGGATAAGTTCAGTTTCAAGCTAACAGCGGTCTACCAGAAGTGCTGTGCCCTGCATTGTGTCATAATGGTCTAACCAAGGACAGGACACACACCTCATCTCTATCTGCTTGCGTTTCTGCAGCTCCTGGTTGCGAAGCTCCTCCAGTCTCCTCAGCTCCTCCTGACGCCTCATTAGATCTGGGAGAAGCGAGCAACAGAGTATGAGTGAGGAGAGCAGAGAAATAAAGAAAATTCATTTATTTATTCATTTAATATATTTGAAAAGGCACACCAAAGGAAAGAACAGCTGCCTAGATACATTTCTTTTCCATCTGGGATGCACTAAGCTGGAACTCATGATGATGATTCTGGTCAATGTATTTCTCTTATGGAATCATAATGACCATAATCCATTCCATTGGACCTTTGACACAGCATATGGTCAAACAGACGGGAGTTCTCGACTACCGCTGGTATGTATATGCACTAAAGACACTCAGTGCATATACGAAACTGTACACCTAATAACTGAGTTAGACGAGGTGCTATGGCCCAATAAATTAGTCAAGTCCATCATCATTTGACTAGACTAGAAGGAGGGATGTATATTATGTGACACACAGAGCTCTGCTGCTTCCCTCTCACTAACTTTACATTAACAACTTCATTCTTTTATCACATTACAGAGAAGCCCATGTCAAACAAAAGGAAGAGAGCACCAAGCCTAAACATGTAGGCATTCTGACGTTAACTTCATTTTGCTCTCAAAGTGCACCAAATTGATGCATTTTACGGTCAAATGTAGACAATTGTCTTCCGCGGAGGGGGGGGGGGGGGGTTGCAACAACTCAAGATCCTGTGAGAAACACTGTAGAGCAGGGGTGCCCAACCTTTTTTGACCCAAGATCTGCCAGCCTCCCGAGATGTACCAGTCCAGTTTCAACATCGTAAACGCACACACATCGTTTCCAGCCTGCAGGAACTAACCTCACAACATTTTCTCGTTGTCCCACAACCACTTGACATTAGGGCTGTGAATCTTCACTGGCCTCACAATTCGATTCAGAGGGCTACGCTTCGATTCGATTACGATTATCGATGCATCTTAAATCGATGAATCACTTTTTCCCCCCAATAAAATAAACAACTGCATGTACTTCCATTATATTTAATTTGATTATTTAAAAAAAAAAAATAGGAAAAAAAAATCATCGATTTTTGACACCCCTCGCAATCGACCTGGGGTCAGTCCGCGGTCGACCAGTAGACCGCAATCGACTGGTTGGGCACCCCTGCTGTAGAGACAACGGCTATTTCAAACATGCCCCCCCTCCACACACATACACAGGTTGGAAGTGCCCAACTGCCTGTGGTGGGGGAACACTGAACCCTACCCCTAACCCAGGCATGGCTCTACCTTGTCTCATTAACATGAGCTGGTGTTCATGTTTGGCCGCCTCCATCTCAGCCTCCAGTTTCTCCTTGGCCTCTTTGATGTTCCTGTCCACCTGCTCTCTCTGCTGCTTCTCCATCTCATCCAGAGCCTTCCAGCGGGATGAGTACTCAAACTCAAATGTCCCCGGCTGGGCGAAACGTGGAGGCTGCTCTCGCTCCCTGGACAAAAGAACATAGGATTTATGTCTTCAGGATGACCTGGATTTGTTGTGTGGCTTCACTAATAACTTTCTAACTTCATATCGTCTTAGTCGGCAAGGCCAACACACAGGTTTATTGTGGAACAGCGGTATGGGGAATGCGTAAAACAAGCCAAAATTAGGACGTGATCTGTGAAACAGCGATATGTTTGATACTAGAGAGCTCCAGAAGTAGTACTAACATGAATGCTCTACTCTCTACTCTAACTGGTCTTACTCGTCTCTACTTGATATAGACTTTGCTTACATAGCAAGTTTACTCGCCTCCGCCCACACCTGGTCGTCATAGCGACGGCATATCTGCCCTCCGCCCATAGCCCAAGTAGGCTATAACGTATAACGTTAAAATTAAATCCATACACGGAACTTTAAAACTGGTTATGAAATACTGGTGCCTCTAAATGACCTACAGTGTACATGGGCAAATGTGACAATCAGCCAGGAAAATGGATATCACTTTGTTGTTACTCACAAGCATGCGTTGTGCGGGGAACGAGGGTTACGCTACGGGGAGAAGGGAAGTCACTACCCCGGTGGCCACTCACCAGGCAAGACCGCGGCTTCGCTAAACCCCCGCCTCCGGCCTAGCGGAGCCGACGTAGCACACAACTACAAGGGCTTCCAGAGGAGCGGACTTTTTCCTCTCTCAAAACAATTGAAAACCACCATCATGTTAAAGCTGAGCAAGGAGATCGATTTTTTTTCACCAGAGCCAAAGGCAGCAACACAAAAGACTGATGGAAATAACAGAAGAGAAGGTAAGCCCCACTAAACTGGTATCCATCATTGACAGTAGATACAGTAAACACGATTCTGCCTGACCAATCAGTCGTCTGCAGTGTTTTGACGTCACCGTATGGTACCGGCTGGAACCTCAACAAAGCAGAGACCAAAACTAGCACGACTCAACCCCGACTGTCCAGGTTTTTGATCTGTGGAATGAGACAAAAAAGCGAGACGAGCTGGGCGGGGCCACGCTAATACCAGCGGTGGAAATGGGCCACTAGTTTTGACTCGCATCATGAGTCAGACTAGGTTTATGAGTCACAGGAAGTGTAAACACAATCAGAACTTCTGATTGTATTTACACTTCCTGTTAGTCTCTCAAGCCAGATGGTCTCTTCTACATAAAGTAAATATCAGAATCAGAATTACTTTATTCGGCCAAAGTATGTTTGCAGTTTGCACATAAAACGAAATTGACTTGGGGTAGTTGGTGCGCAACATATCATAAGATGCCTCTGTCTATGAAGTGGCACTTTACTTACTTATGGTACTGTGCATTTTTCGGCAACACTTTCTCTGGCAGTCCCTCCTCCTCATCAAGCTGCTCTGTGGGCTCCACAATGGCTGGACGAGGGGTGCTGGGACAAGGGGAGACAACACTCGTTATAAGCAACTATAGTATAGGTTGTTTTCAGGTGACATCACGGCACAAACTGCACTTAAGAGGGAAAGGAAGTGAACTCTGCGTAAAGAAGCACCATCACAATCTCTCAAAATACCTATCATAGGCCATGTCTACATTAGGCCGTATTGTATGGATTCGCACTTTGTTTGCACCCATTATCCACATTGCATATTAAATAAAGTAAATAGCCTTATTGATGCATGTTGCAACTTCCGAAATACACAGAACACAAAAAAAAAGAATAATGATAATAATAATAATGCTGCCCTCGAAAAGTCAATTTTAAACCCATAGTGAGTCGACTGTTCTGGTTTTTATCTACCCAGTAATAAATGTGTGCTTTATTTTGATGGTCAAATCGCCTAGATTCCAGGATAGAGACACTGCATGAAATAGGCCACGCCCATCACGGGGGAAAAGCTCCGTTCATTTCCACACACCAACGTCATTTTCCTTGAATTAAACATAGCTAAAAGCTGTTGTGTGGTGGGCTGCGCTAGGGCTGTTCAATAAATCGATTTTGAATCGTAATCAAATTAATTACGATTGAGGGACGGCTTTAGCTCAGGAGGTAGAGCGGGTCGGCCAATGACGCAAGGGTTGGCGGTTCGATCCCCGCTCCCTCCCAGCTGCTGTCGTTGTGTCCTTGGGCAAGACACTTAACCCCAAATTGCTCCCGATGGTGTGTAGGCACCCTGCGTGGCAGCCTGCCGCCATTGGTGTATGAATGGGTGAATGTAGACTATCTACTCATTGTAAAGCGCTTTGGATAAAAGCGCTATATAAATGCAGACCATTTACCATTTACCATAATTAGTTAGGACGATGTTAAAAAAATGAAAATCGTAAAATCAATTTTTTTAACTAGGGTAATTACGTTACGGTGGGGCGGCTCTCTGTCATGTATGCGTGCTGTAGCAGCACGCGTACATGACACTACTCGTCTTTTCTCCCCGCTGTAAAGTCTCTCTGGGAGGCTGTGACTACTGCTGGCTACTAAAGACAGCAGCAATGAACTTATTTCAACCCCTCCAAAAAGCAGTGTGTGAGCACTGAGCAGCGTGTTGCACTGCGGGGCGGGCTGTGCAAGATAACGATTACCACAACACACACACGTGAGGCCACCGAGTAACGTTAGGACTCCACCAGTGTCAAGTGACTGCAGTTAGCAAGCAACAGCCAGGAAGTTGTGCATAGCAACTAAGCTAAAACAGGAAGTTGGGTTGTTCTGCCTTCAGAGTAAAAGCGTAATTTGTCACTTATGAAAAAAAGAGGAAAAAAAGAGCTCTGCAAGGCAACAAATGTTTAGAGAAGTATAATAGTATAAAAAAATCGAAATCGAAATCGAAAATCGAGTTTTGAGAGAAAATCGTCAATTTAATTTTTAGGCAAAATCGAACAGCCCTAGGCTGCACAGACAACAAATGTTAAAAAACTCGCCAGTTAAAGTGTTTTTGTACTACTGAGCCAAACAAGGAAGCCATTGAGAATTGGCGAGAAGAAAAATGTGGATGTTGCTGTCAATGAAGTAAGTTGGAGTGTTCATCTTCCGTATATACGATCTTTTTGTGCAACACCGACCATGCACGCGACATAGGAGAACGCCAGGATTGGACGGGAGTTTGTGTTTTCCCCCCGTTTGGGGCGTGGTTTCTGAATGATGACGCGCTCCGCAGTGTCTCTATTGTTCTGTCTATTTCTAGTGGGACTGATGCAGTTTCATAAACTTTCAATTAGTTATCCACATGAGAGCGAAGGAAATCGATGTATCTGGCCTGGTGAGTTGTGAGGGCCGTTTAATTAATATGTGCGAAGGTTAATAGCGGACTCTCTCTCCCTCCTGCTCTCTGGCTGCCGCTGTAAAATAAAATAATTAAAATTCTTATGCACACTAAACACCCAGCTTGCTGTCATGCACGGCAGGTGAATGGTCATGTAGGTGGTTTTCAGGGGGGCTGTATGGACGGAGAGAGGACGGAGAAGTGGACCAACTGCTCCGTTCATGCAAACGGCCTAGTGAGGATGTTAAGAGTATAGTAGGGGTGTCACGGTACGTGAATTCGTTCTGTGACGTCACGGTATGGTTCGGTGCGTGTAGCTATACGACGAATACGTCAATACACACTCCGTTATATAGTTAATCATAATCATCAATATCCAAATAATCTTGCGCTGTTTATGAACATTGCACATCAGAAAACATCGACAACTCACCCTAGCACAGTGTATTCAGGCTAAATATAGTCCATTTAACTTTCGGAAAGCCTTTGCCCTCAACAAAGTTGAGTGGAAGCGTCTTGCACAGTCATTTATTGCCATGTTATCTTGTGTGGGCTAAACGCCTTAGCTTGTGTGGCTAACGCGTTCAATGCTATAGCATTAGGTCCTGCTGTCCTTCCTTGCGTCCACATGCCTGTGCTGACAGTCGAGTGGTTAACGTTATATGCCAGTTTTATCTGACACAGCCTACATACAACCATATTTTCATTGATTGGATCAAAATAGTGCCAAACTGCGCTAGTTTTATGAGATGCCATCTCCCTTGCGCTCCTTTGACTACGTCTGGTTTGTTTACTTTACATCCGGGCATTAGAGGAGGGGGGGCTGCAGTGGCTGTTTAGTATGATCATTTAATTATAACCGACTAGTATTTTGGTGCCGAGCTGTGAGGGTAGCGGATGTTTAAACATTTAACCTAGTAGTTGTCTGCATCCCCATATCCAGTCGTAGAGCCAGCCCTACATAAAAATATAACCTAATTCAAGAGTCTCACTGTTAGTGTTTACTGGTTTAATACACTACAGCCTAGTTCCTCATTGCGCGGCTCGCGAGACGCTGGTGGCTCTCGAAGCTTTAGTTGGCGGCTCTAAGAAATTGCAACAAAAGAAAAGATCCCCCCCCACCCCCCCCTGCTCTCCCCAAAATTTCAATAAACCTTTATGGCATATTATTACAATACAACAATACTGGTGTTGACAGTAATAGAAGGTGCCAAATCATTCAAAACAATAAGCATTTTGCTTTTAGGAGTATTGTGCCAGCGTGCAGCGCTGTTCCAAAACGTGTGTCGTTGCCTGGGAAACGCACATCCCATAATACAACTGTTCGCATCGCATCCCATAATAGTATGATGATACTTGGGATGCCATTGCGAACATAGATGCGAACAGGTTAGCTAAAACTTTAGCGTCGCCAGCGACGGCCCCCACCGTTGCGGTCGGGTACGTTTCGAAATCCCTCCAGGCCTGAAAGCCTATATATATTAGGGCTGCACGATATTGGAAAAAACTGACATTGCGATATTCCCCGCCCATGCGATATATATTGCGATATGAAAAAATACAGATTTTCACCAGATTACCAGAATAGCTCTATTTGAAAGAAAATAATATTTCTAGAATGATTGGGATGATTTTGTAGAGGAGTCCATCTGATTTTGGAGGGGAAATTAGGTATTTTAATGTTTCTCAACCACTGGGCTGTGGCCTACTGGTAGGCCTCAGAGCGTCATCTATCAGGGTGCATACACATTTTGACCAATGGATTTCCATGACTTACATACATGAAAAAGTGAGTGAGTTATGACATTCTACTTTAAAATGTCACTAGCCTATACTTCACTTAGTGTAATGCAGCCTTTAAAACCAGGGAAAGACAACATGTATGCTGTATCACCATATTACCATCCAACATCTAAGACCATATAGTCTCATATCACAATATTGATATAAATTTGATATATTGCCCACCCCTAATATTGAGTGCCAGAATCTACCTCCCAATGATGCTATTTGCAGAAAAACATTAGATTTAATTGATTATAATCACTGCTTTCAACTTCTTTCGTTCTTCTAACGTTTCAATAAATCAACAATGAAACACCACTGCCACTTCACACACTTGGTCTGACCCCCCTCCAGAAACTACCAAGTGGTACGCTCCGCATTTGGGGAGTTCCGGTTTTTGAGCGCACGCAGGGCAGTACAGAGGATTCACATGCAGCCGACCGGTGACAAACAATTCATTCGTGAAAAGTAATAAATATACATTTAATTGCCCAGCTATGTCTATTGTCTTTTTATTTTCACAGACATGTTTTGTGTAAATGAGTCGCTATGTATGATTAATTCTACCGTAACGTAACTGCTGTGATGCAACATCAGACTGAAGGGGAGAGACAGCCGCAGTGATAACACGGACAACTTCTCAGTAATCACTTTAGCCTTCGTGTCATAAGTTGCGGTCTTGCTTTTTGGTGTTTCAAGAGTAAATATCTCCACTCCACGGACATGTTGAGTTACAGCAGCCAGCCTGCTGTATGCTAGTGCGCTGCAACCTGTGGACACGTCCGCCTCCGCAATCACATCGTTTACAGACAGGCTACTGTCAGCAACGCAACATAAGCAAAAACAATTCAATTGAGCTCTCTGTGCATGTCTGTTGTGTTGAAGCTAAGCACTAAATGAGTGAGTACAGTAGCGGGGCGTCTCTCTCCTTTGAGAGAGACTGCATTTCACTCAGTAGGCTACCCCTAAAGTGAGAATTTATCAAGCAACATGACGAGTTAATTTGCTTTTGACATCGCACGTCCTGCGATGTGACTATCGCGCATGCGCACATTGCGATGACGATGTGTAAACGATATATCGTGCAGCCCTAATATATATATATATATATATATATATATATACATACATACACATATATATATATATATACACACACATATATATATGTGTGTGTATATATATATATATATGTGTATGTATGTATATATATATATATATATATATATATACATACATACACATATATATATATATATACACACACATATATATATGTGTGTGTGGGTGTGTGTGTGTGGGTGTGTGGAAAACAATAAAACACAAACAAATGGTAGGCAGTTGTGCTTGGTTGGGGTGGCTTTTGGTGTTTTGCGGTAAAAGTGGCTCTCCTATTGACTTTGTCCTGCCAGTGCGGCTCTCATCGAAGAAATAGTGAGGATCACTGCACTACAGGGACATGCTGTACAGATTTATGACACTAGGTGGAGCACTAGTATTGTCTGTTCAAAATCAATGGCACAGGTTAAAAAAATAAATGAAAACAAACCTAACCTTATGCATTTGGGATTTTTTGGTTGCTTTTTTCCCCGTTGTACCGAACCCGCACCGAACCGTGACCCCAAAACCGAGGTACGTACCAAACCGTGACTTCTGTGTATCGTGACACCCCTAGAGTATAGTGCAGTGGAAATTCTGATTCTTACACATAGTACCTTTAAAATGGAACAGGAACATGGTGGATCTACTTGGCAAAACTCAGTGGATGGTTGGAACACTGAGCGAACGACAACTTTTCAGCACATATCAGTTTGGACAAGCCAACTCACACAATCACGCACACACAAACATCTTGTCAAATAATTCTATTTGCTCTTACGTGGTGAGCAGCAGAGCCCCCTCACGACAGCGGTCCAGGGCTTTGCGTGCAGCTGGTTTGTTTGAAAACTCCACAAAGCCCCTCCCTGCGGGCCGGCCACGGTCGTCCACCACCACCACAGCACGCTCCACCGGCCCAAACTGAGAAAAGGCCTGCAGATTGAAGGTGGTGAAGTAGATTAAACATCACTGATCACTTCACACAATGGTATTGTACATGGCAAAAGAGATAAGAAGTAAAAATGGTAGGGATGCACGATAATTATCGGACCGATAAATTATCGGCCAATATGGCCATTTGCGTTATTATTTATTATTCCGATAATGGCCTTTTTCCGATAAATTATCCGATAATAAATAATCCTGCTTTATTTTTTGCCTCGGAAGCGGAGCTTTTGTTGTCGCACATTCGTGACATCACAGCTGCGACGCAAACATGGCTGCTGCCAGTGTGTTGCTGTTTTTCAGTTTCAGAATTATCAAGCTACTGTAATTTGCAATCCATGTCCCACACAGGTTCCGAGAGGAGGGGAAACCTCTAAACTGGCATTACGTTAAACCAAAGCTGGCGATGATGCAGCGGATATGTTTGTTGTTATTGTTAGCGAGTTTTGTTAGCATTAGCTCGTCGTGCGGCCTACCCTGCAGGCTCGTCCGCTTGGCAGACAAAATGCTTGTGACTTGTGACAGATTTACAGTCTGTGGCTTGTGATCAAACAGCCCTGCAAAAGCACTTAATACACAGAGCTTGCGTAAACTACGGTAATAGAAACTAATGGAAACCCCTTTACCCGAAATGAAACATCCAGGGATTGTGTATTTAACACATTGAATGCCAGCCATGTTTTCATTCCTGTAGGTAAGTTGTGCCAGGGGTGTTTTTGACGATTCTGGCTCATTTTAGAACAGCCGAGGATTCTTTTCTGTTAAGAATTCATGAACATCAATCATCTAAAAATAACTAATAGAATGTGTGCTTTCTCTGTCTAAAAGAGTTAGTTTGCAGAGTTAGTAGTTATGTAGATATTAGCCGTTGAGTACAGCATGGTTTCAGCGTCTGGAAATTTATTCAGAGATAAATGGCTTTTTGTGAAACAGTCACTTTAACCATTCATTTTTGGCATCAGTAAGACCGTCAGACATTCTAAACAATAGTTTTGAACAGTAATTTCCTCCATAACAACAGGAAACACCCCTCTCATTCAAACTCCTCCCTCCGTGTGTCTTCTCCTCCTTCCTCCTGGCTCTAGAGCCAGGAGGAAGGAGGAGCGTGTCAGAAGCGCGTTGTGCTGCCTGCCTGCCTGTCTGCCTGTCGGGCAAGACGAGTCTGAAATGGATTACTGTAAAATCGCGTCGCCATTTCCTTGAATGGCTTGCTTCCGCGGTGTGTGTGTGTGTGTGTGTGTGTGTGTGTGTGTGTGTGTGTGTGTGTGTGTGTTCGCGCGTTGCTGCGCGGCTCTGGGGGGAAGGGATCTCTGTCCGTTCTGTGTGTGTGTGTCCGGGCTAATGACTGTAAAATCGCCAAGCCATTTCCGCGGGAGGCTGCTGCTTTTGTGGCTTTTGGGTCCCGTGGCTGTGACTTCTCTCGGTCTCTGTCGCCACTTAGTGGTCGGTAAAATAGATTACACACATGCTCTTGCTCCAAATAGTTATCTCGAAGATGTAAAAGGGGTTGATTGATGTCCCACTGTCAAAAAAAAAAAATCTTTATGTAAGACGAGTTAGTCCGTCCTTGGCACTTAAGCGCTGGATTATGTAAGACGAGTTAGGTCGTCTATGGCACTTAATGTGTTAACTCGCAGCCACTCGCTAACGTTAAGCTAACCGCGCTAGTTAGCGTTAGCTGCTGGACCATAGTGCTGGACAGAGCCATCTAACAGCCAATAATGAAAACAAAGGCGCAGTCGCGCACATTAGGCTACATAAAAAGCATCTGTCAGTCAACATAGGGTTCTTTTCTTTAATCTGGTGGCAGCATTTTTCAGTAAAAAGTGAAACACAGATGGTGTTGTTCCTCCCCCATTCATTGGGCCCAGGCTACAACTCACTGAGAACTGGAACCCATGCAAAATTTTAACAGATCAGTATGACAATAAGAGTCTAAATTACTATGCCTTTTGTCATTGTGTTTTATCTGCAGACTAAGCAGCTTGGCTTTCCGTTCTATAAAAGCCTTTATTTTTGTATTGACTATAATTGAGTGATACACTTTATTAACACATTGACTGCCAGACGTTTTTTTTTGCTGTAGATAGCTTCTGCCAAGCCGTTTTTTGAGGATTATGGCTCATTTTATAAGAGCCGAGGATTCGTTTCAGCTTGGAGTTTGTGAACATACAATATCTCAAAAGTACTAATAGAATGTGTACTTTCTCTGTCTAAAAGAGTTAGTTTGTAGAGTTAGTAGTTATGTAAGCATTAGCAGTTGAATACAGCATGGTTTTAGCGTGAAAAAGAATATTCAGAGATAAACGGCTTTTTGTGAAATTGGATGGAACTGTCACTTTAACCATTCATTTTTGGCTCTCTCTCTCTCTCTCTCCCTCCCCCTCTCGCTCTCTCTCTCTCTCTCCCTCCCTCTCGCTCTCCCTCCCTCTCTCTCTCTCTCTCTCTCTCTCTCTCTCTCTCTCTCCCTCCCTCTCGAGTTGCTTCAACTCCGCCCTCCGTGGGCGGACAAGCTTGTCACCAGTCAGTGCTTTGCTGCTCTCCTGTGCCTGCATGTCTGCACAGCCGCTGTTTGAGGAAGTCGGGATGGACTCACTCGTTTGGAGTTTTGGTTGAGAGAAGCTTTTGCGATTCTGGTCATATTTATGCTGCGTGTTTCAAAGTGTGTTCGTCCACCTGTAATCTATCACCCGATCATAGTAGATCGGCTGAATCTATTATGTAAATTTGCAATCCCGCATCGCCAGCAATCAGCGCGAAAAGGAGAATGGCTGGGCTGAGAATGGCTTGACAAGTTAAAAAAATGCTTTCCTTCCTCTAGCAAGGAGAGCACTGTTGCCACTTAGTGGGTCGGTGGAATGGGTTGTAAACGTTCGGTGGCTCCAATAATTATATAAGAGATGTAAAAGGCTTAGATGCACAACCCACCGTCAAAAAAAAAAAATCGATGCCAAAAACGTGTAAACACGTTGTTGGCAGGGAACAGCTGGATTCTGAAAACGTGTCCATACGTTGTTGGCAGTGAATGAGTTAAAACAATCATATTATATCAGAAGTTTTCACAGTGATGTCAGTTAGATTTGGTTAGGTCAGAGCTATGCTCACTACATCCATACATCTACCCTAACCCTTTTTTAACCCCAGGTGTGCATAAAATACAGGTTAAAAACTAAAAATATATATATATATATATATATATATATATATATTTTTTTTTATTATAATAATTATCGGTTATATCGTATCGGTTATCGGCCAAGAAGAATATATTTATCGGTTATCGTTTCGGCTCTAAAAATCCATATCGTGCATCCCTAAAAAATTGAGTTGATTCTGAAATCTAGAAGACATTAAATGACTGAGTTTGCTCTCAGGAAATAATACTATGGGGAAAACTATTGTTAAAATCAACACTGAAAAAGGAAACAAAAGCAAATAATCCCATTCCAGTTGAATCTATGATCTGAAATACTATCAGAATGTGACTTCTAAGCTGTTGTCCGCCATACCTCTTCCAACAGCTCATTTGTTACCACAGGGGACAGGTTGCGCACTGTGAGTGCAGAGCCATGCGTAGCAAAGCGGATCTTGATTGCTCGGTTCTTCAAAACAGTCCCATCCAACTCAGCTTTGGCAATCTCTGCCAAGGTGCGCGTTTCCTGGGAGACAGAGGGTCAAAGTTAAAGGTGCACATTGAGGTACTTAAAACAAAAGTCATGTCCTGCCTCTATTGGTGAGAAAACAGTTTACAGTAAACAAACACTATTCAATGCTGGCCCTGAAATTCATTTTGCAACCACGGGCGGGCTATCTGTTCTTCAGATGGGGGAGGGGATTTATAGACTTTAGCCAAACCCGACCGAGACCGCTCTCCACAGCGCAGCAGAGGGAGCTAGCGCGCTAGCAACATAGCATACATATCTCTGGTTTAGCTTACATCACAGGGGCAGCTAGCGCGCTAGCAACACTGTCCACTAGTGATGCGCGGGTCACCCAGAATCCGCCGGGTCCCACGGGCTGGCGCGCCCCACAGGCGGTCTGGGTTGGCAAATTATGAAAATATTGCAGGTGCGGGTGGGGCAGGCTCAGAACATGACAAAGCAACATTATTAAATAATTTAGATCAGTGAAACACGCAGAGTAACCCTTTATTAAGACTAGGGATGCACCGATCGATCGGCACGTGACCGGAAATGGCCGATTTCCACGTGATCGGCCTCGACCGGTGATCTGCACCGGTCACTCTAAATAGCCGATTCTGTGAGCCGATTTTCACGTGACGTGCGCGCACCCGAAAGCAGCGAGACCGAGACGGATGAGTTGCAGCCAAAAGAAGAGCAGCCACTACACACATGCCACAGCATGTCTTCGTCGGTGTGGAAATTTTTCACCGTCAGTGAAGACGATACAAAGCTTGCAATTTGTCAATTGTCACACATGCAAGTCGAAAATAAGCTGCGGATGGGCAGGGTAGGTTGGAGTCCACTCCAGTCTGAGCTGCAGTCCACATCACCGCTGCCTGCTGCAGATCAGCTGCTGCTGCTATCCGTCAGTCACGTTGTAACGTGGATACAGGAGAGGACTATTTTGTTTTAGTATTGCGAATAGAACGACGAACATAATAATAAAACGCATCGGACCAGTGTGCAAGGTTTTCTGTGCAAGAAGATTTTTTTTTCGAATGGCGGATTAAAAAAAACGGACTCTGTGTGAAACTACGATATTCAAACTGAGTCAACTCAAACTAATTTCCTCATCTACTCAATAACAGCCAAATCCACAACTGTAGAGTGGACATGGCTTCGAAGGTCTCTGCGCTCCAGACCTATATAGGCTATAAACTCCTTGTCCATGGATAAGATTTTGACGTTTATTTATTTTATTTTATTAGTTTATTTGGCAGGGACATATACAAAAAAAAACATTAAACACCATAGGGGAAGATATGCTTTGTAACAGATTTAGCCATAGGCTACTTTCCATCTGGAGCCCCTGTTCTGTTGCACCTTTTTTCTTTTGGAAAAGTAAATGCATGATAGCTGTGGGATATACTGGTTGTTTTATATTCATTGTATTTACACAAAAAAGAAAAGCTCTGTCCAGTAACCTGGAACACTTTTATTTTGAGATGTTTTTGAGTGAGATCGTCCTACCTCATGCAAATGATAAGAAATGTGATATGAATCTTAATTTTCTATTAAAGCAAAGTAAAAATAAATAAAAATAACGTCAAAAAATAACCCGTCAATTATTGTTCTTAGAAAGAAAATCAGAATCGGCCAAAATCGGTATCGGCAAGTCAAGACTATTCAAAAATCGGAAATCGGAACCGGCCAAGAAAATGGCAATCGGTGCATCTCTAATTAAGACATGAACTCTCTCTCACACACGTAGGCCTACACACAATCACACAGACAAGGCCACTCTGAAGCCCTCTCTATAGCCTACATGGAGTAAAGAAACGCTTCAATGAGGTAGCCTATGTGCTCTCAAAACAAACATTTTGGAAGGATTATTTGCTGTAATTATTATTTGAAGTGTCCATAAAACTAATTCCACCGCAGATTTTCTGTTGTGGACTCGACTGTGATCTATTTGTCAACTTTACTACAACGTGAGCAGGCTACGTGACCAATTGAGAGCGCATGAGGTAATTAAAAGGAATCAGACAGCGAGTCTAAAGCTGTATATGCAAGCCGTCTGCACCTGCTGCAAATGTGACCAATTGAGAGCGCATGAGGTAATTAAAAGGAATCAGACAGCGAGTCTAAAGCTGTATATGCAAGCCGTCTGCACCTGCTGCAAATGTGACCAATTGAGAGCGCATGAGGTAATTAAAAGGAATCAGACAGCGAGTCTAAAGCTGTATATGCAAGCCGTCTGCACCTGCTGCAAATGTGACCAATTGAGAGCGCATGAGGTAATTAAAAGAAATGGGGAAAAATAAGAACCGTTTCTGTAGCCTACCTCTACCTGCTACCTCCATTTGAAGACCTTGGATTAATTGAAGAAAGACCGATAATAGCGGAGTTGTAATGAAGCAGAAAGAAATCAACGACATGAAAGAAGCAGCGCAACGCATCCAGAGCAGTACAACTGTTGTCGTGCATGCATGCGAGTGTCTGTGTGTGTGTGTGTGTGAGAGAGAGAGAGAGAGGGGGGGGGGGGGACAGAGTTATTAGCTACTTGGCAAACCTTGGAGAGCTCTGCTGTGCTCCTCCTGAGTCCGGAGACATATTACATTGAATTGGCCGTTGCGGGCTGCTGGGTTGGGCTGGGTTCGGAATTTTCAGATATTTTAACGGGCTGGCTCCAATGACGGGTTGGGTTGGAGCGGGCCTTAAAAAACCCTGACCCGCGCATCACTACTGTCCACTGACTAGTTCTGGTTTGGCTACTAAATTTGGTAGTTGTAAAACAATTGTGTCATCATCAACGAGCAACTAATTGTCTAAACGAATTTTACAATTGATGAAAAACGTGACTTGGACATAACAAGCAAGCTATCAATCTATCCCCCTAGCCTTCAACAGCCCCCGCTAGGCCGGGAGCTGCGCCAGGATGACATTTCCTTGGGCGGCTGGTGTAACGCGGGGGAACAGCGTTCCCACACTTCTCCAAGGGGTGTTTGTGCGTTATTTTTTACGACAGCCTGAAGAAGAGTGTGACTGTGATGTGTCATTATGGAACCCTGAAGAAGAGTGTGACTGTGATGTGTCATTATGGAACCCTGAAGAAGAGTGTAACTGTGATGTGTCATTATGGAACCCTGAAGAAGAGTGTGACTGTGATGTGTCATTATGGAACCCTGAAGAAGAGTGTGACTGTGATGTGTCATTATAGAACCCTGAAGAAGAGTGTGACTGTGATGTGTCATTATGGAACCCTGAAGAAGAGTGTGACTGTGATGTGTCATTATGGAACCCTGAAGAGTGTGACTGTGATGTGTCATTATGGAACCCTCAAGAAGAGTGTGACTGTGATGTGTCATTATGGAACCCTGAAGAAGAGTGTGACTGTGATGTGTCATTATGGAACCCTGAAGAAGCGTGTGACTGTGATGTGTCATTATGGAACCCTGAAGAAGAGTGTGACTGTGATGTGTCATTATGGAACCCTGAAGAAGAGTGTGACTGTGATGTGTCATTATGGAACCCTGAAGAAGAGTGTGACTGTGATGTGTCATTATGGAACCCTCAAGAAGCGTGTGACTGTGATGTGTCATTATGGAACCCTGAAGAAGAGTGTGACTGTGATGTGTCATTATGGAACCCACCGCGGTTCTTCCCAAGGAAGAAAAACAACAAACACCTGAATAATGTCATGGGCAAACTGGAGGAGTGCAGAAACGCCCGTTGAGCCGTGGGTGGCGGCAGAACAAATCAATTGGCAACTTTGATGATATTTCATCTGCGCATTGAAGCCGTGGTCTCCCCCCTGTGCGTAATTGGGCAGCGCCAGCTCACCTGATCCAGCCGCTTTGATCTCTGTTACAGCTCCCGATTCGTACACTACAAGCTGAGAATATGAACTTATATTGCTACAATTCACTCATTAACAGTGTGTAACAGAATACATTCAGTGTGCAACAGAATAGCCTACATTCTGACTGTGTGTTATGGAACAAATCTACCAGCGGCCACAACGACAACTGGGCCAAGTTAGAGAAAGCGTGTTAAACCAGAATACGGGACTATCTGGAGAAAACAAATAAAAAATCTGAGCTGGCGATGTTGTTTTGTTGTGGAATGCGCAGTGCATGGAGGGAGACCTGCATGGCTGCCTTGACCGAATAGAGGTGAGCATTGCTTCTTTGTGAAGAAGAAAGAGAAAATTATCTCAATTTGGCCATACCAGCAATAATTACAATAACTTTGAGCTTATTATGTATGCATCATAATTTAATATTTTATTTCATGGCCAGATGTGGCCTTTCTTATCTCATATAGTGCAAGTCGAGCCGTTTATGTGCTTTTGTCCCATGCGTGATGCCCTCGCGCTGCCTATATGATTTATATTGACACTGAACATTTGTTTCACAAGCGAAAATAATTTTGTTCGGGCCCCCGTTAATGAAATCGCCAGGCTGGGCGCAGTGTTTGTAGTGTGGGAGATTCGAGCTGTCAAGAGGCAAAACGGAACAAAAGACTCCTGGCCAATCCTGGTGCTTGACTGCTGCGTAGGCGGCCGGGCACAGGGCGTGGTTTTGCCGGAACCGCCGGTGGGTTCCATAATAACGCATAGATGATGAGCGTTCCAAAACCGGAAATCCACATTTTCTGGAGGGGGTTTCCGGGAGGTCAGACCAAGTGTGTAAAGTGGCAAGGGTGTTTCATTGTTGGTTTGTTGAAACATTATTTAATACCTTTGAGTTGAAAATTGAAATGTGTAATGACCTAATTGTTTGTTATTAGGGATGGGCATTGTAAGGGATTTAAATACTCGAGTACTCTCCTTCTGTTATGAAAGAGTACTCGAGTACTCCCCCCCCCCCCCCCCCCGGGGGAACGACACACACACATGAAAGATCCTAAGTTTGGCTATGTTAAGCAGTTACCATTAGCATTCGCCAAATGCCTGTGATGAGAGCAGGGGTGATCTGCTTTGTATGGGGCTGTTCACAGCAACTTCACACACATTACCAATTTTGCATGGAAAAAGCGCTGCCTGGTGCACTTTTTAGTTTTTACAGATTGACTGTGATAAGGTGATCCGGTGTTAGCCGTTAGCCTACCTCAGTAAAAGTAATTCCCAATACATGTCGGTAATCATTCCATACTGCTTCTTGATCACTGTTAAGTAAATCCACTTATTAAAAACTCTGGTGTTCTGCCAAAAAGTGATAACTGCAAACATGATAACTGCAAACAGTAATAATGTTCGCTAACGTTAACCGCAAAAACCACCAACAACATCCGAGTGATGGTCCCCGCCCGTGGTGAAACACGGAACGTTTGGCTATGGTAAACAAAGTTACTGTCAGGGGTCCGTTAGTCAAAGTGGTCCGTCCGAGTAAAAAACATCTAACGTTAACATCTTTGCTTGCACATCTATATATAAATTGGCCATGAACGGAAAACAACTGCAATCAAATCTTGTTTATTTTACATCTGCTGAATATAGATTGCGTTAATATACATGGACGTCTGTGTTGCTGGCGATTCGCCAGACGCTGTTAACGTTAGATCGGCCATTTTTATAGGGGAGGGGGGTGGGGCGAGTACCCGGACAGCGGAAACGGTACTCGAGTACTCTCGTTACAAACGAGTACTCGAGTACCCGAGTACTCTCCCCCATCCCTATTTGTTATTGTGGAATATTATGGACAAGGTACCTTATGTTATGAGATAATTGATTACCAAATACTAAATGTCTCTTAGTATGAGGCAGCTACAAGCAGAGGTGTGTGTGAGATGTATTTTGTGTGTGTGTGTGTGTGTGTGTGTGTGTGTGTGTGTGTGTGTGTGTGTGTGTGCGTGTGCCTTGTATATTTTCTTCATTTTGTCTGCTTTTTCAAGTTGTATTTTTCTTGCCTTTTTTTCTTCAATTGACTGTATATTCAAGACAAAATAGCTCTGGTATCGGAATATCGGTATCGGCAGATGCCTGACATCACTGATGATGTCACAATGCCTGACTTTTTTTTTTTTTTTTTAACACAAACTTCTCTTTATTTATAGTTGCAGACAGTATACAAAAAGACTGTAAACATTACTGATTTTCGAAAACATCAGCTCATTACTGCTGAAAACAACAAACAAAAACAGTTTCCTCTCTTCATATACAAATACTGAACAAGGAAAGTGCATGGGTATAAGGGACTTGATACGCAGAGAGATGGAGTGCTAGGTCCTGTTGTTCTGTCTCTTCTGTATCTTTCTCCTTAGCATCTGGTCGGGGACCAGGTCTGCCTGGCTCACGTCTGTGTTCCCACAGCCGACCACGGGACAGCCGCATTTCTTCTTCTGGGTGTGTCTTGCTTTGATGAGGGCCAGGATGGCTGCTTCATCATAGTGGTGGTTGCACTTCTTATTCTTCATGGGATTCACCATATCCACCTGTGTGAGTGGGCAGGTGAAGTTGATCTGGCTCTGTGTGACAGTAACGTCCTCGTCCGCATCCTCTGCATTCTCCACTGACTCCGGGTTGGCTTGGCTGAGACAGTTTTGGATGCTCTCCTTGAAGGCCACCACCTTCTGGTGTCTCTGCAGCTCGCCGTCAGGGAGGCTGGCTATCTTCTCCTCAAAGCGCTCCTTCACCATGGCTGCCAGGCCGAACATGGCCTCTGGAGGCTGCTTGCTGTTGCTGACCTCTGCTGTGACCTGCTGCACAGTGTCAATGAAGTGGTTGATCTCCCTGTCCTGTTTGGCACACTCCAGCATCATGGCCTCCATCTGACTGATGGCAGAGTGATCCACTCCCTCCCGAGTTTCCGCCAGGTCCATAGCCACATCTGTCACTATGTCCATGCCCGTCCCAATGTCTGCCTGACATGCTTTCAGGCCCGACAGCGCTGCATGCACTGCGGGCAGAGACATGGCTGCAATAAACTAAACGAAGTTATTGGAAATCCTACACACGAAACACCCCGGAAAACTTCACAACAACGCGAGGACAGACTCAACCAGCACCCGCTCGCCAGTATGCCAGTATGCAATTCTGACTCCACAATGCCTGACATCACTGATGATGACACAATGCCTATGACATCACTGATGATGACACAATGCCTATGACATCACTTCCGGGACAAAAAAAAAAGACAGAAACAGAACATTGCCCACTTGCTCCCTAGATACATTGATTTTTAGCAGAACAAAGTGGAAAAAGTGCTTAACTCTTACTCTTACTCTTAACTTACTCACTTATAGTCACATTCCCCAGCGGTGGTGGCACCGTGGCAGTAGTACACAAATTGTTCAATCCAACTACAAATGGCGAAAACAAAACCATCTGGCAGCGTCAGGTTAACAGTGCAACTCACCAGACGAATGAAGCCGAATCCTCGGTCTCGGTTGATGAAGACCTCGTTCACACTTCCGTATTTCGCGAACAGCTTTTTGAAATCTTCTTCCGGGAGATCTGTCGGGATATTAGCGACGAAAAGGCGACAGCGCTGGGTGAACGTCTTCTCCCCCGGCCTCCGAAAACTCGCGAGGTCCAGAGTCATCTCCACCGGGCCTTCCCCGCTTCCATCCCCGGCTCCTGCCGCCGCGGCTGGGCTGGCCGCTGCGGGCGGAGGCGGCGTCGGGCCTTCTTTGTTCGTCCCTTTTTGCTCCGTGGCTGGGGACTCGGTACCGCGTCTCGCAGACTGAGGGGAATTGCCGCTGTGTATGTGCACCTGTTGTAAATTTCGGTTGGCCATGTCCAAAGGAAGGAGCAATGACAAGCAGCAGTATCCAATTCGAATTAAATTTACGGACGGGGTGGTGGGTGTACGCCGTACGCTCGCTCTCAAAAACTCTGCTAGTGGTGCTAGCAAACTTTAGCAATTATGGCGACGGCTGCGCAGTGCGCACGCGCAACCTGCTTCTTCTTCTTTTGATTTTATTGGCGGTTGGCAAACAGCTTTCGGATGCATTATCGCTACCCACTGATCTGGATGGAGTGTTGGATCCATAAATGAAAATAAATAATACAAATATTTATCAGATCCTATTCGTTAACCTTGTTGATCTTAATGGTTAAGTTCACCCAAAAATGAAAATCCAGTCATTATCTAAAAGTTACTCACCCCCATGCTGGTGGAAGGTCTGGTTGGTTGATTGATTGATTGATTGATTGATTGATTGATTGATTGATTGATTGATTGATTGATTGATTAATTGATTGAATTTATTTGACCAATTAAAAATACAATACACCAACAACCATGCAGTATAAAATAATTCATCTGGATGTCACAATAAAGCCGTACAACGTATTTCCATTGCGGTCCTGAAGTCTCGGCTAGGAGGGAGTGACACTATCGATATCTAATTTTAATAATACACATACAATGGTAAGCACTATCGCCTCACAGCTCGAAGGTCGTGGGTTCGATTCCCACCTGGGGACGAGGTGAACGCTGAAGGAATGCGTGCCCGTCCGCATGTCCTCGAGTGCCCACCGCCCGGTTGGGGTCGGCAAAAGGGCCTTTCTGTGTGGAGTTTGCATGTTCTGCCCGTGCCTCCCGGGGGTTTCCTTCATATAGGAACCCCCTTCACAAAAACATGCAATATCCTGGTTGCTAGTGTGGTTCCTCCTCTGGTCGTTAAGGGCGCCTGTTCAGAGGGAGGGGAACTGGTTGGAATAGCGTGAACCTCCCACGTGCTATGTCCTACCGGTGAAGCTTCCTCTGTCAGGTGAAAAGAAGCGGCTGACTGACTGCCCATGTCTCGGAGGAAGCATGGAATCAGTCTCGGCTCTCCCCAGGCCGGCAGAGGATGGAGTAGCAACCAGGATTGAGAAATCAAATGAGCACTAATGGGGGATAAAATGGGATAAAAAATCGGGGGGGGGGATAATACACATACAAAAACATCAATATATTGTACAATCATGATTAATAAAAAAAAAAAAGGGAAGTGGAGTTTTTTACTCCACAAAACATTTTGTGGAGTTTTCCAGGGAAACAGAGTTACAGCATTCTCCTAAACAATTGAAGTGAAGGGTGACCCACTTTCAAACGTAAAATAAAAGCCTCTATACTGCCATGTTCTTGTACTGTACAGTACAGTAAACTGCTGCTGATAACTGTGTGTGTGTGTGTGTGTGTGTGTGTGTGTGTGTGTGTGTGTGTGTGTGTGTGTGTGCGCGCGCACACGCGTTTGTTGGTCCCTCTTTGTCCCTCAGTCAGTCTAACTGCCCCATAGTTGCCTTTAGGAGACTGCATTGAGTGATCAATCAGGTTATCCAGGCTCACAAGTGGATCTTCAGAATCACTGATGGTGATGAGTATTAGAAACACAGACAGAAAGACTCACAAAGAGACTGATGATAAGATGATGATGATAAGACTGATGATAAGCGTGCAACAGAGACTGACAAGTACAGCAAAGTTGCGGGTTAACATTAAAAACATGGACAAAGAGTGAATTAAAGTGCGAGAGAATTTGAAGGACCTGTTGAGAAAAAAGAATAAACTATTTTACACCACTGAGATTAGATTAAAAATAAGTGCTACTCTTTCTGCTTTGAAATGTCCTTACGCTTGTAAGCGAGTACTCATTTTGGTGGCATGGTGGCAGCTCAGTCGCCTCACAGCAACAAGGTCCTGGGTTTGATTGTCACCTGGGTCACTGTTGGCACTGGGGTCCTGGGTTTGATTCCCGCCTGGGTCACTGTTGGTCCTGGGTTTGATTCCCGCCTGGGTCACTGTTGGCAGGGGTATGTCTCCCCAAAAAGGGCCTGAAATTCTTTGTGGAATTTACATGTTCTCCCCCGTGCTTACCTGGGGCAGAGATGCTCACAAGTCATTTTTTGCAAGTCCAAGTCAAGTCTCAAGTCTTTGAGCTATAGTTGGGTTCCCAGATTGCCTTAATGTATACACACAAAAATAAAAGTCTCAAGTCTTTGAGGACAAGTCTCAAGTCACTGCATGTGACTCAAGTGCAGCTCAAGTCCAAGTCCCTCCTCCATGGACCCCCATAATTATGTGCAGAAACTGTGAAAGCTGCCCACTGCTCCTGCCCCCCCCCCTTCCCCCCCAGAGGGGAAGGGCATATGATGGGTTATATGCAGAGTGCTGTGGTGTGTTGTGTGATCACAAGACGAGCTCGCTTGTGAGGTTTAGTTTCATTTTGGGTATAAAGGAAAATATACATTACATACCAGTACAATACAAGAAGTCACTTTATTCAGCAGCTCTGATTGGTACAACTTTAGTGCTTCAGGTAACAAGTGTGTTCAAGTGTGTACAGCTGAACAGAGGAAACAACAATCAAAACAATACTGTATATATTAGTATGAAAGTGTCGACCAGATGTCATATTCACCTAAAATCAGAAGATCATTCAAATCCAGATCTGCTTTCACATTAGCTACCAACAGCTGCTACAAGAGCAGGCCTGGGCTCGTTTTGAAAGATTTCACTTCATTTCATATCCATTTTGGGGGAAAAGGCTACCCGATATGTATTGCTCAGTATTTTAAAAACCACTGATGTTTGCATCCTCGGAAATGTTCCCATTTTGTGCAGACTGAAGATTGCATCTGAATGCATTTGAACATGCATTGCAAATATGAAATCAACAGGTCTGCGTTAGAAACATATTCAAGTCCTTGTGACATGATTCTCCTCATTGGATATTCTCTGGATATAAGTGTGTTACAGTAAGACAAACCTCGGGCAACTCAAAAACTTTCCGTTGATACACAGCTTGTATCGACGCTACATTTAATTTCCCAGCTTCTTCAAAACATAAATAGAGGCCATGTGTTTGGATTCCATGTGTAGTACTATAATAACAAAAAGCCTATTCCTCGTCATCGCGTGCATTTGAAAGTCCTTGTAGTCTGGCGATGGCAGGGCTGTAGGTAGGTGCGTTGGTAAAAACAGTCCCCACGAACAAAGGCGTACCTCTCAGGATGTGGCGAATAACCGTGCAGGAGCCCGACACCTCGATGTGAAAGCCCAAGTTTCTCAGCTCCTCCTCTGTTCTGAGTGTGGTGTGGCTTGCCGGAGATCCAAAGAACTGTTAAGGAACACGAGGGTCAAAATGAAAGCGAACCCAGGTTGATTTTAGAGACTATTTCAGCTCAACAACCACGTATTCATCCACTGTGCAGTGATTTTTAGCTGTTAACAGTCTCCCATCTTCCACCACCTGCACTTCTATGGAAACAGAGAAAGTAGTCCACGCTAACTAAACAGTTTGTTGTTTTTATATACTGTATTTTATAGATTTTCTTTTACCAATCTTCTACACAAAGATTCCACACGACTTATGCCTACCCCACACTACAGGATAATTTGCAAGATTATGGCCAAGATTCCCCCCTCCCGATTTTCTCGGGGGTGCTCCCGATTTGAAGCGCGTCGGGCAGATAATCTTCCCAAATGATCCTGTAGTGTGTGGGGTTCAAAGATTCACAATCGGGAAGACTGCCTCTTCCCGATTGTGAATCGGGCATATCTAACATGTTAGATATTTACAACCCGACAGGCGATTGCATCTTGAGCAGAGAGCCAGTAGTAGCTGCGTTTCCATTACAGTTTTTCGCAAAATAATCTGGTCCGCGTCCGCTCGCAGCCCCGCACAGAAACAAAGAACGAGGAAATTGTCATCGAGGTGAAATACCCGTGCATCTTTGAACGGGACGGAAAACTAAATGCTATACAGCAAAGCATGTAGCCTACAACAAGCGCTTAGGTCTCAGCTTCCCGCATCGGCGAGTGTCCGCACGGAAAAGTGAGTCAAATCAGCAGACGCGCCCCTCCACAAGACACCTGTGCAGACGGTTTTCGCCTGGCCGTGCACAGTAGGCCTACACCCCGAATGGACGCGGCTGTCCGCGCAAATATTAGTTAAACAAATCCTTTCAGTGCAAATGCATTATAAAAACAAAAAATAAAATTTGTTTAGAAAACGAAATGACACTACTACACCCGGTGCGCACACTGAATAGGCATTTTAAAAGTTAACGTCGAGCCCTGCTTCCAAGGTGAATCTTCGGCATAATCTTCTAGTGTGTGGGGTTGCGTTTGAACAGACGCGATTGTGTGTGTGTCCCAAGATTGAAATGTTAAAAAATCGGCTCTCTCTGTCCTGTAGTGTGTGGGCTCTCAAGATTTTTATAATCTTCAAGGATTTGAAAATCCTGTAGTGTGGGGTAGGCATTAGCCATAAATCATTTAGCAATTTAACCATGTAGCTCTAGAGCTGGTACAAGTTTTCATTTTCTCACTTTTGAGATCATTCAAGTGTTCAAGTGAAACTTTTTGGCCCCGACACAGGAGACGTGAGACGATGGAACAGTCCTTCATTGCAGCTGACATGGGTTTGGTGTGTCTGGGCCTTTACCAGTACAAGTAATAAAGACAGATGAGAAATAACTTACAGCTGCTCCTGTTGCCGGGTCAATGAAGTCTGCCCAGTAGCCTGCGGTCCACAGAGCCAAGCACATTTCTTTTGCACCGCTCACAAACTGCTGGTATGAGAAGGCAGGTTCAGCAAACTGTTCCACATCAAGGTCAAAATGTCAAAATGTTTCCATAGCAACAAAAGTAAATGACCCCCAAAACTCACTCTGTGTTGCACCTGGGCTTCGCTCTCCTCGGCCTCCTCATACCGCGGGCTCTTCTGCGTTACTGTCACAACCGTGATGGCATTGGCGGGCGCCGCGGGGAAGAACACTTCGAGATCTTACACACACACACACACACACACACACACACACACACACACACACGTACGTTACTGAAGCCGACAAGACCCTCAATGCCGACCAAATCCACTGAGACAAGCGGTTAAACTGAGTATAAAACCACAATTCTCATATACTGTAAAGTAGGGGTGTCACGATACACTCAGTTCACGATACGATACGTATCACGATACTGGGTTCACGATAACGATACGATACGATACGATTTTAACAATATTTTTTTAAACTTGAATAATGACAATATATGACTGGAAAAGTAGTATTTTATTTGAAATGCACAAATACAAAACATGCTGTTGTGGGAAATTGTTATTACAATAACAACTAGAAAAAACATGAGATTGGAGATAAGGCTTATCTTGAAATAGAATGAGTTACACCGTCACTTAGATTTACTTTGAACTAAAAGGTTTCTCAGCAGTATAAATTCTCATTATGCATCTTCAGTTTTTCTTCAAACTCAAACAACAAGACTTTTCTTAATCTATTTTTTATGCATCTTCAGTTTTTCCTGTCAAGTAAACAGTTTTGCCAGAAACTGAATTGAATGGTTTCTCTCCTGTATAACTTCTCATGTGTCTCTTCAGAGACTTGTTCAACTGAACTACTTTCCACACATTGAACTTCAACAAACAAAGACGTTTCTTAGTCTATTTAAAAAAAAAAAATAAAAAAAAAAAAAAAAAATTTTTTTTTTTGCGATATGAGATTTCATCTCAACGATACATATCGTGACGTTTTACTATCGCGAAATTTCGTGGGACGATATATTGTGACACCCCTACTGTAAAGGCAAGGATTAATTTTTCTTTACTACTTCCCTCCAGTGCACATTTAGTATACTGCATGATCATCACAAGACAAGATGAGCACGACATTGTACAATAATTATGCTTTAAATAAGGATTTATTTTACGATTGTCTTGTTTTATGATCATGCACATAAAGTGTCAATATGCCATAACATTTAACCCCCAGTTGCTTTAGTAAAGCTGCTTAGTGGCCACCAGCAGAAGACTGTGGTTGTACTGGCCAGCTCCCAGTGTGAAGATGCATGAGTAGGAATGTGAAGCAGGCGGTTTTCATAACCAGTGATGCGAGGTTGGCTGGAGGAGGCTTGGGCTTACCTTTCCGTAACAGCTCAGGACAGGAGTTTATGCAGCAGTCCGTGTCGATTTGATTAAAGTACTGTTCAGCTTTGCGTACTCTCAAGGAGAAGTTGCCCTCTTTGACCTGAACAACACCAGCACACACTTGTTACTACGTGATACACAGTGGGTGAAAATTAAGACTGTCCAAAGCATTTCAAATTTCACCTCTCTGAAAAAGAAATCATAAAAAAATAATCAGATTTTCTTTGGAAATTGTGATTTGCGATCTAAATAATTTGGAAAACATATGTACAAGTTTAACATTTAATTTACACAAAAATGTAGTTAGTAAAAAAGTGTTCACCTCCTACTCATTTAGACTATATTGCCTCACTAGTAAAGCTCCATCTTCAAGTCAGTAGAATTAATACTTTTACAGTTTCCTGTTGCAAATTTTTCCAACAAATTTCCTGAATTCCCATCCCATGGGTAGAACATCCTACCAAGTATGAATTTCAGAGCAGAAAATCTTGAATAAACGTATTTCTAACTAATTTTATAGTCCAAGAACAACCAAAAAGTCAAACTCAGTGGTTTATATTGCATTTTCCACTATATTGGACAGCCACAATGGCTTTAAAAGGTATTGACTTTTTGGTGCTACAAAATTAGCTACATTATGGAAAGTTTGAGTTGTGACAGTATAGAATCCAAGTGAGTAAAGAGGTTGAATACTTTATGCATTTCTTGACATTAAAACTACTAGTCTAGTAGGAAGGAGGGGGTATCATGCACCACGATTTGACAGAAAATTATTTTGTCTAGAAATGCATATAAAAATCCAAAATAAAAGCGTTTTGAACCAATTTTGGGAAGGGGGGGATGCATTTCTTGAAATTAAAACTACAATTTGACAGAAAACTACTTTGTCTAGAATGCATATAAAAATCCCAAATAAAAGCGTTTTGAATCAATTTTGTAGCACAATAAAATGTGCAATAAGTAAAGTGACTTTTGAAAGCCCCTGTAAATAAACCACAGTGCTGCATTACAGGACCCAGGAAACGATCAATCCTCAGCCTGACCTGGAACTCGCTGACAAACTGGGCCAGTATGAACTCGTGTCTCTCTGTGCTGCTCTGGGTGGTCAGGACGTCGGGCACCGTCCTGTGGACCGGAGGTTTCTTTTGGTCCGCCGTGCCCTCCAGGTGGCAGTCGAAGCCCACGTTGCCCGGTAGCTGGAAGCGCTGGTCCTGAGGTCCGAAGGGTCCCATGTTCTCATCGGGCCACACGGTCCTGGGGCCTGGAGGGGACGGGAGGAGAAATATGAGAATGCAACATCTGCAACTTGACCCTCAAATTCATTCTTTACACTGGTTTAAAGGAGAGGGAGGGAAAAAACTAGGGTGCTATGTATCATTACAATACACACACTATTGTTTAGTTATTGTTTATTTATCTGATCCCCGTTAGCTGACGCCTGAAGGCCGAGCTATTCTTCCTGGGGTCCAAGACAACAATACAATAGACCAAATCAGCGGGGATGTTTACATTTACTTCCGGTTACCCCTGGGTCCACACATTATAATGGCGGTGGACGGCACAAACTGACGTGTTGAAGACAAAAACAGACAAAGAAGACAAAAATGGTTAGTCCGTGTTGTGTTGTTGTTTAACTCATTGAGTGCCAGCCACTTTTGGAGAACGGACAGTGCCAGATTTTCAGAGCGTTTTCAGTGATTTCTCGAGGCCCACAGAATATTGTGTGATATTACTATGTAAACACCGAACACGCACAAAGAACGATGAGACTCTCTTCTATCATCTGCAAAAAAAGTTTATTGATCCCATTTTCCGTTCTTTAGTTATGAGCCGGAGAAGATAGGCTGTTTTAAGCAAAAATACACTTTTCAAATTAGAAGCTGAGTTATTCCGCCTTTTGTGAAATGCAGCATTTCAAGCACATTCACTGAGTCTGAAGATAATATTTTCTGATGTAGTGACGTGGTGTAGTTGTGTGGTGCCTGCGTGCCCCACCCCCCTCCCCCCCCCCCCTCAGCTGCAAACTCCTCCCCACACTAACACACAGCCTAACACGCACCCAGTCTATTTTCAGAGCGCTCCGTTTTTTTGCGCCGGATCCCAGCGCGACACGGAAATGCCAAACCGGACTGCAGGGAAAGGTTTGGCCCTTCGGCGTCGGGTGCTGCCTTTCTGGCGGCTAATCGTGTGAAGAAACTATGCAGACAGACAGAGAGGCAGAGGGGCTCAGTTGTGTGCGCGGATTGACTGCTGTTCGCAGCCAACATCAGCTGCGCTCTGGCTGCAGCATGAGCGGTTTCTCTTTGATCACGGGGGTTTTTCCTGCTGTTTTCCGGACCTTCCTCTAATCTGGAGAGCACTGTCGCCACCTAATGGGTCGGTAAAATAGGTTATACACATTCAACATGCCCCAAAATTTTACAGGAGATATATTAGGCTTTGATCCACGTCCCACCGTCAAAAAACGCAATTGACGACTTTAGTCGTCATTGGCACTCAACGTTACTAAAGCAATTGACGACTAAAGTCGTCATTGGCACTCAATGAGTTAATATCATTCATAACAACACTTTCACTAATGTTAGTGGAGACCAGACTAGCTAATTTACCTGTTGGACCAGACCAGAGTAGACTTGACGCTAAATTAAATTAACGTGGCGTCAGTAGCTCTGTCTGTAACGTTAACGAGTCTGCAAAAAAACAGCGAGTTTGACAGACAAACAAACGTTATTAGCTAGCTAACACTACATAAAACAAACACAGAAGAAAGGCTAGATACGTCGGACAAGCATGTTTACCAACCGTTTAACCATTTAAATTGAAAGTAGTCGGCCGAAAACAACGAGAGGGTTTGACAGCATTTATTTGACAACACGCACATTTAAACCTGCCGCCTTCCCCAAGTGGTACCCGGAAGTAAATTTGTTTACATGGTGACGTCACGGTGATTTGGTCTATACACAACAACAATATATGACAGACACAGAAGATAAAATGAGTAGAGCAAAAAAGAAAAACAACTAATAAATAATAATAGAATAATTTTTAGATATGAGCATAGTTACAGTAAACAAAACAAAACCATCTCATGGTGGAAGTATAAGTAGTATAAAATAGTATAACATATTTTCAGTGTTTTGTCATATCGTCATGAATCGTCGTTATCGCAGAAATACCCTGAAATATTGGGATATTACTTTAGGGCCATATCGCACACCCCTAGTGCTCACAATGACAATTTGCCACACTATTAGTTTACTGACCTGAGTCAGTGGGTGAAACAGCTACATAAGGCTCATCTGAGCTTGCAGTGGAGAAAGTTCTGGTTCTGCAGGTCCTGAGAGCAGCGAGGGCTTGAAGGCCAGCGGTGTGAGAGAAAACCAACCTGCCTCGACCACACAGCACCTGCACGGGAACACGGGATATGTTATGTAGCTCTCTTCCAACAGTTAGCAACCAGCTGCAAAGGCTGGTAAATTCAACAAACGTAATGAAATGTGAGAACTGGTTCACACTGCTTGCTACAGCCCTCGCATTGTGTATTTTAATGTATTATGGGAATACTGCGAAAAGTTCCCAGGGCTGCCAACTTTTGACTTCAGCTTGGAGTGACATTTTGCTCCCGACGACAACACATACTTTTGTTCATAATAAATAAAATTAGCATTGTTCGTGGTAAATTTACAACCTCAAAAGATAAGTTAAAGTCTGCACACTGTATGGACATGTTCCAGGTCAGTTTATTGACGTTTCGATCGTATGATCTTCATCAGAATGAAGATCCCATTCTGATTTAAAACTAATTTCCTTCATTTCTACACCCCCTAACCTCTTGGATTAAGTCAAGAAACAGGGTTCCCAAACGTTTTCATCTTGAGAAGTTGTGACCCAAAACAGAAATTTGGAGTGAGAAATATAGGTGGTGTGAATAGTCAAGAGGGTTATTTGAGTGAGTCGTGACAGAGTTGGTAGCTATGTTCAAAGTTAACATTCTACTGAAATAAGTATTGCCTGGTGCGCCAATTCATATGAAAGGTCTACATTTTCTGAGGTGTGTACTTTGCCGATAATATGGCACAGAGCATGTCGAGGGCGAGGCTAAACGGAATCTGTCAAAGTCACTTACACTACTAGACATTGTGGTTCGTGCTCCTTTTGCACTTGTCACCTGTAACCTGTGGGAATGAAAATAACAATTATTCAGTTTAACAGAGACTATCTTAAATCGTCTACTCTAAAGTAACGTTTGCTAACGTTAGTGCCCCAGGAGAAAGCTTGCTAACTTTGCTAGCTTTGGCTGTGTCCAGATGATGTAATCATCGCATAAACAGTAACAGTATGTTGCATAATTAAGGCCAACATCAATAAGAGACGAGAGTCGAGACCAGCATACATTTGCTTCAGAAATAATTGGGCATATTTGTATGAAATATCATCAACAATATAAACTGTTATACACAGATAACCTCATGCTAGCTTAGTTTGCTAGCGCTAGCACGCTGTTGACTGGCTGATCTGATCAGCTGATATCTGAGCTGTTTTGTTTTGACACTTTCTCCTTTTGGACAGAACGGAAATGCCTTTTAATTTGAGTTCACCTTGCACAACATTAGTGACGATACAATTTGAAGCTTCTTATGAGATATGATACAAAAAGTGTAAATAAGCATCCGTTTATAAGGTTAAATTATGAAAGGTACATGCTGTCCTTACCTAAAACCAGTGAACTCGCACGTCTACTTTCGCATAACATTAACGGGAAGGAACGAGGGACAAACTATCCATGCGCGGTTTGTATAACAAACGTGTTTGCCACATGTCACCACAAGATGGCAGCAAATGCGCAGTAACGAAGGACATGGATCTGTTTTATGATCTGTTTGCTACAGCAGCAACCTTTATCAGATAATCTTCAATGTAATAAATTATTCAGTGAAGCAATTCACTGTGTAGTATCACCGTTCACACTGTGAACCGTTGAGCATTGCAATTGTTAGTATAGTAGTGTGTAGTATTTTGAGTAGTGTGTGAAGCAAGACGACTAATCAGAAACCTAATTGCCCTGATGAAAGAGGCCTAGACTAGTCCTTGATGGACCCCAGCATAAATGGTAATAATAACTCACGCAACTGAACCACCCCCCAACAACAGGGATTCTTATCTTATTCCTCCTGGAGACTCCTAAGTGGAGCATAGGGCCGCAACCACATTACGACCTTCGGTTGGCAGTCTCCCTTGATGCCCATTACCCATAACAACATACATGTCTTTGATGGTGGGAGAAAACAGGAGTACCCTGAGGAAACCCACACGAACATGGGGAGAACATGCAAACTCCACACAGAAAGGACCTGGGATGGACCGGGGTTCGAACCCACGACCTTGTTGCTGTAACAGGGATGCAGTAGAATAAAGGAGATTAGAGGTGTGGAGCTTCTGGCTGGATCCCTGGAATCTGGGCTGGCACTCCCTTCCCACAACTTCCTTTGAGGTGCACTTAGTACTTAAAGGAAAAGTTTGGTATTTTTCACCCTGGACCCTATTTTATTTTATTTGTTATGTATAACTAAAATGTGAACAGAAATCTTTGAAATTGGTTCAGTATTGACCAAGATCGCTTCAGTTGGCAGACACTTTTCCCACATGCCCCTACTGCAGTACTGGTTGTACACCAACCAGGGTAGCTCAAAATCAAAGACTGTAGGGAAAGACCTCGCAGTGCCTCACAGGTGTGAAACTGCATGAAGGCCTCTGCTCAGCTAAATCTCCTCCCTAGATAAATAAAGTAGCCCACCGTAAAGAAAAACAAGAACGTGTCAATGCACCAACAACGTTATTAGCCTGTCGGAAGTCACGTAGGACAAGGGCAAATAGTCCATTTTGCTGGCGTAAACACATCTCTGTCAGAGGGCCGTTAGCTGACGTGGACAGGCTGATTGACACTTTCTCTGAGCCGACAGGATATGCAGTGGGAGTTTACTCTGGGATTTATGCTGGAGGACGGCAGCTACTACAGAGTGCTGTGTGTTTTGTGTGCGTACACGTGCGTGTGCATGTGTGTGGGTGTGTGTGTGTGCTTGCGCGTGGGCGTTTGTGCATGTGCATGTGTATGTGTGTGTGTAGTGATGTGGCATGAGGGATGTGGAGCCCCGGAGAGCCTGGCTGTCAGTGTCACAGGAGCACCTAAAGCTCTTTCCACAATCTTTTGACAGTATTTGGAGGTGAAGAGCAGGGCCGCTGGAAGTCACTTTAAGCAGGGGGGGCTGGGAGGAAGGGACTCTCGGTGGGGCCCACCGTACAACAGTACATTAGGGTACTGTTGTGATGTAATTATTCAGTATTTCCTCCTTTTCTCACTCATTCAGAGCAAAGAGGGAGATATATAGCATGATGATAATGCTCTATATCTCCATATTTGCTCTGAATACACCAGTTAACATGACACAGGCTTAACATGATAGAAATATTATCAGCAAACTTAATGACTAGACTAATTATTCTGATCTGAATGGCATATATCAAGAAACATTGACTCCTCTCTTTGCTGTAGTGGGAGGTGCATTTTTGAGTAGGCTATTAAAATAGCATGTCAAGTTCACATTTCTTTATTGCCAGATTAAACAATTCGTATTGGTTGTTGGTTGGTTCAACACAACATGTGCGCGCATGCGCGCTTCTTCTTCTTCTCTAGCCTACAAGCATGTAACTTCCTCCTTGATTGTTATTGTTGATAATTCTATTTAAATAGGCTACATTTTCAGTATATCAATGCAATCATTTCCCGAAACATTCTTAAACAAGAAAGGAACATAGTGCACTGCAAAATATTTTTAATTACATTTGTAAAAAAAAAAAAAAAAAAAATTGTGTGAAAAAATCTAGGGGGTGCTGCAGCACCTCCAGCACCCCTACTTCCCGCGGCCCTGGTGAAGAGCACAGAAGACAAAGCTGATCTATCCTCTATCATTATACAAACATTTCATAACAGTGTGTTCTTGGGTCGACCAATATCGCTACTCGAATTGATACTGATATTTTGTACTGAAGCAGCATTTTGTGCTGATCTTCAACATCTTTCAATTTAGAGATTAGGGGTGACCCCAAAATAGTCGACGATTCGATGATTCGTTCTAAGGAGTCAGCTTCGACTGCCAATCTCATAGTCGAATAGTCGCAAAATGTGGTTATGAAACATGGATCATTCCAATGGGGAATGTTTGATTTGACATAGAATTGCTTGGTTTATCCCAATAGACTGTGATATATAGCCTATTTTGATATAAGTATCAGCCTATTAATACAGTAAAACCAAGTCCCAATTAAACAAACAAATCAAACAAGCTCATGCCAATGGATTTTTATGATTGCCTGTCTTATTAGTCTTATTTTAAAAAAGGAAGAGAAAAAACAATAGTCGAATATTCGTATTGAACAGTCAAATCTGATTGGATTGACAGAATTCTGAGTCGAAGACAGCCCTAGAGATTTTCATACATGAAAAATAGAAGTATTCAGTGTTTTCCAATCATGTGCACAGACATTTTGGGAGGACAGGTGCATGTTTTTCTGTAGCTGTCAGTAAGGAACCTCCATCAGAAGTCCAATATATTTTACAGTGAAACAATTTCCTGTAGAGAAATGGGTCTGCTGAGAGAGCCCAACAAGCGAGAGGACTTCCTAAATGGTAAGACAGCCTTGAGACGTCCAGGCGAAGCTATGAGTCAGGCCGTTATTGCTGTGCTGTCAGGCCGCAGCGGATCCTGCCTGGAATCAGCACTTTTACAATTGCCGTTTCATCTGCTGTCCAAGAGCACGTTCACTCTGCTCAGGCGGCCCTCCGTCTGTCAGCACACAGTTAATGGCGCTCAAGCCATTGGTATGGCTTCCACCTTGTGTCTGTGTGTGTGTGTGTTTAAAAATATTTATTTATTTAAAAACGTGTGTGTGTGTGTGGGGGGGGGGGGGGGGGGTATAACCCTTATTATTGTTATAACATGTATGAATTACCCACCTAAGATCCAGGCTAGGCAAAGCAAATATCAGTGTGTGTTAAAGTTTCTCTGACAGGAAACTGCCTGCAGAGTTAGTTTGGACAAGTTGTTATCCGCAGCCCCACTGGGAGCTGTCAGTCCAGCATATTTCACAGCAGCCCCTGGTGTCAGTCCAGCATATTTCACAGCAGCCCCTGGTGTCAGTCCAGCATATTTCACAGCAGCCCCTGCTTTTTCCCCTCTGTCCACAGGACAAGTAGTGATTGACTAATATGACAAACTGGGAAAAAGGAACATTCAGTATGCTTGTTGAATTCCCACTTGGACTTATGGGGGAAATCAACGTGTGATAAAATAGAGGCTCCTGGATGTAGCCTACAGGAACCTGATCCACACTGAGGGAGGATACAAGCAGCTACAGCAAACAGTGGAGCTGGGTTTTGATATGCTCGCAAATCGACTCTATCCCTCTGATCTCTGTTTGTTCAGTTGTACTTTGTTTAGTAACACTGACATCACACCTGAAAGCACTTTAGACATCATTACAATTCAGGAAGTAGCAATTATGTGGGAGCAATTACTGCAGTTTGCATAATGAAAACACATGTATCACACTGATCATCTATGCCACTTTACTTTACAGTTTTCCATATCACAAATGAATGCATAATGACTGTATAGAAAGGGCTGTGCATTCTGTTTCCAATGATATTCCCAAAACTATCTCTCCTCTCATCACCCGAGAAGATGGGAAACTCTAACCTTGCAAGCCAGCTGGGTTGTCTCGCAAGAATACCGCCCCCATGGCAGCGTCAGGTTAGGGAAACTCAGCTATAAATAAAAATATGATTGCACCATCTAGCTGACCATCCCGGTGAGAGATTAAAACCCCCCTGCTAAGAATGCTTTCACTCTGAAGCAATGCCTCTCCTCCCTCAATCGTTTTCCCACCAGAGTCACCTAGCTGACCCTGATGGTTATAAGTCATCCCCAAGTCCCCCTCACATGCTTTCTATACCTGCTCATGAATAGATTATGATATGTGTGTGTGTGTGTGTGTGTGTGTGTGTGTGTGTGTGTGTGTGTGTGTGGTGTGTGTGTGTGTGTGTGTGTGTGTGTGTGCGCGTGCGTGTGTGTGTGTGTGTGTGCGCGTGCGTGTATACATGGTATGATGATCTGATCCTAGCCATAAGAACGCAAAGTATCTGCAATGCCTACACTAGTTCATGAGCTTACATGTTACAGTAACAGCATATTGATAGTTGTCTGCAAGTCTTCATGTGTTGCCACCAGCCTCGTCTTTTATGACAGTTGGAGGGTTGTGCGTAAATACTTTATTAGGCAATGATTAAATAATTAACAACATACAAGTCTGTCTATAAACAAAAGTAACAGAATTCACAATTGTGGACAATAATAATTAACTAGCCTATAGGAGAGCTAGAGATCATGTCTTCAATGTGTCACACATCTTGTCGCAGTTGGTCATTTTCCTCTCTCATCATGTTACGAATACATCCCAACACATCAGTAGAGATGTCCTGCTCATGAAGAGGGGTGCGATCATGGGGTGTAGTGGAGGGTAAACGCAAGTAAACACAGTTTACCCACCTCTTTGAAATGAGGCAGAGTTTACTCAACTATTTTCAGATCAACTATATCAGGCAATGAGTGTATTTACCACTACACCCCTGGGTGCGATGTGATGTCCAGTAGGGTAAGTGACATGTGACATCATAATCCTGAAGAAACGTGCTCCCCACCTGATAGTGGATCTCTCTCATCTCTCATCTAAACACCGTCGCTTGAATCCAGCTCAAAGGGACCAAAAATTGTTTGAGAGAATATGTTTTGATTCGTAGGTGTGTCAACAATCACCTCAGGGCGTCGGGTCAGGACACTATTTTCAATGTTGAGGTGAGGGTGCGCTGGGTTAAGACAAGAGGTCCAGGTGACTGCTCACTGTCGTAGTGTAGTATTTTTTACTCTCACAAATCACTTTGGGTCTTACGTCGCTGTGATGACTTAGCTAAGAGGCAAGATACATGTGCTTCTGCTTCTCGTTATTATTTTTAACCTGAGCCTGGAATTTTTATTCAACCTTTCTTTCACTCAACAGAACACTTTTAATCATATTTATATCTGAAAGTTGTTAAATTATTCTCAGACAGTCATTCACTGCAAGGTCCTTTTCCTGCTCCTCTCCTCAAACATACCGAGAACACCGTGAGAATACCGTGAGAACATACAGATTTTGCACCCTGCGCAAAATCACAGATCCATCCATATGAGACACGTAGCCACTAGTAGAGACAGAACTGAGTCTACGCAGTCACGTCAAAGCAGTGTCTCTCCAGTGTCTTCTGGAAGGCAGGGAGAGCCGTTGTTCACTATGGGCCTGTGCACAGGGGGCCCGCAGTGGAGCATGTTATGGGTGTTGAAGAAGTTGCCCTCTGTGGGAGTCAGCCCTGTCAACCGTCTTTCCTAACCTTCCTCCATTGGTTTAGTAAATGATGTCTCCTACCGGTTTGGGTTTCAGCTCTGCCCTTGCTTGTCTTGTCACTGTAGTCTACAGCTGCAGGAGGTCTACAGTGTGGACCTTCTGCAGCTCACGGTGCTCAATGGTGTAGTTGCAGTATGCTCTCCTTCTGCGACGGCACATGAAGCAGGCCCTGCCCAGAATCAGCAGGAGGATCAGGAACAGACCTCCGCCCACCACCCCGCCAACTATGGTGCCGAGGCTGCTGTCCGACGGAGAGGCCAGGGTCCGGGCTTGTATCCAAAGTTGTACATCTTGACTGCGCAGACCAACATCGTTCATCACTTCACATTTGTATACTCCAGAGTCATTGCGCTCCAAAGGTCGTGTGAAAATAAAGCTATTGTTTGCTATCTCAACACCCTCGGGCATCGAGCTTTCCAGCCTGATCCATCTAAAGTGATGGGCAGGTGGGTTGGCTTTGGCACCACAGTCGAGCTTCACATTTTCCTGTCCCACATACCAGTTTTTGTCATTTCCTATTATGGATACAACCGGCGCAAACTGCACGTTGAGTACGTAGGGTATGCGTAACTCGCTCTGCAGTGCCGGGTGGCGCACCACACAGGTGAGCGTCTGTCCGTGGGCATGGCTCCTAGGCGGCCAAAAGTAGTGCACCTGGATGTTAGTGGTGTTGGTGGTGGGGCTGGCAGTGACCTGGATAGTCCTGTTAGAGCGCCCGGACAGCTCTGTCTCCCAGGAAACCCAGGCAGGGGGACGGCCACGCTCCGCTATGCAGGTGGCAACCAGTGACTCGTTGGCGCCGTCCAGCAGAGCCGAGGTGCCTGCTGACACGTAGACCTTCGGTGCCACTAATACATTAATGATGGTTGATGCTTGCATCATGCCCAGATAAAAACTATTCACTTTGCACATGTAGGACCCGATGTCTGCGAAGCCAACTTCCCGAAGAGTAATGGTGGCATCACGTGCCGAGGGCGAAACAAAGGAGATGCGTTTGGCATAGTCTCGGGATGGGATGGAGATTCCAAACTCGGGGCTGAACACTGCCAAGGTGATGATGGTGCCTGATGGAAGACGACGCTCCCAGGAGCTCTGTGTGAGGATGCCATTGGATTCTATTGTGCAGCTCAGCGTGACATCCTTCCCCAGCACTGCATTCACTTTCTCAGGAACAACCACCACCTGGTTGCTCACACCTGAGGTAGATCCGTATATGATGAGAAGCCATGTTATAAGTCGCAGTCCCTTTGGTGGCAAAGTATTCTTGAGCGGCAATCTTTTCTTCATGATCCTATGTGCACTTTGGTTCCTAGGTTGGTAGTGAGGGAAGTCTGGTTTCGGTTTGTACTAATCACTTCTTCTGTGGTGTTTTATGCATTACCGCCTCCTTCTGGATTCTGTCCCTGGTCCTATTTATACCACCAGCACAGGAGGATTTATGACATCACTGATGATGTCACAATGGGTATGAAAGAGTTATGACATCACTTATGATGTCACTATTTGTTTCATGACATCACTGATGATGTCCCCCCAGAGACAACATTCAGGGAAATCTTGGAAAGTTCAAAGCAGAGATTCATCCCCAGTCAGGAGAAAACCCAACTCATCATTCTCGAGTCAAACGCGTTCACTTGATCCTCATCAGTCACCGTTGGCAAAGCGGGCTCAGACCAGGCATGACTCTGACTCTGACCAGTCCCCTCTGAGGAAAAAGCCACTAAAGGGAGGAGCATCAGACTCTGACCAATCCCCTCAGAGGAGGCAGTCAAAAACAAGAGCAGGCCCTGATTCTGACCAATCACTACCCAGAAGACCAATTGATGGCCGGGGCTCTGATTCTGACCAATCACCACCCAGAAGAAGACCAAAGAATGGCCGTGGCTCTGATTCTGACGAATCGCCGCCTAGGAGGCGAACTCAGACTGGAAGGGCTTCAGACGACGATCTGTCTCCTCCTCGCAGGTCTGGCCAATCACAGGCCCCGAAGATGCTTTCTGGAGCGAAGGCAGGTCTGGTTTCCATAGATGTTCTAAGGAAAGAGCAGGAGGACAACCGACGCAGAGAGAAAAACAACCTGACACTAGAAGATGACTCCCGAAATGCCCAGACTGTGTTCAGAGACAAGAGTGGTAAAAAGAGGGATTTAGATTCAGAGAGAGAAGAACAGAGGAGGAAAGCTGGAGAGAAATCTGCAAAGGATGAGAAATATGCTTAATGGGGAAAAGGGCTGGCTCAGGGCCAAATGCATCGGCAGAAAATTGTGGACGCACTGCATGAAGTCCAGAAACAGCTGGCACGTCACTGTGATGACGAGGATCTTGACCGCATGCTAAGAGAGCAGGAAAGGGAGGGAGATCCGATGGCTGCTATGCTCCGACGCAAAAAGGACCGCAATATGAAGTTGCAAGGTGTCAAAGAGAAACCGCAGTATAAAGGCCCAGCGCCGCCTCCAAACCGTTTCAATATTCTACCAGGCTATCGCTGGGAGGGGGTTGACAGGGCCAATGGTTTTGAAAATAAGCGCTAGTCCAGGATGGCAGATAAAAAGGCAGTACAGGAAGAAGCTTACAAATGGAGTGTGGAAGACATGTAATGGCAGTCGGAAACAACTGATGGTTAGAGAGCAGAGCTGAAGTAAAGTGCAAGTTTGCCCATTCTCATCTAAATTAGTGTGATATGAACTGCAGACCAGACACATGCAGTTACCCACTGTACAAAGTAAGACTGGGAAATACTTTGATCATCTCAGCAGAGATTAACAAAATAACAGATTGATGAGCTACCAACATGATAACTGTACATAGCAGTGAATCGACAGCATCTTCATGCTTTTGTAATTATTGATTCATTGTGGAGCCAGAACAGATGTTTGTGTTTTTCGGAAAGGTAAACCAAAGGAGAGGAGAGGAGGAGATTCAGAAAGCTGTATGACTGTGAATCCCAGGGCTGAAATGACAGACTGAACCTGTGTGGAAAATACTTTATCATCTGTATCATCTTTTGAAATTTTATTTTTTATTTTTTATTACAATCTACAATCATAGAAAACAAATCAGGACCTTCTTCAGATGGATTTTACAAGAAAGCTTAAATCCCCCACTCATGCATTGTGGTGACATCATTGATGACATCACAATTGCTCGAGGACATTACTGATGATATCACAATTGCTCGAGTGACATCACTGATGACATAACTGATGACATCACAATTGCACGAGTGACAGGTTTGTTCCGGTGTACGTGAGCTGACTGTCACTGCCCAGTGCGTCACTCACACACACACACACACACACACACACACACACACACACACACACACACACACACACTAGTATATTGTACGGTGCTGAGGGGCAACTCAAAGAACTTGTAACAGGAATGATGCTCATGTGCCTGGATTTGTCATAGGTAAGTAATCCTTTGCACAAGTGAGGGCTGGAGCCTAGCCTGCATTGGGATTGAAGCAGATAGTGCAAACACTTTGACCTAGACCTCTGTATTTGGACTATAGTGAAACCAGGACAATGTGCAAACTCCACACAGAAAAGGGGCAGGAATGTTACCCAGGTCCTTGCTGTGAGAGGGCACAGTGCTAACCATACCACACCATGCTGCACCGCCATACAGTATTATTCTTTATGTGTAAGCATTCTGAGCGCTTCACAATTTTGCTGCCTCCTCGTCCCCTTTTTGCCTCCAGCATCACTACATCGTACACGTCCCTCCCTCTTCTCAATGATTCACACTGCAGCCATAAGCTGTAGTTATTTTCCAGTCTCCAGGCAAGGTAGAGCAGCGAGCGTTGAACCGTGGCCGCATGGCTATTATGGGGTTTGTCTCCTGGCTAATACATACAGCACAGGAGGGGTTATGGTGTGGCGTGCCAGATGAAGGGAGAGCGCTGACCTCTCTCAATCAGACAGCGGGGCAATGATTCGCCCAGTGTTGACATAATATCTCCATGGTATCTCTGATCCATCAGAGTAATCAGTCAGGTTACATCAGCAACCTGCTGTTTAGCATGGCAGTGCTCTACTGTACCAGTCCAGTTAACTACTGAGGTGAAGCCAGTGTGTGTGTGGTAGGTGGGGAGGGGATGTAATCGTGCGTTCCTTTATCGCAAGATAACTGGGATGTGGAGGCTAATGACGTCATCCGTTTTTTATTAGCGTTCCATTTGCAGAAAACTTGAGCTGGGAAGTTCACTGTTCACTGGTCAGATCCAGTCGCCAGGCTAGCCATTGTTAGCAATAACAGTTGATAACAAGGCATTTTGCGCATACAAACACTGCAGCCTCATATCCACACAGATAGAAGTTAGGCAGTGCTGTGTGTACAGCTGATTTAATGAGACACAAACAAGACAGAAGTGCTAATAAACAACATTTACTACGATTATAACTACTGTTGTTGCACGGTGCAGCCATCTTGGATTTTTGAGGTCGGGGCTGCTGAAGCTCCTACGAGTTTGGAATGGGAAGTACCAGCTCTAGTGACGTCACCGTCCCAGCTCATCATGACCTCTGAACCGTAAGATTACCAGTTCCCAGTTATAAAGGAATGCACGATAATGTGTTGCTGTTGTTGTAGTAGACATAAAGGAGTGAAAATGGAAAGGACATTTAAAATGCTCTTTTTGCAGATCATAGGTCCATTTAAACAGTAAATACCACAAGGCAAAAAGGAAAGTCAACAACACCTATCTACAGTATAATGATGAGCATCAACAAAAATGTCATAATACCGCTATAGCCTAAGTAAGCCAAAAGAAAACTTAATTAATGAATATTTGCAATAACCTGTTTAGGATACTCATCCTCCCAGCTGGTGCTAAGGTGTAGTAGCTATCACATAACTTTCTGCTGGAGGCTAGTGAATCTTGAAAGAGAATATTTAATCAGCTGCTGGGTCGTTTCCTTCTCAGGGAATTAAATCTCTTGAGTAAAGAGTGGTCTTATAGTTTCTGCTATAACTCATTCACATTCATATGGTGCCTCTCTGGTCATCACTATACATTCTGAGGAAGACAGTGAATCATGTGATGATGTGCATAATCTTTATTTCCGTATTTAACATCTCAACATCGGTCTCTTGAGGGTGCCGCGTCTATGTGCCGACAGGCCGCAGTGCCGACAGGTCGCAATGCCGATAGCCCACAAGCAGAACCAGCTGAGCGAGGCGGCGTGCAGCGTGTCGGTGGAGCTAACCTCCCCCCATGCCTAAACCTAACCTCCCCCAGACCCTAACCCAAAACCTAACCTCTCCCAGCCCCCACGCCAAACCTAACCTCCGCCCATGCCATGCCTAAACCTAACCTCCCCCAGACCCTAACCCAAAACCTAACCTCTCCCACCCCCACGCCTAAACCTAAGGTCGGCATTGCGGGTGGTCGGCATAGCGGGTGGTCGGCATAGCGGGTGGACCCCCTCTTGAGTCTGCTGTCCACTTGACTTCTCAAAGTCGCCACCAAATCCGCTTCCTGCAATTGATTCTCCTTATCGAGTCTGTCGCATGTCCACGAGAGTGGCCAGATTGCGATCGCGTCTAGCTGGGGAGAGGATCATAACAATCACTGTCATTAGGATCCATCATGGTTCCTCTCTCTAAATGTATTGATTTTCACCCTCTTCTTCCTGACTGCTGTTGGCTCTGCCGCTGGTGGCTTCCTGCTAGAGGGGATGATAGACAGTGGGTTACATGTTGAGAAGGAGCCAGGAGAAGAACAAGTGTATTGACGGTCAGATAGACAGCAGTAAGGTGGCCACCATTGATTGGCCACACAGCCAATTTTTGACCCCAAAGTGCAGCGGGTGAATCGATGGTCTTAATCCACCGGGAGAAGCAGAGAAAGAGAGAATTGGTCCCAAAATGAACAGAACGAAAGCAATCGTTCCCAGTGAGGAAGCACATTCTCACAGTTGAGTTCTACATTGTTATTAGTAATGTTTCTTCAATGTCCTGCCTTGGGCCAATCTGTTCTACAGTATTCGCCTGTTGTTAGAATATAATGCAATGCAATAGCATACAATAAAGATGTTATTGATTCATGAAGGGACAATAACGGACATGTGGTAGATTCTTGGTATATAACAGATAAGACAAATAAATCCAATACATAAATCCAACCGGTCCAATCTCCCCTGTCTTTCCCAGAAATGCAAACATTGGCATTTTCTTTGCTGCATCTTCAATTTCAATTTTCCATTTTTGTTTGTGTTGTTAAATTATTCAAGGTGACTCCTGGTCAAGACGGGCTGCGTTGACCTTTTGAAATCTTGGTCAATCAATAACACACAGGCCCACAGCAGATACAATTCATCATCTTTCAAATTTCATCTGGGGATCCAGAAAGCTAGCAGCAGACAACTATAGACCGAATGACCCAATTGGTCTATAAGTGAACCATGTTACATTAGCCTAGCAGCGTGTCCATGACTTCATACACATGCGGCTGCAACAGTCTAAAAACAAAACAAAAAACATGAAACATGAATTCACATTTACGTCATTGTCACATTTACGTCATGATTTTGGCAGCCCACTTACAGTGCCTGCGTGGCTCACAGGTTGGGAGCGGTTGGCCTAGTGGGCTGTGTCAGTTTATTTGCTGTTTCCTTATGTTTGGATGAGGATGCTATGGTTGATTGCTGATGTCTATTGCGCTGATAGTTGATGGTGTGTTAACATGCCGGAATGGAATGTTTTGTTTTTGTTATTATAATAATGTGTCCGAATAATCCCATGAGGGGATTGTGTTGGAATCAAACCTGTGACTGTTCATATGTGTGGTGGCCTGCACATTTGACATTTGAAATTCTCCCCTATATATAACCTTTGGAATGACTACAATAGCTCTCTCAGATCAAAGGTTATGAATATTTTAATGTGATGTGTCTAAAAGTAAAATGTAAAAACAATTGCTTTAAACATTCCACAACATTCTATTTTCTATAGTGGTATTCCACGAAAACCATAAAAATAAATACTTTCCCCTTTGTTTTATGAAAATAATGATTCATCATGTCACAGCTGGTGAATGTGGTTGCCCCTGGTTACTTATTTGTCATGTGATCTATGATATTGCACAAGATTATCAGACAGGAAGTGGGAGTTGGCTTAGAGATAGTTTATAGTTTATAGTTTATATGACGTGGCATTTCCGCTGCGCGGGTCTTTGCCACACCTTGATGAAGGAAGCCACTTATTATCTGTCACTCCTGTTCTCCTGGTCTTTTTCATTTGTTTTCACGTAGGGGTGTGTGAATGTGTTGAGATATTCTTTTGTCCATCACCAAAGCTATAGACGGAAGCTAGTACTAGGTAGCCTTCACACCACAGATTGGGCTGTTCAAGGGCCGTCTGCCTCGGCTGGTCTACTGTCGCCGCCCCGGCCTGTCCCAGGTAAACTAACTCCCGTTTATTGACTCCCTGTATGATAAATCTTGTGTATAGTCGTTCTGTTGTTGTTGTAGCGGGTCTGGTTTGTCTAGACACGAGCCTGATTCTATTTTGAGAACCGAACAATCATGATGTACTACGGAGAAAGTAACCAAAAAATCACTCAAAATCTGAAAATACCTGCAAAACTCATTTTCAACTTTTCTTTGGGATCATTACCAATACCAACAATGTGGAGCAACAACATGTGAAGGGTTCTCCCAGCCAGGCCGCCACACACTATGCACTTCAAACTGCTATATTGATTTCAGGCAACAACAACAGCAACAAAAACAGGGGGGGGCTCATTCAAAAACTAAAAACATTCCATTCTGTTGTACTATTTTGTAGCTACAAGACTGAAGATGCAAACAGTTTCAAGAATATTCGGTCGCGTTTTACTTTCATGCCAACAACTGTTTTAAGAGCATAGGCTCACATCTTTCAATTAGTGGTACTCAGTCAGCAATGCAACTCAACAAACGCATGCATAACCTCTCCCGCCGAGCTTCTGTTTGCCGCTCAGAGACAATGCAACGCATTTGGCACAAATCTGTTGTCCTCAGGAGCGCGACGGGAACAATGACTCCATCAAGGTCGCAACAATCAGCCTCCCCCGTCTCCAGCAAATTAAGTCACTCAACCCCTCTGGATGCTCGAGCATCTGTGGAATCGAATTATCCTCAGGCCCCAAAGAGCCTTGGATGTTTGTGAATGCGTCGTCTTCTATAGAATCCGTCCACACCTGCGACATGAAAAATGCTTTTTACAATTACAATTTTGTCATTTGGCAGACGCTTTTATCCAAAGCAAACTGCTCAGCAAAGGCAAAAAAAAAAGAAAGGGAAAAAAAGACTATCTCTACAGTGTTGCTGCACAATCAGACGGATATGGTAGACAGTTAACACACATACACACCACATTCAGCACAAGATGAGGGTCAAGGACAGGTGGGGATCTGTGGAGACAGTGAACATTGTTGAAAGCTGATGGCCTCTCCGAAACAAGCAAAGCGGAAGGAGATGGAGAGAAAGAGAGAGGGAGAGAGCGCAGCAAATGAAAGAAAGCTATCAGAAGTGGCAGCCAGATTGCTTGTGACAAGGTACTGATGGGATAGAGAGGCTCCCTCAATGTGGAAAGCCCTGTCATCAGCAGTCCTGTGCCTTTAAGGTAAAGGGGGAGGGGTCACATCAGCTCACCTCCTCGCAGCCACACTCACAGACTGTCAGACTGTGATTCCTAGGAGACTTCTTCTGTCGCCTTGTATTCAGCCTGGTCGCCTGGTCTTCACAGATATGAAGGCTACATTTCGGAAACCAAAATACATTGCATATCACGTTTCTAGCAGCCCCGTTCTCTTCAATCTCCGTACAATTTTTTATTTATTTATTTGAGGGATAAAGGCTAATTTTCAACTGCTGTCCATCCCTTGGAAGTTCGAACTACAGTTCGAATTGCCAGTGCCTCACACACAGACAGGAGGAGTATTAACCCCAACATACATGTCTTTTATGGTGGGAGGAAACCGGAGCACCCGGAGGAAACCCACACGAACACGGGGAGAACATGACAACTCCATACAGAAAGGACCTGGGACGGACCGGGGTTCGAACTCGGTTGTGCAATCTGCTGTGTGGCAGCAGCGCTAACCACTGAGCCGTCAAATAACACGACTTTCTACTTTCAAATTACGTGCAGTGGATGCGCCAAACGTTCCAATGGAAATAGGCCGCTGAGAAGAAGGGGTGGGATGGTGGCCCCATGGTAAGTTCCCGACGTATCCCGTATTTAATCCCGACCAAACCATAATCCTAACCTTAACCAAGTTGCTTTAGTTGGCTGAACCTAACCAAATTGTTTTACTTAACATAACCAGGAAACGCAGCACCGTTTTCAAACAGGAAATGGCCTCACAGCACTGGTTACACCGAGTCTCATACACGCTGTTGCCACCGGGCCTGCTGAGCAAATCGACACGACGGCAACGGCATTAAGGGAAAGGATTGCATGCTCCTATGTGACTTTATGAAACATTTTCAAAACCAATAAACTCAAAAGTGCAGCCTGGTGGTTGACCTAAAAGAAGGCTGTTTTTATTAGTTCCTGAAGAGTTGACAATTTGGAGATGCAAAAGGTAACAATTTGTCTCAAGTCATTTGGGGCAGTGGTGTATAAAGTACTCGAAAGCCATACTTGAGTAAAAGTATAGATATCGTCCCAGAAAAAGACTTTGGTAAAAGTCAAAGTCACTCATTAGAATATTACTTGAGTAAAAATCTTAAAGTATCTGATATTCTCAAAAGTAATTTTCTGATATTAAATGTACTTAAGTATTGAAAGTAAAAGTACAAGTAAATGCTGTTTAAAAAAGGCAAGCATAAGACATGCCTGGGCTTGAGTGGAAGTCTATTTCTTCTTCTTGAGTTTTATAGCGGTTGACAAACAGCGTTATGTTGCATTACAGCGACCAACTGGAATGGCGTGTGGATCGTGATTAATATAACTTGCAAACTAGGAGCACTGATTCGCCAAACCTGATGGCTTGCAGGCTACCCAATTTCTTCTGATTTTACTTTGTAACTAAGATGCTGGGCGGAATGTAGTGGAGTAAAAGTATCAATTTTATTTGGAAAATGTAGTGGAGTAAAAGTGAAAGTTGACAGAAATATAAATATTCACGTAAAGTACAGATACTCAGAAAAAATACTTCGCTAAATTACACCACCTTTGGGGCATACAGGAAGTGCATTTAGCCTGACAGACACAGACTGCTGGAAATTGTATGAAACATGAAGTGTCTAGCCAGCAATACAGACGTCCACTAATTCAAATGGTGGTCCACATCATCTTATATCTATATCATCAAAAACATTTCATAGAGACACTGCATGAAATAGGCCATGCCCATCAAGGGGGAAAAGCTCCGTTCATTTCCATACATCATTTTCCTTGAATTAAACATAGCTAAAAGCTGTTGTGTGGTGGGCTGCGCAGACAACAAATGTAAAAAATCGCCAGTTAAAGTTTTTTTGTACTCCTGAGCAAAACAAGGAAGCCATTGAGAATTGGCGAGAAGAAAAATGTGGATCTAGCTGTCAAGGAAGTAAGTTGGAGTGTTCATCTTCCGTACATACAATCTTTTTGTGCAACACGCAACCATGCACGTGACATAGGAGAATGCCAGGATTGGAGGGGGGGTTTCTGTTTTCCCCCGTCTTGGGCGTGGCTTCTGAATGATGACGCGTTACGCAGTGTCTCTATACTCAACATTTGAACCATGAGATATGAAGATGGTTTAGATTGCTTTTTTCTGCAATTATATTACATGAATCCTATTCCATGGATCCGTCTACTTCATCCTGCTTACAATATTGTGCAGTGCATCACATCAAGCTGACACCAACATTATTCTGGTGTTATACTGTACTGTAGCCTATGCCTTATGGGCAGTGTTACTTATCAGAGTGGAATGTCTGATTACACACACACACACACACACACACACACACACACACACACACACACACACACACAGTCACTGGCATCTAATGAAGTATAACTCAGCAGCTTCATATTTAATATGTCAGACACATTTAGAACATGACGGGGGCGGGGCTAAACTGTTGTGACACTGAATGTGCAGCCGTGCCAGTATTATAGTATATTCAGCCATGCTGCCCTGAGGCCTCGCTGTCACTCTGAGAGTAGGTGATGATGCTGATGATGATGGTGGTGGTGGTGGTGGTGGTGATGATGATGATGATGATGATGATGAGGATGATGATGATGATGGTGTTGATAAGATGGGATAGATCATGATATCTTGTGTGAAAAATGTCCATTCTGTGACTGTAACTTTGATGAGATAGATAGATAGATAGACAGACAGACAGACAGACAGACAGACAGACAGACAGACAGATAGATAGATAGATAGATAGATAGATAAATAGATTAAAGCTTATTCTACTGTAAATCCCTCTCAGTGGGTCTCAAAGTGGGAGGAACCCAAGGGGTCCTTGAGTGGGTTTCAGGGGGTCCCCAGCAAAAAGGACAGGATGTATGACTATTTTGGTGATAGATTTCATACACTTTCTGTACTAAATCTCATCAGATGGGGGGCCTTGGGATGAAATCTTATCAAATGTGGGTCCGTGGGCCAATTTGTGTCAGTTTAGGGGTCCTTCACGTGAAAAGGTTTGAGAACCACTGTTCTAGATGACAATGTCAGGTCAGGTGCCTTACAGTAGCCTAAATGTACAAATTCTACACAAAATCATTGAACATTTCAGTATAGCACAGATTTCCCAGTATTCTTGTGGTGTAAAAAAGGAACACATGCACCACTTTCATTATGATGCAATGAAACAAATGAATAAAAAGGGGGGGGGGGCGGTGCCTTATCAACATTGTACAGACTCTGGAGAGCGTTGGCTCACTGCACTATCATTTTCAGCTTCCTGAGGGAATGCACCGGCGTTCATCTCATCTGCAGCTCCCCGTAACATTTGCCTCAAAGAGCGGAAAAACAACGGAGGCTGAGAGAAAGGAAAACACAACTCGGATTTCATTAAATCAACGGGACACCAGGACACAATCGATACCCAACACGACTTTGCCATTTCCTTATCCACTGACTCAGGAAGAGTGGGAGGGCAATCAAAGCAATCAAAGCCTTATATTAATTATTTTGGAACGATGCCTGCTGCAGTTGGAGCCTTTGTGTATCGTGTTCATACATGCAAAACCTTTTGGTGCTTAAAGTGTGCTAAGTGTGCCAAGTGTGCTGAATTTTGATGTCTGCTTGGTTAGAGGCGTGCAACTCTGATTTTCCTCTCACATTATTTCAAATCTAAGGATGATAAAGTTCAATTAAATTAAATTCACATGCTGCAAATTTACTATTTGGTTCCATTTTAAATCCAGGATGATGCAGAAGTACCATTATTATTCTGTATCATAGCTGCTTCTCTTACCAGACCATTCTATATATTATTCCCTTTAAAACTTTCTTTTTGTTTTCTTTTTGAGCAGTGCAGCCGCTTCTATAAGTGACAGTGTGTGTTTGTGGGGTGTGTTTGTAGGGGAGATGTGTGCACCGAGAGTTTGCAACGAGATTTTGTCTCTAGACCTGCCCCCAGCTCCAAGGTCTGCACAGACACAGGCAGAGAGAGAGAGAGAGAGAGAGCGTACGCCTCGAGGACAATAGCATTTCAAAGCCAGGCAGCCCACCACCATGCAAAATTTCAGGCCAACCCGACCTGGTGTGTGGGTGGGCGTGCATTACACACACACACACACACACACACACACACACACACACACACACACACACACACACAGAACTTTATTACCGTATATAAATATTTTTTGTCTTCTGACTATTGATGTGACCGCTACGCTGCATCCCTTGTATGTAAACTGATTACCTACTGTGGCAATAAAAGTGATTCTGATTTGGATCATTCAAAAGCATCTCGGCTTTTGTGGATGCAGCCGCTTTCCAGTGAATCCAATACAAGTGACAGTGGCTTGTGCTCTGCAGTGACACACTGTCCGCTCGCATCAGTGGCACCCTGCCCTGGCCCGCAGCGGCCTGTCAGTAGTCCGCCTCTACCCACCTGCCCAGGGGGGTAAACAAAGCAGATCTGGCAACACCTGCCCACATCCGGTGCCTCTGCAGCCACCCAGTCGCTCTACATCAGGGCTTTTCAAAGTGTGGGAGAGTGAGCCTCCCCTCAGAGAATTATAGACACCATATGAGCGTTGCTTTTTACGTCTCAACACTGTGCATAAAAATCCTTTACGTGTATGATCAATTTTGCCTCGTTAGACGTTGTCTCCTCTCTCTCACTGTAGGTCCTAAATATCGCTTCATTGAAATTTTGCCCCATGCCTGGAAGTTAGCTAGTTTTTTTTTTACCACGTGCGCAGCCTGCGCAGTGCGTGGTCAAGAGAAGGCATTTTGGGGTGAGTCAGGCATTCATTCATTCATTCACAGTCAATCAGGAATGGATAATGGTGATGGTGTCATCAATGATGATGGAAAGGAAAAGAAAGTTCGCACACTGCAGGGCTCCAAATTTGAGTGGTTTTGAGTGTTTTCAGACAGGGTGCTGCCTGAAACGTTACCACCAGTGTGAAATAAAACACTCAAATTTGGAGCCCTGCAGTGTGTGAACTTTCTTTTCCTGTCCAGATTCTACCTCTAGCTCTGCACCTGCCCTATTCAGGTTTGGATGTGCGTGTATCTACTTTTTCTCATGTCATCAATGATGATGTCATCAGTGATGTCATCAGTGCCGAAAATGTCCTTGAATGGGTTTGAGTTGCATGAGGTCACCTGGTTGCTACATGATGCATGTGGTCCTGGGCTGTGTATGTAATGTATGTACCCCACTCCCATCACTAGACACTCTCTACCATAAACGGACAATCACAAGAGCACAGAAAATAGTTTCTGACCCATCTCACCCAGCCAATCACCTGTTCCAACTGTTGCCCTCTGGACTGCGCTACAGATCAATTTCCACCAAAACAACCCGATTCAAAAACAGTTTTTTCCTCACTGCCATCAGGCTTCTGAACTCCACTCACCTCTGAAATATCACTGTATACCTCTCCAGCAATGTATACTGTATGTTGAATGTTCTGTATTTATGGTGCTATGTTTGTCTATGTACTGTAATGTCTTATGCTGACACAATATTCATGTGCTATAACAATTGCTGTACCGAAAGCAAATTCTGCCGACTTTGTTGTGCAGTCCTTAATAAATTAATCTGAATCTGAATCTGAACATTTTCTTTCAAACAAACGTGTAAGATTCATCCTACATAAACAGGCTTGGATGATGCTCGCCCTGAGACAATCCTGACAATAGCCGCCACAACCAAATTTGACCTATTTCACAAGTTGCAAAACAAATAAATAATGTAATCTCAAGTCAAGCATCGCTTATGTGCATAATTAAAGCATCATTTTATTGGCCTGTCATATCGGCAGAAATGTTCTGGCCTTTATGGGCCGATGGCGGACGATGGAAAAGTACATCTTTACTTAAATAGTGCAGTTACTTGTGTAAAAAAATACTTGTAAAAGTAGAAGTACTGATTCAACATGTTTACTAAAGTAAAAGTAACTCTGACTCTTAAATGTAATCAAGTATAAAAGTAAAAGGTATTTACAGAATGTAGGGAAACAGTGGATGGATAAATCCAGAAGGAGGCGGCAATGAAACATAAAGGATGCCAACTGCCATAAAACACCACAGAAGAAGAAGTTATTATTTTTTATTCATGTCAGAATACATCTGTGCAATAATGATGATCTTGATGAGTTACGAAATACAATATGTACAAAGTGCAAAGATTGGAAACCACAGTATTAAAAGAATTGACCACTAATGAAATCAAATTTCACAACACAAAAGAAAATGTGCAGGAAGTCTAAAAACAAGCACACGATCTGCCTCCCAACATGAACACTAAAAACTCTCACCTAACGCCCTCTCTTCTACCGCCTTGCTTCCCTCAGCCGAGCCGTTTGCTCTCCTGTCCACTGACGAGGCTTCCACCGCTCTTCTATCCTCTCTCTCCTCTGCTCTTGACTCTCTCTGCCCACTCACCACTAAACCTGCCCGATCCTCTCCCCCTGCTCCCTGGCTAACTGAATCTCTGCGAACTCATCGAACAGAGCTTCGGGCAGCTGAGAGAAAATGGAGAAAATCACATCACGCTGAAGACCTCTCTTCCTACCATCTTATCCACTCCAACTTCATCTCTGCTGTCTCCAAAGCAAAAACCTCCTTTCTTCATCTCTGAAATCCAGTCCTCTGCATCCAACCCCAGTAAACTGTTCTCCACCTTCTCTACGCTCCTCAACCCTCCCTCCCCTCCCCCTCCCTCTCTGCTGATGATTTTGTAACCTTTACTAAAAAGGTGGATGACATCAGCTCCTCCTTCCATCCTCCAGCCACCCTCACTAACACTCCCGACTCCAATTCTGCTCCTCGGCCCCTGGTCCCTGGATTTCCTTCCTTCTCCCCCCTCTCTCCCGATGAGGTGCTTAAACTCATCAGCTCGAACCGAGCCACTTACTGCCCCCTCAATCCCATCCCTTCCTCTCTCCTCCAAACCATCTCACCTGACATATCTCCCTTCCTCACTACCTTCATAAACTCCTCTCTGTCCTCTGGTCTTGTTCCGCCTGCTCTAAAGACTGCAAGAGTCAAGCCTCTGCTTAAGAAACCCTCCCTTGACCGTACTGCTATTCAGAACTACAGACCTGTCTCTCTTCTCTCATTCCTTTCCAAAACCCTCGAACGAGCAGTGTCCGAACAACTTTCTCTATCTCTCCCAGAATGACCTCCTGGACCCTCTGCAGTCCGGTTTCAAGGCTTCTCACTCCACTGAGACAGCTCTTCTTGCTGTCACAGAGGCCCTTCACACTGCTAAGGCCTCATCCCTCTCCTCTGTCCTTGTCCTCCTTGACCTGTCTGCTGCCTTCGATACAGTCGAGTCAATCACCAAATCCTTCTTTCCACTCTGTCTGACCTCGGCATTTCAGGTTCTGCACTCTCCTGGTTTGCTTCCTATCTCTCGAACTGCTCGTACCAGGTCTTATGGAGAGGGTCCGTCTCCAGATCCTGCCCTCTTACCACCGGTGTCCCCCAGGGCTCAGTCCTGGGCCCCTTTCTTTTCCTTCTCTATATCAGATCTCTTGCCTATGTGATCTCTTCTGATGGCTTTTCTTATCACTGCTATGCTGATGACACCCAGCTTTTCCTTTCCTTCCCCCCCTCCGACACTCAAATCGAGGCTCGCATCTCTGCATGTCTCAAAGACATTGGCGACTGGATGTCTGCCCACCACCTCAAGCTCGACCTTGGTAAGACAGAGCTACTCTTCCTCCCAGGGAAAGACTGCCCTCTCGCAGATCTCTCCATCTCCATCGACAACACCACTGTACTTCCCTCCCAAACAGCTAAGAACCTTGGGGTGATCCTCGACAACCAGCTGTCTTGCTCAGCCAACATAGCTGCGACAGCACGCTCCTGTAGGTTCTCCCTCCCCAAAATCCGTCCCTTTCTCACAAGAGAAGCGACTCAACTCCTGGTCCAGTCACTTATCATCTCTCGCCTGGACTACTGCAAAGTGCTCCTGGCCGGCCTACCTGCCACGACATCCGACCGCTTCAGCTCATTCAGAACGCTGCAGCCCGTCTGGTATTCAACCAACCCAAATTCTCTCATGTCACTCCCCTCTTCCGGGACCTCCACTGGCTTCCCATCTCAGCTCGCATCAAATTGAAGACACTGGTCCTGGCCTACAGGGCAGTACACCAGTCAGCTCCCCTGTACCTGCAATCTATGGTCAGGTTCCAAACCTCTCAGCGTCCCTTCGCTCCTCCACCAGTGCAGGACGCCTCGCCCCTCCTTCGCTACGGGGGCTCAAAAGTCGTTCATCCCGATCTCGACTCTTCTCGTCCCTGGCACCCCAATGGTGGAACGAGCTTCCACCTTCGGTCAGGACTGCTGAATCACTGCCGATCTTTCGGAAAAGACTAAAGACTCACCTTTTCAGGCTCCATCTGGGCCCTTCTTGATCTAACTTCTTTCTATTAATAAAATAAAAAAATAAAAAAAATCCTAAACTAAACTCGTACCACTGTTCCTTCAGAATTTGTAGTTGTCATAGACTGTGCTCCATAGTTGATTGCTCTATTGCTGACAAAAAATGTGTTATCGTAAGTCGCTTTGGATAAAAGCGTCTGCCAAATGACGTAATGTAATGTAATGTAACACTGCAACAGGCTCCTGCAGAACACCTCCGACACACTTTACTCGTTCTCGAACTTGCGTGCCAGACCATACTTCTTGCGGATCTCATCATGCCTGACCTTCCTCTCCACCTTCCGTTCCTCAGCACGCTGTCTGATCTCTTCTCTCTTCCTGGTAAGTCTCTCCTCGTCTCTGCCAGGCCCTGATGGACGACTCTTGCAGCAGCGGCAGCAGCACACGATGATGGTGATGAGGAGGGCCCCGCCCACCATAGACATGCCGATAATCAGGGCCTTGAAGTTCACCCAACACACTCCCCAACGTGCCTGGGACAGTTTGCACACAGACGCTGGAGGCAGAAACCTATTCACTGGGTACTCTGTGCAATTGTTGCTGGTAAAACACCACAGACACTTGGCATGATTGACACATGAGTCACACTCTCTGTAGACAGCGCATGCTGGAGGAGATGTTTGGCATTCCGTCTGGCTAACGAAGCTACACAGTACGACAACAAACGCCGAAATGGCGACTCTTTGCCTCGCTGTGGTCAATTTATCCATCATTAAAACCATGAAATATAAACCATGTAGCTTATGTCAGTATAACAAATAGTTTGCTCGTCGCTACCTTTCATACGACTATGCTCCGCCACTAACGTTACGCTACTTGACAACTCTTGAGTTACATCACTGATGACATCACAATTGCTTGAGTGACATCACTGATAACATCGCAATTGCTCGAGTGACATCACTGTTGACATCATCAGTGAGTTATGACATCACTATGGTAATGTGCCCTGGCCACCAGATACCAGATCGGGAGGATTGACAGAATGTAGGGAAACAGTGGATTGATAAATCCAGAAGGAGGTGGTAATGCAACATAAAGCATACTGCCATAAAACACATGAAAAACATATCCGGAATGGAAATCCCAGCGACGTCGATGACGTTACCTGCACGGCTGCTGCACGTAGATCCTGGAACTTCTGGAAGTTTTTCATCTACCAATAGTTGAGAGACTGAGGTCTGTTAAGACCAGAGCGGCTCAGCACAAGAACAGCTTCTTTCTAACTGCCATCGGCCTTGTCAACAAGGCCCGAAAGCCCCCCTCTACCAAAGACCCTACCAACCCCCCTGACTGTGCGTGCATCTACTCTGTACGGCTTCATTTACGGTCCAATCGCGTGTGTACTTTGTGCATCAGGAGATCAAGGAAGCTTGTGATAAATATGATAAAGAGACACTTACACACACCACAGGTTAAAACTATATACTAACTATACTGTATGACCTTAACGTGTTTTCATATTTAAAAAATGGGCGTCCAGTAATAGTAGTCATTGTACATGGACTCCATGTCACAGTGTGACTGTCTGATCACACAACCAAAATAAATTGTCAATCAAATGTAATTTTATTCATCAACAACAACAACAACAACAACAACAACAAAGACACATGCATTTGCTGTTTTCAGAGCTATTATATGATAATATTTCTTGTTTTGTAAGAGACTGTCTTGAGGGAACTGTTATTGAACGTGGAGACAATGGCACCTTGTGGCTGGCTGCCCCCTAACTTTCTGCATCTTTCTGCGATCAACTAGAATTCAACAGTCAGGTGATGTCATGGTCTTGACTATGTTTGCTGGGGTTTAGATCACACATCCAACTCCTTTCACGATATGGCACCTTTAAAGCTGCAAACTATACAAATGATTTCCCGATGCTTTTTGAACCACATCTAGTTAAAACCAGCAAAAAGTTAAAACGTATGAGATGATAAATTCTCCCTAGTATCAGATAATAAGCTCTTCAAAGTTTCCAGATAAGCCATCTAGACTTGTCCTTTACTGTATGAGCGAGGAGTTACAGCAGCAAATAACCATCTCAGTCGGGCTCCACTTTTATCGCATGATGGAATCATTTCAAAGGGCAAACAGATTTAACTGAGGAGAAATCAATCTACTGTGCCATCAACAGACACACAGAGGAACTGCCACTGAGAAGAAATGAAACAAAGTAATTTACTCAGAACTCAAATGAACCGAGATGCTATAAAAAGTAAGTTTAGTTCTTTGGAATATTTCACACAGGTTACAATAGTAATTGTTATATCCTTTCATATCATTCAAATGTGTGAACAGCATAATAAATGTGTCTATTTTGGTGATATTTAACTAATAAGTGACTTGTTTCTTGCATTACCTTTCTTATTAGTTTATACTGTACCCCCCCCAATCTGAATTCTACAAGACCAATCTTGCATCGTCTCCATGACACACACACATGCACGCACGCACGTCGCACGCGCGCACCCACACGCGCACGCACAGCACACACGCACAGTAAACTACATTTCTCAAAGTTTCTGAGACATACCAAAAGACAAATCTCAGATTGATTGTTATCCCAACGTATGACTGCTGTGGGCCTTTTCTCTGAGTGCACACTGCATGTGCTTTAAGGCAGGTGGAGATACACAGAGATAGGGAAAGGAGGGGCTAAACACAGAAACAGCAGAAACTATTATTACAACCCAGCTCAGGGAAGCAACAAAGGAGGAGCCATATTATGCCAAATTAAAAGTTACAATTTATTAACTTAGGGTTATGATATAACCCCGGTTTAATAAGAGTGAGATGACTTACTATGGGACCAGATCATCTCTGGGCCCTAGTGGTTCTCAACAGAAGCACCATTTTTATTTCTACACCAAATATCCCATATTTGGGGTTGGAGGAATAAAGAAATGTCTCCCTCCGCTGCTAGGGGCACTAGCCCCACTCTATATAGTGGGATCGCGCCATTCTTGATTAGCATTCTTCTCGCCCACCCTGGCAAGAAGGGTTGTCTGGTGAGTCATCTCACTCTTATTATTCCTAAAACCAGGGTTATATTCATAACCTTAAATGTTATTTCTTATCATTTGCGAGATGTGAGCTCCCGTATGCCAGACAGCTCATCGCTCCAACCTGAGGGGAAGTTTCCAGGCTCCTTAACTGTGTCCCAAGACCGCCTGTGTCAGTGTGTCACGCACGGGCTGAGACATCAAGACCGCCTGTGTCAGTGTGTCACACACGGGGCTGAGACATCAAGACTGCCTGTGTCAGTGTGTCACGCACGGGCTGAGACATCAAGACCGCCTGTGTCAGTGTGTCACGCACGGGCTGAGACATCAAGGCCGCCTGTGTCAGTGTGTCACGCACGGGCTGAGACATCAAGACCGCCTGTGTCAGTGTGTCACACACGGGCTGAGACATCAAGACCGCCTGTGTCAGTGTGTCACACACGGGCTGAGACATCAAGACCGCCTGTGTCAGTGTGTCACGCACGGGCTGAGACATCAAGACCGCCTGTGTCAGTGTGTCACGCACGGGCTGAGACATCAAGGCCGCCTGTGTCAGTGTGTCACGCACAGGCTGAGACATCAAGACCGCCTGTGTCAGTGTGTCACACACGGGCTGAGAAGCCAAGGTAATAGCCTCCACAACCTAATGTGAGAGGCGTTGCTTGGATATGGGACTGTCACACACACGCACAGGAGATGAACAGCTCATAGATCTTCCTGAGCCCCTTGTCTTGTCCATATAAGTGTGCAAGGAATGGACTGGGCATACACTCTGAGTCAAATGGGTCGCCAAGCGAATGCCCAAGAGCCTGAGCGTGGCTATCGCTGCCTCCATACAAACACCCTCGGGCTTAGGGAGAGGCTGAATGGCCCACAACCTAACTCAGATCATCTCTCAATAACTGTTCAACTAAATGAATGTCTGCAAAACTCTACAGTTTTCAGATACGTATGAGATCATGTGCAAAATAAATCAGCGTTGTTTTTCAGTGAAGGGCCCCTATAAGGCTTGTGTGTTTTAACATACGTAATGTCAGAATCCATCCCTTATAACCAGGGAGCTAAACAAAGC
>NC_139625.1:22701284-22803784 GCF_964638095.1 Poromitra crassiceps | reverse complement strand
CGTGTGTTGTCTATGAGGTTGGGAACGGTTGGCTTTCACACTCGCAAGTGTTCCCTGCACGGGCATACCAAAGCGCTCCACTTAAAAAGACCACCTTAAAATAAACTTGAAAAGACCACCTTTTCAAGTGGATCCTGTCACGGCTCCCTTTTGCGTGCTGGGTGCGGAACGGAACGGAACGCAACATTCACACTCGTCAAATGTTCCGAAACTGGGGTCAATTTGGGACAAGTGTGCTCGGGAACGGTACCGGGGCGCCAGTGAGAAAGCAGCCTAAGTTGATACTAAATTGGCTTTGAAATTGTCTAAACCAGTGTTTCTCAACTGGTGGGTCGGGACCCAAATTGTGTCGGGGGGCTGTTTTGAGTGGGTCACGGATGTGTGCATGAGAAAAAAAGTTCTTATCATCGAGGACGCTGGCATCTGTGGCCAACATTACTGTCTTTCAGAGGCTGTAGCGGGCTCATTTTTAAAGCCAGAGTGAAGATACTGCTACCATATGAAACTAGTACAACATGCCATGCTAGCTTGTTGCAAAGGGGGCTAAATGACGCTACAAAATGATGCTAAATTCTGAAAATTGGGTCGTGACAAGGAGAAATGTGGGTCTTGAGGCTAGACCAGTTGAGAACCACTGGTCTAAACCATTCAGCAAGCTAAAGCATGGGTGCCACCTCTGGCACACGAAGGGTTAACCAGTGGCATGGCAGCACACACAGTAGCAATAAGTGCGCAATTGAGATTTTTTATAGAAATGTTGAAGTGCCAAATTGGCTATTTCACAGCCATTTGCAGTTGTCCTGCCACTGCGTTCTGGCTCCTATGGGCATTCCAAGGAGGTTTAATACAAACTTATCCCTGTCTGGTCAAACTCTCTCGAAAGACAGCGCAGCTGGTGAAAGTCCAGGGTGACTTAAAAAATGTAAAATGCCAAGTGGGCCGGTTGCACAAAGCACCTTAAGTTAAGATTTCCCTTAGAGTCCGAGTTAAGGTGTCCATAAAATAACATCGGTTGCACAAAACACCCTTAAATCTATCTTGTTCTTACTTATGGCAAAAATGTTTTGCCATAAGGAGAGGATTTAAGGGTGTTTTGTGCAACCTATGTGCACCTTAACTCGGACTCTAACTTAACTCTTAACTCGGAACAAAATCTTAACATAAGGTGCTTTGTGCAACCGCCCCCACGTCTCTGTTCTGTGTTATAAAAGACCCCCCCCCCACACACACACACAGTACACACACTGTAAACAGGATCCAGCAGTGTATACACACCACTATTGCAAGCATCCGGCCGTCACTCAGACAAAGTGTGTGTGCGAGCGTGCGAGTGTGCGTGCGTGCGCGCGCGTGTGTACGTGCGTGCATGTTGTTGACCAAATGTCTCACAAGGCTATAAAAAGATAAGGGAAATCCTGAAGTGACGGCACTTGTTTAAGAGGTTATTTTAGGGACTTTGGTTAAGGATTAGGTTAGGGTTGCAGTTCCCATGAGGGGTTAGGGAATGAATGTAGTGAATGTCCTCACAAGTATAGTAACACAAATATGTGTTTGTCTTTGTGCATGTATACATTTTTATACATCTTCTTTGTAAAACTGCAAGACTCCCACCATGAATGAAACCACAAGACTCCCATCACTGAATGAAACCACAAGACTCCCACCACTGAATGAAACCACAAGACTCCCACCACTGAATGAAACCACAAGACTCCCACCACTGATTCTGAATGAAACCACAAGACTCCCACCACTGAATGAAACCACGAGACTCCCACCACTGAATGAAACCACAAGACTCCCATCACTGAATGAAACCACAAGACTCCCACCACTGAATGAAACCACAAGACTCCCACCACTGAATGAAACCACAAGACTCCCATCACTGAATGAAACCACGAGACTCCCATCACTGAATGAAACCACAAGACTCCCACCACTGAATGAAACCACAAGACTCCCACCACTGAATGAAACCACAAGACTCCCATCACTGAATGAAACCACGAGACTCCCATCACTGAATGAAACCACAAGACTCCCATCACTGAATGAAACCACAAGACTCCCACCACTGAATGAAACCACAAGACTCCCACCACTGAATGAAACCACAAGACTCCCATCACTGAATGAAACCACAAGACTCCCACCACTGAATGAAACCACAAGACTCCCACCACTGAATGAAACCACAAGACTCCCACCACTGAATGCTTTTAAACATTCTCTCCCAAAACTGTTTCCCCTCTGTGTGATTCTTTATTAAAGTATGCTAAAGTGCCCTTTTCAGCAGGTCTGCCCGTCACCGGTGACTTGAAAGGCACAGCAAAGAGTGTGTGTAGGAAGCCTCTGTAACACGAACAGAAGATAATACCTGATGTGTCAAACCTGGAGGCAGCTCAAATCAGCCCAGGTCCACAAGGAACCTTTGTACAAACAGAGCAGCAAGGTTGGGGGGGAAGTTTACATGTTACCAAAACCTGGAAAAACGTAGATAAACAAAAGACCGGCTATTATTATTATTATTATTAATATTATTATTACTATCATCATTATTATTATTATCATCATTATTATTATTATTATTATTATTATTACTATCATCATTATCATTATCATTATTATTATTATAGCTTTTCCGCCACTTTGTGGAGAAGGGCTTATTTGATGTTCAGGAGCGGGTAGGGATCCCCGAAAGCAATCAGCGGCTTCAGTGTTGTTCTCACCAAACTCAAAGACTAATTGTGTTTTCATCTGAAGCGACGCTGTACCTGCAGCATTTTTTAATTAGCCCTTTTTTTTCTGAGGCGCTATTAAAGAGGCTAATCTAGAGAGAGATGTTGGAGTCGCTTGATGTTTATTACCGCTTAGCTCCTGCATGGATTACGTCCAGACTCGGAGCACAATAAAGTAACAGACAGGTAGAGAGGGGGGGGGGGGGGAGGGGAGGGGGATGACAGCTCATCTCACCGTGGAGAATAGGGAGGAGAGCAGGGGAGTTGGAACAAAATTCACATCCCACTTCAACTTGTCTGACAGTTGTAAGCCTAGCCTGGAAACCAAAACAATGTTAAATAGCCTATCTTCAAACTCTAACTTCAAACTTTCCCCCCAAACAGCTTAAAAAATAATCCCACAGTATCTTCAATAAACATATACTGCAAACACTACTTAAATGCTACATCATTAAAGGAATAGTTCACATTTTTTAAAGTCTGTTGAGGCTGTTCCTCAAGGTCAATGGGGTCACGCTCCTGCATGTACAAGCTGACTGAGGCTCACTGAAATCTCATCCACAGTGCACACACACACACACACACACACACACACACACACACACACACACACACACACACACACACACACACACAAACACACACACACAGAGCACACAAAGTACATTTCAGTGAGCTTCAGTCAGCTTCTACATACAGGAACGTGACCCCCATTGACTTTGCATTTGTTTTTGCCCAACTTTCCAGAGCTGCTATGAGGAACAGCATGGATTGTGCTGAGAGGGTTGGGTCCTGTCCACATTTGAACTGATACCGGTTCCTGGAATTCAGTACTACTTCTAAGAGACCTGTTTCCTTCATTCTTTTTTATTTTTATACAGCCTATACACCTTTTATTATTTTGGCGTTATGCATTTAATGTGACCTTTAATGTGTGAGGAGTGATTCTGCTAACTCAACGCTATCTGTGAACAACCAACAGAAAAAAAAGACTTCCCCAGCTTGAGGGTGTGTCCGAGCTCTATTCCTTTAGCTTCCATTCATCAGTGTCACAGTAAAGCCCTGCTGACACATTACGGAGGAGTTATCACGTGTTGCTGATTGTACAGCTGACATAAAGGCATCTGGCTCCATGTGGGTGGAAGTACGGTTGGATTGTTTCATATCGAGCAGCTTCCGATTGTGAGACAAATATCATCAATAGCATTTTAAAGCATATAGACAAGATTCATCTGGATGTAGTCCCTTCCTGTGGCTTCCCCTCTCCCGCCCAACATATAACTTGTCTCTCTCTCTCCCCCCCCCCCCCTCCCCTCTCTCCCTCTATATATATCTCTCCCCCCCTCTCTCCCTCTATATATATCTCTCCCCCCCTCTCTCCCTCTATATATATCTCTCTCTCCCCCTCTCTCTCCTCTTCCTCTCTCCTTTGAACTCAGCCGGTTTCGGTCCCAGCTGAGAGGAAGGACAGAGGAAATATGGGGGGGGGGGGGGGGGGTGGATGTTGTGACACTTCTAGCAAAGCCCCCTGCCATTCAGGATCAGAGATTAGATGAGTTCAGTTCACTCAGAGAGTGGCGCATCATGGCAGCAACACACTGCTGCGTAGTCAATTACACAGGAGGTCAAAGTGCAACAAATCGATGTAAAAAAAACTAGTGGCTGACTGTTGCGTCGCCTCACGTCGCCTGTGTCGTCGTTGCCTCACGTTGCCTGTCTCGACGCCAAAAAGTTACACTGAACACACCACAAAGACTACAGCCGACGGTCAACTAGCACGTACGTTCTGCGCCTGCGTGAGACCTAGCCTGGGTAAACCCAGCCCCCAGTGACCTGCTCTCAGGCTTACCCTGCTTACAGTCACAAGGTAGTGACTGAGAGCAGGTCTGAGAGCAGGTCACGTGGCGGCTGGGTTTACCCAGGCCATGTGAGACCTACAGTAGGACTGTGGATAGGCAAATCATTGTTATGATACATACATGAAACAAAGCAGCGTTTGCCTAAAATTTTCACACCACTCTAGCTCACCACTTACAGACGTTTTATAATATACAGTAGCTGCTACTTCTAATCAAGAATATGTCTGATAAAGAATTGCAAATGGCACTGGCATGTCAGCCCTTACCTGGTCCTTTGCTTGTGGTTGTAGAAGAAGAAAGGAAGAGGTGGAGGTGAAAAAACAAGAAACCGCACTAAATGGGTGATATCATACAGCGATAAGGGGCTTTTCTCTGAAGGCACGTTGTTGTGAAAATATGTGTCTATTTTTTTCTATTTTTTATTTTCAATTGTTCAGAACAGTGTACAGACAAGACAAACGAACACGCTCAGACACAGGGGAAAAAACATATTAACATTCAATATTTCAACATGATTACCAGGATCATAAGGTGCTTATGTGCTTGTGAGAGATATTGTGCCTGGGGTCCCACACAAGGGGACCATGAGAAGCCAGCCAGGCGAGTCACCCCTAACCTCCTCAAGGTAGGCCAAAAACGGGTCCCAAATGGTTGAAAAGGTTTTAAGTGAATTGGTCTTCAGGAACCTAAGTCTCTCCATCCGTATAACAGAGGTCATGTCCGTCAACCACAGTTGGAAAGAAGATGAAGAGGAGGACTTCCATTCCTTCAGAGTGCGTTTTTTGGCAACAGTTGTCCCGTGTCAGAGAGTGTTGCACAGCTGTATGGAAGTTCAGAGAGGACTCCGAGCAGCCAAAGATGGCCAGTTCTGCCTCCGGCTGAAGGGTTATTTTGTAGGCCTTAGAGCAGTGGTTCTCTAATTTTTTCACATGAAGGACCCCTAAACTGACAAAAATTAGACCACGGACCGCCATTTCATAGGATCTTGTCCCACAGTCCCCCATATGATAATAAGATTGATGCTTTAGATATTTTATTACAGAAAGCGTATAAAACCCATGGCCAAAATAGTCATTGTGTTATTTATGATTGGAATTATAGCGAAAATAAATTACCCCCCTTTTGGATGGGGACCCCCTGGAACCCCCCAAGGACCTCTGGGGGTCCCCGGACCCCCATTTGAGAACCACTGCCTTAGAGTACCAGTCAAATATTTTGGCCCAGAATCCCATTAGTGAAGGGGAGAACCAGAAGGCATGAGATAGTGTGCCCTCCGACACCTGTCACCTGTCACACAGTGACACAGAAGGGAAGATCCTGTGTAATTTATGCTTGGAATAGTGAAGACGGTGAGTGCCTTTAAATTGGATCAACCGGTGTCTGCTATTAACTGAGCAGAGTTGTACCACAGACAGACTCCTTTCCCATAAGATGTCAGATAAATCAATACCAAGTTCCCCCTGCCACCCACGCTTCTTTAATCCTCTCAGTAGAGGCCGTGCTGTAGTTGTCAAACATACAAATCTGGAGATGAGATGCCTGGAGAGAGGAGGGCTCAGCAAAACATTGAAAAAAGCTTCAAAGGTACGAATCTAGGATCAAACATAATTTCTGATTGGCAGGTATCTGAGCCAGTGCATGCCAGGCGAAAATATTTGTGTATTGATTTGAATGATCAGATGAGATGAAGTTGAAAAATTAGAATAATGTTTTAGTCATGCCCTCAATCGCCGTGCACTGATTCACCATAGCCAGCTGACCAGCCAATCAGAGCGATTTCTCTCACTGATACCAATTCAACATGTCGAATCGTCCCGTAAAAGCCGCTGACAAAGTAGACTAGAGCCAACCGTGCGGGACACACTGCAAAAACTATGGCCACAGATGCTCCGTGACGACGACCAACAGCCAACCATCAGCCTGGTGTGTCTGGGGCTTAAAGGTAACATACCAAGTTTCTGGTAGATTGTTTAATTGGACAATTTACCTGAACATGCCCCTTGCTCATAGTTTTAGCCTCCTTTTTGATCTGAGATGAATGAATGAATGGATTTAACTTGTGATGTATAGTATATTGACGAACTTCACAAGTCCAGCCCAGGTGAGCCGACTCCCTCAGTTGATAGCAGCCTCTTTGTTTTGTTCATTCACGTTATGTAACCAATCGTGCTAGTTTAAACCCTAGACATGATAGAGACGAGCATGAATATGATTATTGAGAAAACTGAGCACACGCACCGTAACAATAATGGTGAATGTCACAGATTCTATGATATTCCTTCTATTGTTCAACCTGTCTTGCTGATTATTATGGAGTGATGAAAAAAATTATTCTTATTAGGAAATTAATATATAATATGTTTCTCAGGGTAGTAATTATTGATGATATGCTTTGCCAGAATGAAAAATGAGTCCAGACAGGATACAGGATAGGTTATGGTCAAACTCCCATTGTCATCTGATACAGGGGACAGGATGGGGTAGGGGGAAGCAACTTAATCGATTGCTGTGTGTGTGTGTGTGTGTGTGTGTGTGTGTGTGTGTGTGTGTGTGTGTGTGTGTGTGTGTGTGTGTGTGTGTGTGTGTGTGTGTGCGTGCGTGCGTGTGTGTGTGTGTGCGTGCGTGTGCGTGCGCGCGTGCAGCATACAATATTGGTGAGTTATTAGATACTTATAATTCAGTGATCCATGATGATAACATGTACAGAACATCACTGTAAAATAGGTTTTTACCTGGAGAATCAACAGTGTTCCTTAAGAAAATGTGTGTGATCTTTGACTGCCACTACAATCTTCGGCAATCTCGACATATCACATTTCTACATACGTGTATATCAACATTATACACGTCAATGTTATACCTGCTATTGAAAGAGCACGCGCGGTGGCCAGTAAGGGTGTTGCAGTCGCGGTGGATGGAGGGCGTAAACACTTGCTTTTCACACCGGAGGGCCGTGTTCGATCCCCAGGGTTTCCAAAGCCTACATTTCAACCATATGTCACATTTAACTTTTTATTTGAGCCTAAACCAAACCATAACACCAACTATAACCAAGTTGTTTTACTTGCCTAAACATAACCAACGTTGTTTTACTTGCCTACAGTAAAAATAACCAATGTGGTTAAAGTTGTTTCATTTGCGTTTAATGTTGGAAAGGCAGTGGGGTTATGTTGCAGCTTCTCTCTCTCTATTTTTTTTGAATGGCAGGTGGTCAGTTGAAAGCCTTTAAAAAAACACATCATCATACATGTCACCAAAAAGAGTCAGGCCAGTTCTCAGTAACACGGATAGTTTCTGGATCAATGCTGAGCGTGAGATGATTTGTTTTGTCCCGTACAGACCATGCCTGTGCTCAGCATACACCACATGCTTCACGTGGATCAAGGAAAAGCCAACATGGACTGGTTATGCTTTGATCCATTATTGATGCTGAGGTGCTTGGTGTGGTATGGGTACATACAGCATCTGAGAAGAATTCTTTATGCACAAAGCATCTGTACCTGCCAGTAGATAGGCTATACAAGAGAACTTTTCTTTGGGAAAGATGCTTGAAGAGAATTTTAATTTGTCATAATTTCACAATGTCATAATTTTGTGTTCCTGGAGACACCTATTGTAGCGGGAAATACCACAGAAGCCGTTTTTGAGTACTTTGCAAGGTGTTTATGTTGATGTTGAGATCACAATGAAGGTCAAATTTCTTTGCTGAAATGTATTTGCTGAGCAAGTACGCCGGTCCCCCACAATGACCCCCCCCCCCCCCCCCCCCCCAATTTACGCCCCTGGCCCACATTCGTTTTAAGGCGTGGGCATCATGAGTGGTGTGATCCTATTGCAAGATGGTCTCTAGTTATCAATGTAAATGTAAAGTCATTTCATCTTCTTTTCATCATCTTCATCATCATCATCATCATTATCATCATCCTCATCTTAAGCCGATTTCTAACATCCAACTGCTAAAAAAAGATTTTGCTCTTCTGTGTCATTATGAAGTTATAATACCATTATAACTAAAGTTCTGGAACAAGGCCATGCCACAATCACCACTCATTCAATCAGTCAATTCCTCACTCCACCTGGATTCGATCATTCGCTCCACCTACTTATACGCCCCAAACCAAGATCCTTTCTCGTTCTCGTCTCAGTCCAAACTCATCCCTCCCACCCAACCCCTTCATTTTCCATCGCAGCTTAAGGAAACACTGGGGATAAGATGGAGCCATGAAGACCATGAAGAACATCCATCGCTGAGGCAGATCCCCCATCCAGAGTCTCAATTCCTGGTTCCTTGAGACAATTACTCAAACATCCTTTCGATCATCTCTTCCCCTCGACCCCTTCATCCCTTCCCCTCGACCCCTAATAAACTATTAATCTATTGTGGCGTGGTCATAGTTAGTGAATTTCCTATTGTGCGGGCCAGTGGACATAAGATGGAAAAGTCAGGACAGTCACTCACTCACTCACTCACTCACTCAATAACTCAGTCATGGGGGTTTGGTGAGTTTAGTGGGAAAATGACCATATAGCTATAGGAAGGTGCTAGAGTCAGGATTCAAGGGGTGAGTAGAATGAGTGTTTAGGGGGATATGGGTGGTGTTGGTGGGGGTGCAAGGTGGGAGGGAAGGGCCCATAGATAGGAAGGTGGTAGAGAGTCGAGATTCGAGGGGTGGGTCGGTGGAGTGGCTATAGGGCAATGGTTCTCAAATTTTTTCACATGAGGGACCCCTTAAACGGACAAAGATTAGACCACGGACCCCCATTTGATAGGATTTTGTCCCAGTCATTGTGTTACTTATGAATGGTATTAAAGCGAAAATAAATGACCCCCCTTTTGCCTGGGGACCCCCTGGAACCCCCTCAAGGACCCTGGGGGTCCCCGGACCCCCATTTGAGAACCTATAGGGCATATGGGCAGTGTTTGGCGGGGCTAGGGGGGTGAGGAAAAATTGGCCATATAGTGGCGCCGTGGGCTTAAAAGTTTGCGCTTGGTTATCAATAGAAGCTAAAAAGTAACAGTCAGAATTAAGCCAGTTTCCAGCAGATGTGAGTCCAAATCATTTTTAGATTGGCAGAAGAAGTCTAGTGACTAAAGTATCTTGTTACCATGGGAAAATCCACTGAATCATTGGGTAATTACTAGTAATGAAAATAATTACAATCCATGCATGTAAAACACTGCCACCCCTCTTCTAAATCAAGTAACATCAATGCTGCTTTCATGTCACATCACAGAGAAAGACTTCCTATTAAAATGCATGATGCAGGTGTGAGACACAGATCAAAATAGTTGTGTGTTATTTTCTCTAGCTACCTCATCAAACATAAAAAGCAGCAAGTTCACCCATCTGTTGCAGGTACGTAAAGTTTAGACTTACCCATTTACCAGTGACAATGTCCAGGATTAGCTCTCTGCCGGCAGATAACTGGCTGGGATTCTTGCTTTGTACAGGGGGAGAGAGACAACAAAAACAAGCTAAGCTCACTGCTGAGAGAGAGCCAAAAGGATCTTCATACTAAACCGTCAGACCTGGATCACAGTGGATTATCTGATCTATCTGAGCCTGTGATCAGCTCGCCCTACCAGGAAGTGCTCGGCTCGGGGTCCACGACTACAGATGAAGTTAAGCTCTCACAACATTTATTTTCAAAAAGTAAGGCTCATGTTTATGAGAAATGGTCCTGTACACTTGAATCATAATCAATGATTTGTATGACTCATATTTTTTATGTATTAATGTTCCAAAATGTCTGATAACATCAGTAGCTTAGCTTGTTAGCTCATCTAAAGCTGCCCGACATACAGCCAATCACAAATATGCATGAGTCGATCTAGTATAGGCGAGCAGATCTAACCCTTGGTTCACTCCAATATGGTTTGGTATGGCGTCTAGCTAGCCAAAAGGGAGCAGGGATATATATATAGATATATAGACAATAGGGAACTTCCACCAGAATGTTATTTGGGCCAACAGGGCAAAGCTACATAATTAAGTGGGGATGGGACACTCTTTGTTGCAGCCCAAAATGTGATTTTATTTAGTGCAGCTTCAATTTGCCATGCTGTCAGTTTGCACATAGACACTCATTTTGGGTCAGCTAACCCACTTTACAATATGAGGCTGTGCTGGTTCAGCTGGGGCCCGATAGATCAGGAAGAGACTGAAAGGAGGGGTCATGCTACAGTGACCTTTGTGGACATGTCCCAATAGTGTATTGCTTCAGTGTGTACGCCATTAAGATCAGCCAGCACAGTCTCACAGGAAATTGTTTAATAGCAATGTATGAAACGTATAGTTTCACAATAACGGCTCTGAAATGGAACAACAAACTATAACTTAACCACGTGGTTTTCGCATTTTCAAATGAACTGTTTGGTTTCAAATTTACATTGAAATTAAACGTTTGCATAAACTGCATAAACTCAAAAAGTGTTGACATGTAACAATTTCACATCATTGCCATGCAGTAGCGGCTGGTGCATTTTTGTCCAGGGAGGGCTATACCAAATAGCCTATAGGCCTGGACAATGGGGTTGAAATCAATATGATAATCATCAGGATTATTCTCAATATCAATATCATATGTTTCACGTATGCAAAATCAGTGTTCATCTCATTGAACTGAATGGTGATGTCAAACAAACCTTACATTTTCAAATAATATTCCTGCCATACCTCATTTGATCAGTTTTTAAGTAACATTTGCTTGTCATCATCAATTTAGACAGCAGAAATGTCACTATTAAAATAACTTCATATCATCACGATGATTCTACTGAAAGACAACAAACAATAATAGGCTATTGAATTATCATCCACTCCAGCCCTAAATCAAGCAAGTAGTAACGGACGTTAGCCTACTAGTAGCCTACCTTCTGAATCATATGGGCAACAGATTAGTAGGCATATCAATCATGGAGCAGATTACAGAAATAGACAGTAACCTGGTCAGCAGCCCTCTGATCTCTACATCAAACTTCCCTTTAGCATCCATATTTACTTGAAAAGCACATGGCATAAACACTTTGGAAGAAGGACTTGCCACAGCATGTGAATGAGTTACATTACATTACCTATGAGGAAAGCACGTTCGTGCATGCAAATAGAGTCCGTCAAGAATGCATTGCCATCGCTCTACTTGGCCCCACCTCCACCTGGTCGCTAGATACCAGCGCCCCGAATCCCTTTGTTTTGAGAGCGAACAGGCATGTGCAATTTACACAGATCCTGGCTTAGCACTGGTGGAAGCTGGAAGTCCCCGGACGGCGTCCGTGGCAGAAAGTAGTTGACCCAAAACAGTACACATATAGATCATTATGAATCTACATATTTATTGCAGATTATATAGGCTACTCACTATCTAATATTCACCTCGCTCATAAAAATATATATATATACGTTTTATTTCCCCCTCCTATGTGCGTAGGTGGGGCGGCGCCCTGGCGCCCTCTAGTGGCCGGCCGCCACTGTTGCCATGTAAGAATTTTACAGCATTGTCATGTAACAATTTTACAGTTGTTATTGGGAAACTACAAAGAACGTTACAAGCTAACAATTTTTCAGCTGTTCTTGTGAAAATATAGCCTAATGTTTTTGCGCTGTGGACCAACATTGCTACACAAGTTACTATTGCACAGATGCTGGTAGGCTACTTTGGAATGCCATATACAACAGTTCAGATCTGTAATGCGTTTAAGATACTTGATCAGCTATGAAGTGCTAATGCTTTTGGGATTTGCTTTTGGTTTTTCTCTGCTTTTTCCAGATGGTTGTGATTTGGGAAATCCCAAGTGTTTATTGTTGAAATATAGCGCATGACAGCAGAGGTACAGTCTGGCCCTTGTTTAATTGTACATTATACATGTGGAGTATTTGAGCCGCCGCCTCAGAGAGACTCAGAGTCCTCCATAGCCTCCCGGAGATTGAATGGGTTTTGGCTGTGAAGCACCTCTGGGAGAACATTGGCTGCTGTACCAGATTCCTGGATGGGGAAGCACACTCTATGACCTAGTAAGGGTTTACTTCATTCACACAGTAATGCTGAGAAAAAGTCATTTCTTGTCATTTCTTACCATTTTACAGTGTTTTGACTGCAGGGACAGACAGGCAAGTATGCATGAGAACATGGCTGACGCCCGACGACATGAGAAGCTAAAAGAATAGTATTTTCAACATAGATAATCCATCATGATCACATACTTTTAGCAAAAAAAGCAATGTCACTGTGGCTTATATAGTATAAACCGAAAGTCAAAGTTGACTTCGATGATTCTTTCCTCCTCTGGTGAAGCGTGAAGCAAGGACTCTGGTACTCTGGAATCAACATCACAAACTAACTACGCTATTACGATTCATTAGGTACAGTTGACTTTTGCCAGTATGTGTCAGTAAACAGCTGGTAGAACGCAAAAATTGAAAATGCTAGTGTCCCTTTAATAATAATAATAATAATAATAATTCATAATTTATTGTATTTATATAGCACCTGTCTAGATGCTCAAATCGCTTCACATAACAAGGGAGGGGCGAGGGGAACTCAACCCCTCCACCACCGATGTGTAGAAATCAAGTTTCTCATAATAGTGATTGTCCATCTGGGCGATGCATCCCCAATCTTTGCCGGTGCAAAGAGAGATGACTGATAGCAGGTGAGGCAGCAGTAAGCTGCACACAGCTGATAAGACTGCACCAGCCTGTACACACACCTCTAATCTCAACACACAAGTTGATTCCAGAGGTGTGTGTGTGTGTGTGTGTGTGTGTGTGTGTGTGTGTGTGTGTGTGTGTGTGTGTGTGTGTGTGTGTGTGTGTGTGTGTGTGTGTGTGCGTGCGCGTGCGTGCGTGCGTGCGTGCGTGCGTGCGTGTGTGTGTGTGTGTGTGTGTGTGTGTGTGTCCTGGGCCACCTGACCTTGGCAGGTCTTTGTTTGTTTTCTCACCAGACTGAGAATCATCCAGCTCAGAGCAGAAGACCTAAGAGAGAGCTGATGTAGGCATTGACTCTGTCTGATATTTATATTCTCATATAGTATTATTCTCTCCGCTGTTGTATACAGTATCGTTCTTAGCATTTGTTTTAACCTGCTTGGTGCGCCAGATGGGTGGGGCTTAGTGGCAGGTGAGTCAGTCACAGGAAAGTATATTAATTTGGTGTTAAAATTCATATCTATGATGTTAGGCGCTGTGTTCTTCTAATCTATACTGTAGAATCTACAGTCTGGCAAACCCCACCCATCTGGCACCTAAATAGGATAAAATAAACTTACTCCGGTCTGAAAGCAAGGGATGATGACTCAGGATATGAATGGATTTGAACCCATTTAGATACATGGTGCTGACTGTGGCACCATGACCTGGCATATTTACTTACTTTCCCCTTGATTTGACAGCAATAATTCCCATAAGTACAGTATGTGAGCAGGAAAGACTGATCCATCTAACGGCATGCAACAAATGGCTCTTAAAGCACTATTGCCATGGGGGAGTAAAACAAATCAGTTGTAACTCGGCATGCTTGGTACCCGCTCCGCTGACCTTGGCAGGGGGTTGATTAGCCTTATAAACAGTTATGCTAATGCTATGGCGAGGCAGATGCAGGATCCCAGAGGGGTTCTCCTCCCTTCTCACTTCCTGCTGAGTGATCGCCTGTCACACACCCATCACCCGCAGACAGGCACGGAGAAGTGGGGCTAAACTGGAAAACCACACCACAAAAATCCACTCACCTAAACCACATCACTTTGTCTTAATGGGTGGCGGGGGGGGGGGGCATAGCTATGGATAGGAAGGTCATAGAGAGTCAGGATTCAAGCGGTGAGGGAGTGGCACATATGATATGTTAAATTTAGACTGTTTCATAACCAGTTAAAAGGTCCTCGTAAGTGCTTTAACAGCTAACCAGTTAAAAGGTCCTCGTAAGTGCTTTAACAGCTAAGATTTATTTTAATTGATGAATTTATCTTCACACACAGTGAAGATAAGTGCTGCTTAAGGTCAGTCTTACACCGTCAAAGCATAACTCATATAACCAAATTAAGATGGGGGGAAAACAACAACACAAAGAATGTGGAAATGGCATTTATCTCTCTTCTGAGTCAGTTCTTCATTCAAAGAAGCTATTCTTTCTCTCTCCGACCCAACTCAGAGTTTTTGAGAGGGTCGAGGCTCTCTGTAATCTGAATGCATTACAGTCCATTAACAAACAGCCACCGTAGGGGTTTCATAGAGATTTAAGAGCCTGTGTGACAGTGGGAAAAAACACCAGTTTAAGAAGATGATCATTAAACATGAATCATCTTTAAAATGCACAACATCCACACAGTAGGCTTGTATGCTATAAGATCTCCTTTAGTACTGGTTCTCTTTATACACCACACACTTATCTTAATGAGTTTGTTTGATGGCTTGACTATGTTTCCTCTGAGAAGGGCATAGAATGGAAATAAAAATGACTTCACTCTAAGATGAAGAAAACATAATAAAGATTCTGTTGCCGCAGACAAATAGGATCTAAAGGATTTTACTGCGGCAAAATGTATACATGAGGAAATAAACTGATTTGTGATGCAAACACAATAAACTGATTTCACTGTGAGATGACTGTGATGCAGACACAATAAACTGATTTCACTGTGAGATCAGATGACTGTGATGCAGACACAATAAACTGATTTCATTGTGAGATCAGATGACTGTGATGCAGACACAATAAACTGATTTCACTGTGAGATCAGATGACTGTGATGCAGACCCAATAAACTGATTTCACTGTGAGATCAGATGACTCATGCAGACACAATAAACTGATTTCACTGTGAGATCAGATGACTGTGATGCAGACACAATAAACTGATTTCACTGTGAGATCAGATGACTGTGATGCAGACACAATAAACTGATTTCACTGTGAGATCAGATGACTGTGATGCAGACACAATAAACTGATTTCACTGTGAGATCAGATGACTGTGATGCAGACCCAATAAACTGATTTCATTGTGAGATCAGATGACTGTGATGCAGACCCAATAAACTGATTTCATTGTGAGATCAGATGACTGTGATGCAGACACAATAAACTGATTTCACTGTGAGATCAGATGACTGTGATGCAGACACAATAAACTGATTTCACTGTGAGATCAGATGACTGTGATGCAGACACAATTTGAATTGAATTATAGCTCAGCAAAACAAACACAGTATGGGGCTGCAGCACTGAACCAGGAATGGTTGACAACCCTCATAATAGCCTTTTGCATCAGTGTCGCATCACTGGCACAGTCATGGGTTTTGGGGCTGGGAGAGGAGAGGTGTATGTGTGTGTGCGCGTGTGCGTGATAATGTTTTGTGAACTAAACACACTCAGCGTGCGTGTAAATAAACGTGATTCTTACAACGTCATTGATACACTAGTTTCTCTAAACCCTTAGAGGGGAGGACCCATTGAGATACTGTAAACTGACTACTGAACAAACACATGCGCACACATACACACACACACACACACACACACACACACACACACACACACACACACTGTTATTCAAGGAACACTTTGCCGCTTTTCAACCATCTATCCGAAATGGGGATATGTGAAAAACAATGGCAGTTTGTATGTTCTCAAGTCCAAGAATTGGTGCGCTCAACTCAAAAGCCTAATAATACATACTTGAACTGAGAACTTGAGTTCTCACTTCTCTTTTAGTTTTGCCTACATAACACAAGCCACAGGGACATTTCAACAGATATATCACGTGTGTAGTTCTACAAGTGATTCTACCCCTGACATTCATCTTTCTGCCTGTATGAGGATGGGAAAAATGTGCACCTTTAATAATGGCATTACAATTGATACAGTTCGAGCAAGGAAAATTCCCTGACGGGAGAGCACGTAAAAAATGTGTAGACTTAACATAAAGGTTTGTCTTGAGAAGTTTATCTCTCAAGTTGTTAGGACGCTAGTTCACAAATATAGGGGGATTAGCGAACTCGTGGCCAACAACAGGATCACTGGACAGGGACACTGGTTTGTATTGTAGCGTTTCAGGTAATCCAAGTATTACCTGTAATGTGATGTGCAATAGAAGTGTCTCAACTGCAGCTAGGAACTAATGTGTGTGGGTGTGTTCCTAGGGGGAAGGGGATATATGTGACCAGCGGCCGGGGCGGAGGCCAGTCAGGCTATGCGAGGGAGCTGACCGGGTGGTTGCAGAGCTAGCAGCGAAGCTAGCTGCTAGGAGCGTGTATTGTGAAGACAAGAATAAAAAGCCTGTACCAACTTCAAGTCTCCAGTTCCTTGGACGAATACCCATTTCGTTACATTGGTGCAGAAGTAAAGCGGTAACGCCTCTGATTCGGCCGAGAGGGGAGAGGGTGAGAAGGAACGGCAAAAGAGACGGGTGGTGCGGCTTTTTGGCTCTAGAACTAGCGCTAGTAAGTTAGCTACCAGGGGTGCTAACTGCTAACTGCTAGCTGCTAAAACCACGTGCGATGGTGCGCGGAGAATGGCCATCGGTGAACGGGAGGAAAGGAGAGCTGACGGCGGGGATCAGCTCGATGCTGGCGGGCATGGAGGCCCGTGTGTTGAGAGAGGTCGGACGGCTGGTAGAAGAGACTCCTGCCTGGGCAGTAGAGGTGATGCGGGCGCTGCGAGAAGTCATGCAGCGGGTGGACTTGATGAGCGCGGAGATAATGCAGCAGGGAGAGCGGCTGGAGGAGCCACGGAAGAGACTGTGTTGGACCTGCAGAGAGCCGGGCCACGTGGCGAGGTGGTGCCGATGCGGTCCCGGGAGACGGACCGGGTATGCGGGACAACGACATGGACAGCAGGGAGCCTGCTGGGCATGCGGCGAGATTGGACACCTGGCTAGAGAGTGTCAAAAGGCTGTCGGAGATCGGGGGACAGCGGGAGAAGAGAGACGTGCAGGCGGCGGACAGGTGAGACTCTGCTGGACTTGCCAGTCACCGGAGCACTTGGCCAGGGACTGCACTGAGAGTGTGGAGGCCGGAGGTGAGACGCAGGCTGGGAAGAGCGTGAGCAGCCGGGGAGAAGAGAACGTGGTGACGGATAGGAGAACGGTGCTGCAGGGGAACAGCCAGAGGGAAGAGAGGGACATCGTCTGCAGCGTTGTTACAGTCGGGAGAGCGACGCTCGTGTCTCCGAGTGAGCGAGAGGGGTTACCGCCGGGGGAACCGGCCCAGCCTAACCGCTATACACCCCCTAACGTTGCACTGCGGAGAGCCGAGGGGAAGATCGACGCCGGTGGTGTTCGCTCTGCTGTCCTCAACCCTGGAGGAGGGGGACGGAAAAACGAGCGGAGAGCCGAGGGGAAGATCGACGCCGGTGGTGTTCGCTCTGCTGTCCTCAACCCTGGAGGAGGGGGACGGAAAAACGAGCGAGTGCGAGGCCGGGAGGACGACGCCAGGGTCAGCTGGAGAGTCGACGGGCGCGAGTGGAGACCGGAGGACGAGGATGTCGATCCGGTGCTCGTTCGAGCATTTGGCTACTGGAACAAACAAAAGGGGGGACCGAAAAGCGTGTTTCAGGTGGGACAGAAGCTGTGAAAGGGGGGATGGAAATGGGGTTTAAATGAAAAATTAAGAAGTGCTGGGAAAAGAAAAGTTAAGGAAAATGTGGGGGCTTGTGTTTAAATGAATGTGTGAAAAAGAAGGAAATAATGAAAAACTAGACATTATGGAGTGCCTAATGGGAAACTAGACATTATGGGGGTACCTAATGGAAAACTAGACATTACGGAGTACCTGATGCAAACTGGACATTATGACGGGGGTGTTGGAAAAAAAGAAGGGACTAATTGTGGGGAATTGAAATGTTGTGGGGTTTGTGGGAATTAGATTTTGATGTGGTGATGGAAAAAATATTGTGTTGGGTGTGTTTTGGTACAGGGGGATGTGTGTGGGTTGTGGGTGTCGACGTGGGCGTCGACTAATGTTGGGTGAGGAGTATGTAGCGTTTCAGGTAATCCAAGTATTACCTGTAATGTGATGTGCAATAGAAGTGTCTCAACTGCAGCTAGGAACTAATGTGTGTGGGTGTGTTCCTAGGGGGAAGGGGATATATGTGACCAGCGGCCGGGGCGGAGGCCAGTCAGGCTATGCGAGGGAGCTGACCGGGTGGTTGCAGAGCTAGCAGCGAAGCTAGCTGCTAGGAGCGTGTATTGTGAAGACAAGAATAAAAAGCCTGTACCAACTTCAAGTCTCCAGTTCCTTGGACGAATACCCATTTCGTTACAGTATGTTCCCTCTGTCTCTCGAGCTTCAGGATCTGCTGCTCTTCTGTCAACCAGTGACGTCATTGGTTCATGGAAGTTCATGGATCTCGAAACTGTGGCTGTTATATGAACTACAGATTGTAATGCTGTGCATCCATGGACAGTCAGATCAAGAGCCTAACAAGCCTTAATGAGCTTGCAGAAACTTTCTGCAGAGCTCTCGGTGCAGGCAACATGGAGGGACGGTGAACATTGTTCAGTACCGACATCGTAAGCTGCTTGAAAAGCTGCAAAGTGTTCGTTTAAAGCCTCATTGAGAACGAGTGGATTTTGGATTAGTTCTGACTGAGGGTAGGGAGCTAGCCACGTCTGGGTCTGTGGGTACCAGACATGCAGGGGCCAGGGGTCATGGCTGAGGTTAAGGTTTGGGGTTTAGCGGGTTTTGAAACCTCATTGAACCAAGCAAGTTGACTAAAAATACATTCTCATTCCCAGCATAGAGGAGTGGCTGCTGTGGAAAAGAGGGTTACAAACATGGAAACATTCATATTAAGCTGCCAAGAGAAAAGAGAACAGAATTTAGCATAATCCTATAGCTTTAAGTGATACCAGCCACTAACCTCATCTCAAAAGTGAGAAAATAAGAACTTGTAGCAGCTCTGAAGCTAAATAGTAAATGACTGGCGTTTTTTATGCATTTCTGTCAACAAATTCTATGAAAATAACAAAATCAGCAATGAATGTGTTTTGTTAACAAGTCTTGTCCAACTAGCCGATGCCCAATAAAGCCATGAACTCCATTGTATTAACAATTATTATTATTATTATTATTATTATTATTATTATTATTATTATTATTATTATTATTATTATAAATAAATATCCTTTAAATTATTTGTGGCTAAGTCTGATTTTGGTGTCTATGTTGTCATAACAGCTAAGTTGACCACAATTTCCTAAAACGTGGTGTAGTCCTTTAAGATGGTCTTTAACTGGGGAACATCAGAGAGAAGCAGGATAGGAGGACTTTTCCCTGACAGCATGCTCAGCTCAGACATGTGTTGAGTCAGTCACCATTTGGTACCCTGAGCAAAAAAGGCCAAGCCAGGCCCAGATGGCAAGGACAGCAGCAGCGTAGGAGGTCAGTGGTCTGGCTAATGCCTATGGTGAGCACCAAACATATGGCAAACCAGGACTGGGAGAATGGAGAAAAGGAGAGAGGAGGCAAGAGCAGAGAAGAAGCTGACCCCTAAGCTCCACTCATAGACTGTACATATAACTGCAGCCAGCGCCATGGAGCGAACTGGGAAGCTTCTGTTAAAATCAATGAAAGCTGCTCCACTCCAGCCATCTACATGTATTTTCTCTTCTCTCCCTTCGACAGCAAACGCTCTCTCAACATTTCCCTTGACTGCCTCTATGAACTTGTCATATTCACTCATATGTTCTGAACTACTGTCTACATCTGTCCTGCTTCTTGCACATTTCTGATTTGAGTTCATGCACACGGTCGACATAGTTCTGTCCATATTTGTATGAGTCAGTACATACACTGTTTCTACTGTTACTGACTGTTACTCATATCTGTGAATGAGTTGTGACAATGAGAACAGCTAATAATGTAAATGTGTACATTATGTTACCTTCATGTGTAAATGTGAACAGCTACAGTATAGGGATACGCTGCAACAAGGCACATTTTGCATACAAATGCTGTAGAAACATCAAATCTCTAAATCTGTATGTAAAGATGCCCCATCTTTATTTGTTGTCTTATCCTCAATATATTAATTTGTTGTATTGGTTTAACTTAGGGGTCTAATTGTGCTATTAAAAAAGATCTTGGCATGCATGCCATGACTCATTTTCAAATGTTTTTTTTGTTTTTTTGTATCTTATTACATTTTCTCCTAATACAACCAATGGACACTTACAGATTTTAAATTCCCAAATCATTGCTACAAACGAGCCCAGATCTCTGAAGAACTGCCACTGTCACACAAAATCATTGAAACAGTCCCATGTTGTTACTGTATGAACCACATTATTTTAGATTCACACCATCTCACCATAAATTAGATCATTTCTTACTTATTTAGTGAATTGTCAAATTCCCAGCCTTGACCTAAAGAGTACGTGGAAACAAGAAAAACGTTTAATAATACAGTGAGTATTAAAGAGACACTATATAATATATATAATATATTAGAAATTAGCTGTGTTCTTGATGAAACAAACGTATACCTGCTTCAGAAGCATGCTGTATTTTAATGAGCTAATTTGTAACCTGATAGCGCTTCTGTGCTTACAATCCGATTGACGCGAGAATGGAGTTGGAGTTGATCAAACAATACATTTTGTAGGTGTTTTAGGTCCTGAGGACATTTCAGATATTCTCTATAAACAGATAGCTGCAGATGTCATCCATCGGACTGTAAACGACTCGTAATATCAGCCCTCGGTCCCACAGTCTTATTAGTCGTCCGACTGATCAACTCTGGGTTTCCAGATTTCAGCTGCTCAGACTAAGCCACTTTCTTCACGGCGCGGCCATTCCTTCATAATGAGCTGCCTGCACGCCTCAGAGCCACGGGGAACACGTTTCTCTCTTCATCCTCTTTCATGCAGACCTTCAGCAGAAGTACAGCGTGAGCTTTTTGCTGCAGAAATCCCCATTGTTTGGGTTTGGTTTGTTTGGGCCTCTATGTTACAGCTGTGCATGACTGATTGTCTGAGACGAGGGGGAAACAATGCCCCCACCAGTCGAGACCTATTGATCTAGGGTGGCGCTCCCAGTCTGTGTCCGTCCCAGCTGGCCATGCAGGAAGATGGGAAGACTGGGAGGGGGGTGGGCTAGTCCCATCTATACAGCACCAACAAAGAGTTTGAATTCACTGAACTGAGTGCTTATAATATGAGAATATGTGTGGGTGAGCTTGATTGAGTTGTTGCTTCAGACGCAACGTTCCACCAAGGCAATTTTAAGCAGAGCCTTGACTTCACCGAGTTAAATGTCACACAGTAGATTGTGCCAGAAAAGCAAACTGTGGGTGACTGGTGATCGTTCCTCCTCAATCGAGTTGTTGCTCTCGCCACAACGGTTCACCTGACTGATTTTATTTGTTAATCAAGACGAACAGAGCTTTTTTGGTCCCACAAATATCTTGATGAATAGTCTCTTCCCTCACTAAGCCTGTTACTGCTGATAGATTAAGAAATGCATTCTCTTTTTGCACCGGAGAGTGTGGAAAGGCTCCATACTCTAGCTTTGATATTAAAACAATGCATCAACTCCACCGAATGGAGTCGTGAGTGAGGGTTTACCCACTTGCTTTTTATAATTCAGAGAGAAGGCCAGCTATCAAACTGTTCCAAATTGTCATTGCTTTATGTAATATGATCCCATTAATTTCTTTAAAACTAAGAAATATGTGGGGTGTCCGGGTAGTGGAGTCAGGGGCGAATTTTCCACTGGGGACAGGGGGGACATGTCCCCCCCACTTTTCAAAACCTTGATTCTGTCCCCCCCACTTTTTAAACTGAAAAAATCGTGGGTAAACTGAAAAAATCATGCTCAATACGATACTGTTTGACCAGCCATATGGCTGAGAATGTTAATTGAGTTGCTAATTATAAGCTATAGGCTACTCCACGGATTTCCTCGTCTGTAAAAAGTGCCCTCTCCAGACCCTGAATGCATTTCTAATGGCGCTCTGTATGGAAATTCCCCTTTCCAAGCCGTCCCTGAAGGCAGCACTCACAGTATTGTAACAGCAAATTTAACTTTTGTACTAATATTATTCAGTTTGTGGAGTTATTTTTCTGTGACAAGTATCATCCAAATGTTAATTTAAAATTAGATATTCCTCTAAATCTGGGTGAAAACATTACAACTTTTTTGCCAGCCCCTGCCCCTCTAACATTCTCTGCACGTCCCTGCTGCTGTATAAAGGGTTAGGTGAAGAGAGGAAGTGAACATGGTAAGCAGTGAACATGGTTGAATTTAAAATAAAGCACACTAATAATAATAATAATGATAATAATAATACAACCAACGTGATTTCAATATGGCTCTGGCTTTCACATCAGTATTGTTCTATGCCTTGTTCATGTCACCTGCTTTCATATCAGAGCTCTGATGAGTTGGAGGAGGTGGTGTCTAAAAGGCATTTATTTAGTGATGTGTGTAGTTCTTCATATATCTAGCTTCTTAATCTTCCCCTCAGAGTGCACCAAATTGATGCATTTTACTTTAAAATGTAAAAAATTATCTTCCGGGACGGGGCATGCCCCCGGACCCCCCTAGAGGGTCGGCGCTCCACATTTTATTGTGTCCCCCCCACTTGTGAAACCAGGTATTCGCCCTTGAGTGGAGCAGTAGATTCCCTGCCTACCAACACGAGGGTTGCAGGTTCGTGCCCCCGTGTTACCTCCGGCTTGGTCGTGCGCCCATACAGGCATGATTGGCTGTGTCTGCGGGTGGGAAGCCGGATTGAGGGTATGTGTCCTGGTCGCTGCACTAGCGCCTCGACTGGTTGGTCGGGGCAGAAGGGAACTGGTGGGAATAGTGTGATCCTCCCACGTGCTACGTCCTGCCAGTGAAGCTCCCCACTGTCAGGTGAAAAGAACTGCGCATGTGTCGGAGGTGCTAGTCTACGGCTCTCCCCAGATCGGCAGAGGGTGGAGCAGCGACTGGGGCAGCAGGGCATTGGTCAAGTAAAATTCGGGAGAAAATGGGGGGGAAATCTGGAAAAAATAAAAAACGAAGAAATATATGTCAGTTTAAGAATGGCAGCCTGATCCAGCTATTTTTAAATGGACACGGTTTGTCAGCCGTCAAATGAATGGCGTAGAAATCCTGCATAAGCAGACGCATACAATGAGCAGATTCACCATTGTCTTTCCTTCAAATCATTTCTTTCCTTTGTGACTATTAGATGACAAAGGCTACAATGGAGCTCAGGCTTTTCACATGTGCTGATATAGGACTGGCTGGTTGTCACATTTCCTTCAGATAAACGCCACTGCTGGCCAGCCTGGGGCTTTGTGTGTGTGTGTGTGTGTGTGTGTGTGTGTGTGTGTGTGTGTGTGTGTGTGTGTGTGTGTGTGTGTGTGTGTGTGTGTGTGTGTGTGTGTGTGTGTGTGTGTGCGCGCGCGTGTGTGCGTGCGTGCGCACGCGCGCGCGCATGCGCGCGCGCATGCGCGCATGTTTTAATTAGCCTTTCACATCTGCCAAGTTAAGCAGCTTCACCAAAACCTCCACTCAATATCGTTTATTAAATTGAATTAGGTTGGAGGTGCATCTATGTGTGTGAGCGAGATTCACATGATATTTATGTGTGGTGGTCTGGGAGAATTGTTGGCAATGAGCCAAAGTAGGTCGAAAAACAAGTTGGTATTTTGAGATTTTGAGTGATTTGGTTACTTTCATCTCCGTCTGTAGTATACAAGTAGGCCTACATCTAGTGAATAATTATTTTCATAAAACAAAAAGGAAAATATCTATTTTTATGGTTTTAGTGGAATGCCACTGTAGAAAACAGAATGTTTTGTGGCATGTTTAAAGCCATTTTTCTCATGTTTGAAACAGATTAAAATACTACTCATAAATTTCGATTTGAGAGAGCTATCTTTAGTCACTCAAAAAGTTACAGGACAGAGTTTCTATTTTATGGAAATGTCAAAAAATGTAATTGTTTTTTGCAGGCCACCACACACAGGCCTATTTGAAAACACCAGAAAACATGTTTGGCGTGTGTGAACAGCTGCAAATCATAGGATCAGAACCTGGGGAGAGCGGTGGAAATCACTCACAGCACATCTGCCATCAATGGGTTAGCTCATTTCACATCCCAAACTTATATAACATGGCTGGATAAAGTGGGGCGTTGTATGACACATACAGGGTGCGGGCGGACTACAGGCCTCTGCCAGCTCAGCCCACCCATGGGAAGTGTTAGGGCTGGGTTCAGGCTTTAGTGGGATTCCTTACTTATTACACACTATCTGGGTCAGGCTAAATTCCATTACAGTCTGGACCCAGCGCTAGAATGAAGGTTAAACGACTCTGAGTTATTGTGTCGGTCAATAGCCATTCACTCTGCGATAATGCTCAATTGATTCAACTTTTAATGATACATTTAAAAGCACAGCTGCGTGCTAAATGCTAGCGTGTCACTGTGCCCCAGCTAGTGAATAGTTGACATATTATTAAACTCTGTGTCGTTGTCTAGGTCTCAAGGCCCGTGCACCAGCCCATTAGCCGGACAATTCACAAAAAAGCTTGTTTGAGTTAACGTTAGCAGACGACTGAGCAGTACTATATACCTCCATTGCAGAGTGTGCTTGTATTTCCCCAGGCGGTCTGGTATCATCTCTCCTCGGCAGCCATAGCTCTCAGCACAGATCTCAGGTCCCGAAAGCACAGTCGGTTGCTCTTGGGCTATGATCCACAACGTGGCTGCCGAAGCAACCTGCAGACGATTAATACACGTAACATACACTGAACAACATCTACGGTGTTTGACAGTTACACAGTCAATAGTACATTAGTTAGGCCATTATCTCTGGTTTGGGGTCCAGCTTAGGTCGGTGTCCGCGTGGCGTTCTGCCAAGCTCCACTCGCCTCCTCACTTCCTGCTGGAAATCACCCCTGAGTGCCAGGTAGGCCCGCCTTCAAGTCAGGCCTCAGCCAATCACCCGCTCAAACATAATGACAAACATGGCACCTAACCAATCCAACCGCGACACGTACTGTAGCGTGTGGATTGCTCTGCGCCACACCAACACATCTGTGCTGCTGTAATTGGATTTAGTCTCACTCAACAGTAGGCTAAGCGCTGTCATTGGCCCCGTTGATTTCAGATGCAATTATCCTCCCCTTCTGCTATTAATAGCTAAAGCTATTCTGCTATCTATGGGCACCGATGATCAAGTTATGTTTTATCAGTAAAAGTTGTATCACATAGTCAACATTGACATATATTTTACTGTTTTATGTGGCGTTTTCTTTTCTTTTAGCCATTTTAATGACAGGACTCACCTCCTCACATACAAAGAAATGTCCACCAAAACAACTTCCTCTCGAGACTTTGCAAGGGCAAACGTCGCTGTATCCTGGGCTTAGCCCCGCCTAAGACGATTGTGATTGGTTTATACAAAGCCAGACCTTTCTCCAGCACTGGCATAGTGCGCTACGCAAGACTACTTTGGATTTAAAGGAGAGAGATCTGGATCTGTCAGATCCTCTTACACTGTTAAATATCATCAGTCTGTTATTTTGTGATTAAGGGTTCCAATTTACCTTGTTGTGCCTCGTCTACTCCTAATTCAGTTTGTGATTTCCTACATTTCCCAGAATGCCTTTCAACAACCCCCAGAGAACTTATACTGTCTGGATTCAAGACAACAACACAGAACTTTCAACTTGGATTTTAACTCCACTAACTAAACTAAACTAAACTAAACTAAACTAAACTAAACATACACAGCTAGCTACTTTCATTGGTAAAATAGCTGTTGAATTCAACATATTGCTATAATCAGAGTGAAATATAAACAATATAAACATCAACTTCTGATTCCAAGTCCGAGTCATCAGTGCAAGCCCAAGTTGAGTCATAAGTCCTGAAAATGAGTCCAGGACTCGGACTTGAGTCTGAGTCCTGGATTCGAGTACCACAACACTAGTCTGTTTAGCCAGTTATGAGAGAAATAAAACTAGAGACAGGAAAATAAAAATGTTTTAGGGTGAATTTTGTTCAGGATTGATATACATGGAGAGATGGGACAAAACAAAACAGGAAAAGACATGATAACATAGGGAGCTATAAACTTTTTACTATAGATCATTGATGAACCAAAGTATAAGTAAATGTATAGTATTACCGGTATTATATGACACCCCTGGTTTATATCACACATCTGGTTTTCATCAGTGCTCTCCCTCATTTCATTATCTAATCCTTTCAAATAATATGACAAAACATATATCAGTCCAATTAGAAATGTAAGAAATTAAACTTTACTATAGAAAGGTGAGGAATGTGATTTTCCTTTACAATTCATTAGACTTTGGCCCCATATATTGCCTTCTAGAAAAGCCAGAATTCTAGCCTTTTGAGCCTCAGTGACGTGCATCTGTCACCTCTGACAGACAGTTATTACTCACCTGACAGCCACGTTTCCCACTCCTGACAATCCAATATATCTCCGGCCTTCACATTGTCATCAGAAATAGATGACACTTTCAGGCCGGATCTCTCCTATGTGATGAAGTCGGTACATGATGTATAGGCGCGCTGTTTGAGGGAAAACAGTTTGCATGCACTGGAGCCTCCAGGGAATATATCACCGCTTTCTAGTGAGACGAGTCTATGGCAAAATGATTTAAAGAGAGCCTTTTGTCCCATTCAGTTGCTACAAAGCCTGCCTTTGAGGGAGATGTCAGCCAGTCAAGGATTCAAGTCCAATTTCTTCGTCTGAAAATTCTAGCCTGTTCTTTGGCAGTGAAGAAACTTTCTCATAATATAAAACTGTCGTGTGTAAAACTATTTTAACCTATTTCATACTCCACAGCAACAGTCTGTATGTATACCGGTATGTGAGTTGTGTGGGGGATTTAAGTGTCAAGTCGAGAGCAGTTGACTTAGTTTAAATACACTTTCCTCACCCATCTTCTCCTAATCTTGCTTAGACACATGCAGCAGCTCCAACGTCGGAGGTTTGGAGAAATTGAAACACAATAGTTGGTTAGAAAAAGGCGCTGTGGGCTGTCATCATAATTCGAACCTGTCAAATTTCACTAGGCCTATAAACCTGGCACTGGTCCCCTTTACTGTCGTAGTAGGAACAAGAACGGTGCTACAGCTAGCTAGCTAGCAAAATAAAGCATTTTGGCAACGCACAACCAATGGAGAACATTAGACACTCGACCTGGTGTATGGAGTACCGCAGGGGCTGATGTATTTTTGTAGGCCAACTCAGCTAGCCATGCTAGTTCCGGTTCCCAAGACTAAAAGTCAATGGGATTTTTGTATGGGGATTTTGGTTAAATGCATGAAATAAGGTCTGTGGTTAACAAAGGTTATGAAACAGTGAACTTTGTGTTCAGTAATAGAATCTTCACAAATGTGTATGACTTTTGAAGCGTTTCCTGAAAATCGCAATTAAAAAACCCCACACATTTACGCTTCAAAAATCATAAAAGTGGTCATCATTTGTAAAGATTAATTTGATGAACACAAAGTTTGCTGTTTCATAAACTTTGGTTAACCACAGACCTTATTTCAAGCATTATTTAATCAAAACCCCCATACAAAAATCCCAACAACATGAAGGAACCGGAAGTGTTTGCATCCTGGTCTTCCGGACTCATTCCTGCAGTACTCTACTTATGGCAAATAAAAATCTTTTTTATCTCACTAATTTAATTGATCTAAAGAGGTAGCGGTGCTAAGCTAACGATGGAGACTTGTTACACCAGGAAAACAACCCATAAACATGTCATTACTGGGGCATTGTGCAAGATCCTATCCTATTTCAAACTCAGAACCAGTCAGTTCCACCTTTAGATCAGTGAAGTTTTGTGATCCCATGTTTTAAAATGTGAATATTCAGACCTGCTTCATTTGAGCCAGAGTGGGAGGCATGACTATGCAAAATTGATATTTTCCCAGCTGAGATTTAAAGTGAAAAACCTTCCTGTAAGCCTGCATCTCTTACCTTTAAACTACTACCACCCCCATTTTATTTAACCAGGCAGGTCAGTTAATTTTCATTAACCATGACATCCTAGGTAAAGGCAAACATGTCTGACTTTGCACAATTCAAATAAACCAAAATACATGTTGGCAAAATGCATTCTACTTTGGCACGGAAGAGAATGTAACTGTGTGGCTTCTATAGTAATATTGGGTAAAACCACAAGGGAACTAAAAGTTTGGATTTCTGAACATAAAAGTAACATTAGAAACAAAGATGAGAAGTCGCTTTAATTAGCAGACACTTTAATTATTTTGGGCATGATGTGTGTTCTCGATTCCAGGGGATCGAGGCTGTTGGCCCCTTAAAGAGGGGGGGGGGGGGGGTGACAGAGACAGAGCTTTATTGCAAAGGGAGGCATTTTGGATTCACGCCCTGCAAACAGAACACCCTAAATGCCTCAATGAGGAGCTACTTCTTAGCTGTTTTCTTTAATACTTAAAAAAAAAAAAAAAAATCTATTTTCTATTCTTGATATATTCCTAATGTATTTATGATCCTATCAGTTGTACTGAGAACAATAGGACCCTTTTTATCTGTTTACTACAAGTAAGGTTAACCAACCTCCTCTTACAAAGTTCCAGCCCTGGTTGGCACTTGAGCCCATTCTACGTTTTGGTATTGTGAGGTTCTTTACACAGAGCCTTATTGGGAAGTACTTCCGTCTTGGACACTTTAATTGTATAATTGTTTATACAACACTTGTACTTGTGATTATTGTAAAGTTATTATTCTAAATGCTTTTCTAATTCTTGATAATCAGATCCTTGCTTCTACTGGTAAGGCATATTTTATGTTGTAAAATGTTTTATTTACTAATTGATTGTACGTCCGGCTTGATTGCATTTAGCCGTCTTTTTTTGCCTGACACAGCACAACGCTGAGGAAGGTCTTTGACTGAAACGTCCGTTGTCTGCTGCCCAGGTTTGAGGAATTAAATCACATGAAAAGACATTTGGAGTGCTAGCTTCTCTCTTCTCTGAACTATTTTGCTTGCCCTGCACCCAATGAGTTTTTAATTGATTTTGAGTGTGCTCGCAACCCGTGTTTTCTATTCTATAGTAATATATCATCAGTATATCAACACATCTTATGCACTAGCAAGAAACAGAAAATACACATATTTTCAATTAAGTCTGCATTTATTCTAAAGGGAAAATATATAATTCAATAAATACTGTGGCAACATCAATGGTAAGGAGGAATTATGAAAGTGACATCAACATTCAAGAAAGGACGATAATGTACATGGGGAAAACAACATATTTGAAAATGAAGATCTCACATCAGGAAGATAATAGTTGGACTGCTGCAAGTAAACTTTTAGCTGTGGAAGTTAGTAAAAAGTGCATCATTGACATTTAAACAGCTCCTCAATTGCACTGTTTTTTGGAGGAAAACCACACAAGTTTAAAACACACTAAAATGTCATTTCAAATTTCAGCCCAAAAAAAAGCTAGTTGTAAGGATTTGACCCAACAGCAGTGACAGCATACTTCAGGGAAATGCAATGCCAAGGGGTCAGATGTTTCAGAGCTTAATAAACAATGCCTCAATTGTTGGTTTCATTCTCTCGCCCTCTTGCTACGGTGGATAAGTGTTTTACTGCGTAACGTGGCTTTCAGCTCATTAGGACTCCCTCCTTTTACGCAATTGTGTTGCTTTAGTCAACTAAAGCTTTTTAGTTTATTAGTTTTAAGAGGTTTTAAATGTGTTGTTTACTAAAGGTCAGTTATTGCTAAAATATGCGTTAGTCATCTTCTTTGATGCATATATTTGCAAGGGGACGATAAGTGTCATTGTTTGAGGATTTGCTGACAAAATGCTATTAATCAACTGAGGTTTTCCACAGTCGGGGGACAACCTTACTGGCACCCCAGGATCACAGAAGGGAGTCCCCAAAGCTGTCAGCATGCACAGTACAGTACAGCATTACCATGTCTATCACTGATCCAGAGAGTCATTCAACAGCTAGAGCCACTGAGGTGAAATGAATGGGCACAGAACATTCAGTACGTTCCAAGGATCAACTCTGTTGTTTTGGTTATCAGGATGTACTGTAGCTAAAATAAAAACTATGATACAGTTACACCAATGATTTCACATTATATTGACAACATCGATGATGTGGGGGGGGGGGGGGGGGGGGGGTGTGGGGGGGCAATAGCACATGACAGACAGGTTTCCATTGTGCCGGACGATTCTGATCGCATCCGCACACAAATGTACAGGAGCAGGGGTGAGAATGAGTCAGTTCAAAACCACAGTGACAGTTGGTGCATAAGCCTTCAACCTGGCACAAACAACGTCTTCTTTCCCAGGCAGAGAGACTTGGGATAGCCGACGTCAGCGAACCCCCACCGCCGGTTTCGACTCCTACTAAAGCGATTACATGTTCTCATGCCCTTCCTTTAGACACGAGCCACTCCTGGTGACATCACTTCCCCTGCTCACGTCCTGTTGGTGCGGAAAGCCTCAACCGCGTCCTCTTCATCCTCCCAGAGGAAGTGCATCACTTCCAGGAGCCAGGAGTCAAGCCCATTGACAGATAGCTTCCTTTTCTGGTGGGGCGGGGGGCCGGAGGGACTGGGAAGTTACTACATATTAAGAGTCTGTGTTCATTGGTGCAGGGTATTCCAGTACTGTAACATGTACATGAGTTGAAGCCTATAAAAGCCTGTTTCAGGACAAGCAAGGGGCCTTTAGCGTGCAGGAAAGGGCCCCTTAACGCCTTGACGTCCTGCTTGCACTGCACTCCGTCCTCCATTACCCTCTAAAGCCCCCTCAGTCTGAGTCTGATCGATCACATGACCGAGCAACTCTTGGCTTTGTCCTTCCGGAGGTCCGAGGCCACACCGGCCATGTCGGGCCTACCGGGCATGTGTGAAATCCGCTTGGTGGATCGCGTGGCCTTATTGCGCTTAACGTTCTTGTTGCTTTTGTTGACGCAAGCCAGCGTGGCCACGTGGAAAATGTCCCGGACGCTGTTCTCTGACTGCTGGGCAGAGCACTCGATGTAGGGCGCCGAGATCTGCTTCGCCATGCTGGAACCCTGCGAGGGAAGAGGACAGCCGTGTGCTTAAAGGATGGGTTTTCCGTGGGGAATATGAATATATATTAAATCTCACGCCCCTAAGGTTTTCGAATCCGTTGAAATTTTTGAAATTGGAGGTTTACTCACAGAGATATCAACCGAAATCCACTCTGTGTGTGGGGGGGGGTGGTGGGGGGGAGGTGCGGGTGCGGGGACTCGAAATACTACATTTCCCACAATGCACTGGGCTCGCGTGGCCTTCGTTTTTATGCCCACCCCTCAGGCATTTGGCTGATATCAAACTCCAGTAGGTGGCGGTAATGCACATATATGTTTGCCAACCGCCATAAAACTCAAAGAAGAAGAAGAAGAAGGCTTCGACAATGAAATATACAAAGAACAAGAAATAAATCGAAAATAAAATTGCCTCCAAATTGCACCAAATGTAAACGGTAGTATATATGTCGGGAGATGTCTTCATAAAAAAAATTTCATGCATTTTAAGGCATTTTCGTAGGAGTTACGCGCATCTGATGTTGTAACTATTTTCTGTAAAAATGTGTAAAAACGGGTACATTGCTCAGCGTTGATTTCGTTACTTCAACCCACCTACTACTAGATGTAAAATTTGACGAGCTTTCCAATGCCGCCAGTCCCGTGTCGATTAGTGCTTCCGTTCCCGAGATAATGGTCTCTTTGCAAGGAACTATGGGAAGCTAATATTAGCTACAGCAGGCTAGGCGGTTGGAAAGATGGCTGCGTTTTTGTTTTGGTCAAGGCCTCTGAAGGGGCGTGGAGGACCTCTAGAGGCGGGACCATGGCCAACAACAGTTGTAGTTCATAGGTGCACGACTTCCGCAAGGCGGACTTAGGCCAGATGACGCGAAACGCGTCGGCTGGCCCAAAAAATATGTGAGAGATGCTTGATATCTCTGGCAGTGAATATCCAATTTCAAAAATTTCAACGGATTCGAAAACCTTAGGGGCGTGAGATTTAATATATATTCATATTCCCCACGGAAAACCCATCCTTTAAGGTGATCAAGAGGTTAAGCCAGGGTTAAGTTACTCTTGCTAGCAGTGATGATTTCCCTCCCCTAGGGATCAATGAGGTAAACTAGAACACAATGAGCAGTTATTCATGAATGACTTCAGTTGTTTCCTGTTTCATTCCACAAGAGCTTCCTTGCCAAATTAGATATCCAGCATGTTAAAAATCGCTGGTGTATTGTTCGTGTTCCAAAACTCACTATGGATTATAATTGACATCATTAGTTCAAGATGGTGGCTTAAAATAAGGACATTTTACATTATGTAATCAGTTGTATAGGGCTGCAAATAACGCTTATTTTAGATTTTATTTTTTAGATTTTGTAACAATCTACAACCCAAAGATAATCAGTTTACTGACATAGAATTATTCACATTTAAGAAGCTGGAACAAAAGAATGTTTGAATTTTTTCAAAAATATTTGTCTAAACGATTAATCCATTATATTAAAAAAAACAAAGTTACCGATTAGTAGAATTGTATACTTGAAATACTAGCTGATACACATCCAGCAGAAATTTGGTCTCCAAAGTGGATGTCTATAACTCTTCTTATCGCTGAATGAGGTATTATTATTCAGCATGATTGAAACACCTGTAAACAGCATACCTGGTCATAAGAGACCGGTGTCTGCCTGTGGTTGGACAGCTCCACCAATGTGCTCAGGTCGGTGCGCAGGTCTGACTTGCATCCAACCAACAGCATCTTGGTGTTGGGACAAAACTCCTGGATCTCCCCTTTCCACTGTAAAGAAGGACACACGCTGTCAGTCATGAAGGACAAACGTTTCCGATAAAGATGTAATATTAGCCAAAGATGACCATTTAGCTCAACTTTCCCCACAAACCACAAAAAAAGGGTGGGGCCATTTAAGGGCCAATGTTTGGAAACGGTGCCTTGGCTTAAAGGAACAGTTCACCCAAAAATGAAAATTCTGTCATCATCTACTCTGGCATGACTAAACTGGCATGAGGGTGAGACAGAAGCCCTGTTTGAAACCGGTCCCTATGATGGAAATAGAGGACTATATACAGTGTTTGCCATTTTGTACTAGTGTCAGAATTCTCAACTGTTAATTTGATTCACTATATAGTCCACTATAAAATGCCCACAATGCACTGCCATTTCTAATGAACAGCGAATGTACTCTACATTTCTCCCATATACCACAATGCAATGCAATTGTGCTTACCAAAGGAGAAGAAGAGTGAGGTAGTGTCCAAAACTAGTTTGAGTTTGAGTTCACTATTGGGATAAACACTACATGGGGAATAGTGAGTGGGTGAATGAGTGAACCATTCCGAACACGTCTAGAATTTTCATTTTTGGGTGAACTGTTTCTTTAAGCATGAGTCCCAAAGATATTTTAAGTTAAAATACCAAGTTAATCTTTTGTACACTAATGAGCATAAGAAGAGCACCAAATGCTGGCTAATACTTCCTATCACAATGAAGGTCATATTTGGGACAGGTTGTTTCTCCTGTGTCGGCCAAATGACAAATATCCCTATGAAAAAGAATAAACAGAATATTCCAAACATGATCAAGAACTCAAAATACTTGTGTCCCTAAGTAGTCAGATGGGAAAACATTAATGAAATGTACATTAAACAGCCTATGTGTGGTGGCCAGTCTGAAAAGATCCTGATATGAGATCCCAGAAGCAGCATTTGCATCCCTCTCACCCTGATGATATGATCCATTCAAGTACAAAGGTTAAAGTTGCCACTTCCTCGAGCCCCTCACGTGGGCCGTCACGCTTTGAACTCTAGAGAGGAAGTACAAAATAATCCGTGTGTTTCCTCCCTGACAACAATACACGCTCTGTCTGGGATCTATGCTGCTATTTCACTTGTGGACTTAATCTGAGGCTGGCAGGCTGGCGGGTCGGTCAGGGGATCGGCTTTAAAAAGGAAGGAGGAAGTGCCCCTGCCTCTGTACAGTCGCTTTTGCACACACCCACCTTTTGACCAGAAGTCTAGACCGCTGCTAATTCTGATGGTCTAGACCAGACGACTCAACCTTTTTACACCAAGTGCCACCTCAAAGATTATACAGGCAGGTATGGACAGGGAGGGAGGGAGCTCCGCGTACCTCCTGTGGTACCCATACCACAGGTTGAGAACCAGTGGTCTAGACACTCCATCTTACATGCCTACTGAAACAAAGCATTTAAGTCTGGGCTACACACAGCTTTACCACCACACTTTTATAGAGGCTTTTGCAGTTGTTGTCACAAATTTCCTCGCAACCATGTCTGGCACAATCAGGGAGGTCCACTTGAGAACTGGTTTTACGCAAATATTGCCTAAATTGTCTAAAAAGGCGAATAGTCTGATAAGGTGGATTAATTTGCAACTGTGGGTCACTCCAAAACACTCAACATATAGCTTGAGAAGAATCACTATTGTTTTGCTTTAGGCTAGCAAAGCCACTAATGTTGGCTTCTACTACATAGCTATGTGTGTAAATCAAATCAGCGGGACAGTGATAGATAACCAGCCAGTTAGCTAACAAGGCGACATCTTCTTAACATAAAACTGATTGCATGTATCAATGGTGAAATGATCCATTCCCAGTGACAAACAGAACAGAAATTAGACATTAGTCTATTTGTTGTGTTTGGTTGACAATCAGCTGTTCACAGAGCTGAGGACCTCCAACATGGCCCTCAGAGGGTTACAACGCCTGAAAGATCCATAGATCAGAAGACTTAATATGCTGCCTATCGTGCTCTTTTTCAGCAGAGCTCTGCTTCATATTAACAGACCAGTACAACCACAGTCTTCTCCTGTTAACCACCAAGCAGCCCCATGGGAGCAATTGCTGGTTAAGTGTCTCGCTCAGGAACACCTCAACAGTTTTAGTTTTGGAAGGAGGGGAGAACTCTATCCCTTCATTTTCCCAGATGATTTTCCAGTCCCACCCCAGCTTAGTGTAACTTCACATCACAAGGTTTGAACCTCCACAAACATCTCTCCACCATAGACTTCAACTTTTGACTAATCCAGTAGAAGGAGCTTTTAAAAACTAAGACCAATAGAGATCTTTATTCAGTTTAATATCGAAGGCCTGATTATCACTTCTTTTTTGTTCCTCTTTTTAATCAAGTTTTTTCCAGTTTTCCCCACCCGTTTTCTACCCGATACTTGTCCAATTCCCCTACTAAGCTGTCCCGGTCATTGCTCCACCCCCTCTGCTGAGTTATAGACTAGCACATGCTTCCTCCGATACATGTGAAGTCACCAGCCGCTTCTTTTCACCTGACAGCGAGGAGTCTCACCGGCAGGACGTAGCGCGTGGGAGGATCACGCTACCCCCCACCCCAGTTCCCCTCCCACCGAACAGGCACCCTGACCGACCAGAGGAGGCACTAGTGCAGCGACCAGGACACATACCCTTAATCCGGCCTCCCACCCGCAGACACGGCCAATTGTACCTGTATGGACGCAAGCCGGAGGTAACACAGGGGCTTGAACCTGTGACCCTCATGTTGGTAGGCAGGAAAGCTACCGCTGCACTACCAGCATGCCTAGATTATCACTTCTCGGCTGAATAGAAAGGATTAACGTAAGGCTGGAGGAAAAAACACCAAAGATGGAGGAGTAAATGAATGAAGAGCAACAAACCTTTTTCAGTACGCTGTCGAGGGTTTCTGGGCGGCTGATGTCGAAACAGATGAGGACAGCGTCAGAGTCTGGGTAGGAGAGAGGCCTGACGTTGTCGTAGTACGGAGACCCTGAAACAGCAGAAAGACAACTGTTAGAAACGTTATGGCAACAGGCTTCAATGTGACAGACAGTGTGAAAGGAATCATTTGGGTTGGACTGAGTTCCGTTTGTGGTGTGGAATTGACATTATGCCATAGCGGGATATTCGGATTCAATATGGCCGATTGGACTTTGAAGTCATTACGTAAGGATCTCTCAAGTCTCACTACGTCACAAGTCATCTTTGTGACCCAGCTTTTGGGCTGTCCTTGTAAATTCATCATTACTGGCCTGCACAAATCCCTTCAACTGCTCCCCCCATGGGTGTCTCTCTGCTGTCAAAGCAGCTTAATTCGTTCCCTCACACACCAAAGGACCACACGGCGAATTGCGGCAAAGACATTTTCCTGATTTAATTCACTCTTAAATTAGATAATTTTAGAATTTCTAAAAACGTGACTTTAAAAAAATAAACTTCAAGCTGTGAGTAAAAACGTGGATTCCCACAGGAATAGAAAGTGTGACAAATACTTGGGTCTGGGTTAAAATATTTCAGACAGTCTCTGCATAGTACAACTTTTTCCCATTTGTATTGAATTTTTAATATTATAATAAATGGAGCTTTTGTCCTGACAGTCCTGAGGCCTGGAGCATCGCACTGAAGTGGCCAATCAGAACCAATTTTAATAATCTCTCTTGTTACTTTACTATCTTACCAGACCAGGCATAGGACTGCAGGGGAAAGCGTGATTGATGGTGCATTCATGTCACATGGAAAGCTGGGAGATATGAGCATCCTACTTGAAAATACTGTTCACCTCAGCTTTTAGCTGCAAATGCTACATTGGTTTGGTGATGCATGGACCCTGATTTTTCCGATCTCCTGTATTCTGACATCACCAACAAGTAAATACCTGTACACAAGTTTGTGGAATTGTATATTAATTTCAAATAAAACGAACAATGCCTTGCTGGAATTGTTGGTTTGTGGTGGACACTGGAGGCTGTAAAACTTCAGCTCAAATGTATCATCAGTGTCAAGTATGAAAAAGATGATCAGGAGCAACTAAAGCCTACAGAAACGGGTGTCTCAATGTCTTGAAATGAGTTTGGGAAGGCTTCCAAGTCATTGCCTTTAATCGTCAAACTGTTCCACCATATGACGTGAATGCAGGATAAGACCAAGCTCACCCAGAATCCCTAGCAACCCGAGTGAAAAAACACAAACAAATACCGCAACGACGTCACTGGAAAAATATGCTGACTATGACAGGATTCCTTGTTTCAGAAATCCTCTTCGGAGAGATGGAAAACTTCAATGGGGCGCAGGGCGAGGGAATGACTGCCGCCCTCAAATTGAAACCATGTGTGAGCGAGACGCCCCTCCCCCCCTGCCGCCCCCCCCCCCCCCCCCCCCCCATCCCTGCCACCGCTGGAACGTCGTTGGCGAGGCAGTGTCTACGGCCTCGTGTCAAGGTGAGTCTCGGTCAGTGTGACTAGCAAGAGCTGACCACACACACGCCACCCCGCTGCCAAGAATCTGGGGAATTTTGTTTTTTGGTAACTGAAGGAAGCCCCTGGGAGGTCCCTTTCCAAACTCGGATCCAGAGAAAAGCCAGGAAGTCACTGTCACGTGCGCATATACACACACAGACACACACACACACACACACACACACACACACACACACACACACACACACACACACACACACACACACACACACAGATCTAATCTAAACAGTCTAGTTGGGGGACGACACTGTTTATCAAGCGTACCCTGGAAGAGACTCTGGCCATTGAAACAGTCCACACTTCCTTCCAGACTTGGGCCACGTTCAGCAAGGTTCAACCAGCGTTTCTAATGGAAACCACTGTGTACACTCACTGTGTGCACCTCTTTTGCATACACTAAATCGCCATATCCATTCTGTCCATAACACCTCCAGCATACATTCCACAGCATCACCTCACCTAATGTAAACACACACTCAGGCCATCCTGGATACAACTCATCTGTGTGCCATACAAAGACTTCAAAGACAGAAATATGTATAATTCAACATGGCTTATACGATGAGGACAGGGACATCTAAGATTTGTTTGACCAATGATCTCAACATAACAGTGTGTTCAGACGTGAACAACAAGCATCTCGCCCAGTTGTTTTTAACATTCCTCCATGTTTATCGATTGCTTCACTTTGGATCTGAAGGGCGTAAGATCGTCGACACCGACACGAGAGTTGAGAAACTTTGCTTAGCGGATCGGGGTGGAGGGGGTGAACAGCTATCAGCCGCATAGCAGAGGAGGAAGCACAAGGCTGAGAGGAATGCAGGCTCCGCCGCAAGAATTTATCTCCCATTTTGCACGGCTGCCTCACAATCAATCACAACCGCATCCCGAAAGTTGAGAGCTTTTCTAAGCCCTCGCTCCCTGGAACCACCGACTGGAAAAAGAAGAGGGAAAGCTGTGGAATCGCTCGACGTTTCGCAATGAATTCATTACTACTATCGACCACATGTAAAGAAACCCATACGACTAGCTTCCTTTGCACTGTATGTGAGGTCCTGTTGCCTGCGCACCATGTGTGTGTCAGCATGTGCTGTGAAGCTTGACGTCGTCGATACGTGTCCGTTCCTATTCCTGTGTCTTTTACTGTTCTGGGAGAGTGGAGTGTTGACGATGGTTAGGATATCCTCTAAGTACAAATGCAGACCTGAAAAGCCTCAGCAGTATAAACTTCCACTGAGGATCACGGATTATATGTCGGCTCTGTTAATGGTTTTTCAGAAGACTTTTAACCGAGCGCGTTTTTCCTTCTCCTCTGCCGTTGATAGCGGAGTGGTTGTAGCCGCGTTTGGCATGCGGGAGGCGGACTGTGTCTGAGAGTTAACCCTGCTTCCAGGTCGCCTTCCTGCCAACCGGAAAGATAAGAGGAAATCCCAGGGCCAGAGAGCACACACGCACGCGCGCACGCACGCACACGCACACGCACACGCACACGCACACGCACACGCACACGCACACGCACACACACACACACACACACACACACACACACACAAAGACCTGGTGACTGTCATCTAATTAGCTCCTGTCATTGTTCTCCCACAGGGTCTCTAAATCTGGGAGGAATAGACACACACTCTTCTCTCTCTCTCTCCCCCCTCTATCTCTCTCTCACACACACACACACACACACACACACACACACACACACACACACACACACACTCATCTGTTCACATATTGCTGTTACTCCTCGTGTCTACTTCCCAGCAAACACATACACTCAGGCTCAGGCGTTTACAACATGGCATGATACAGTATGACACAATTGGATTGGACAATGCAATACTTCCCTGATGCAAAATTTCCCGATTCCACATGACTAAGTGGGAGTTTTCCCATGACATGAAAAGAAATCCTTCCTGGTTGTTAATGTTGTTTTTCTAAAAGGAGCAAAGAGTCTGGTTTGGATAACAGTTGGGCTGGAAAGCACCACCTAATGTCATGAACGTGTGATCCAAACTGGAAAACACATTTCTGCTACATGAATTCCTCTGTGACCCATTTGGAAAATTCCCTGATTTTCCCTGACTTTACTTGTCAAATTCCCTGATCTTCCCCAATGCTGAATTTACCTGAAAATCCCAGGATATTCTACAAATAATATGACTCTGGGACAGATTGACGATATTTCAGGGTTTCCGCTGTAGAGCGGACATCCCGCCTCATTCCGTCATTGTTTACCGTCCAGCGACGACATCTCATTATGCTCCTATTCATTATTATTATTAGCCAAAATGTCGCACTGACCAATGGGAATCCACTCTGTCACACACACAGACGCGCATGGCGGACACACAAGCACAATAAGAGCCAGCTGCTCCTGGCTGATTTACGGCATGGTTAACATAGCTGAGCTGAAGTGGCCTTCAGGGACACCTGTGGAGACGACAAACCACAGCAGGCGCAAAATATGTCAGCTCCACCAAGACAGGCGGAGACAGAGAGCTCCACACACACACTAACAGGCCAGCCAGTGTCAGTTAGAGCAGCTGCAGTGACCATTGAGGGTCATCTCATCGTCGAGATCTTAGAGGGCTTACCGTGTTTCTTGGTGCTTCACTCATTATCACTAAGTTCATGTTTCGAAACGTAACATCTTGGGCAGCCAGCGATCACATACGACACTGTTTTGAACGCGACGGCACTTTTTCGATGGTCTAGTAGTGGCAGGAGGCGCGCGTCTTCTTCAAACTGTACTTTTAACCTCGGGTCAATGTCAGAGGAGAGGTTAGCAGTGCCCAGAGGGGCTCACAAGCAGCCCTTTTACAGTTTTGTTAACTTTAGCCTCATCCTCTTCCCCAAGAACAAGCGGAGCAATCGCTAACTTTCTCTAGTCCGTTTTTATTTTCAACATTTCCCACTTTGTTGCTCGGGTTAGCCGGCTCATGCCAACGCGCGCGCCGCCTTACACTCTTTGAGCTCTTGTTCTCCGCGTCACCAGTAATGCTAATAGCTGCACTTTGTATCCTGTTCCTATCTGTTCACGGCCTTACTAAAGCTAACTAAAGCTTACTAAAGCTAACTAAAGCTTACTAAAGCTAACTCAGGTGGCAAGAAGACATCTTGGTAAATCAATATGTGTGACAACAAGCTACCAGCCTGGACAGATAAGAAGCCAACTGGGCACATACTCATCTCAGGCAGTCTCATAGACCCCCCCCTTCCCCTTTCCACCTGGGTTTGGACTGGAATCTGATCCAGTAAGAACATCCCCCGAAGCACTCAACCAAGCCAACACCGACCGGAGATCATCAATCTGTTAATGACACATTTGGCCGTCTTAACAAAGTGTGCTCTCTGGTCCACATATGGCGGAAATGAACTTAAAGAGCATGGTGCAGGTTAGAGACCACTTTGCATTAATATGTGGGATTGCATTAATTTTATGTAGCAATTAGGATTCTCTTTTGCTTTTTGTTTTTCCCCACACACATACTGTAGCTGCATCTAGACTGTTTTTGTAAGGCAGCTGGCACACGCGCATGAAAACCCGCAAATCGAGCAATAACACCGTGGGGTTTTTAATAAACAATAAACGTTCCCTCGTCCGTCCGTGACGATATACTTATCCGCCTGAGACCATTCTGGAGCATTCTGAGCTGAGATGGTCGGTCGGCTGGTTCTCCAAAATTATATTTCCAAATAGGTGTTATTTTGAAAAACCGATTGCATATTGGGGATCAACTAGTTACGTTTGACTACTGAAACTATTAAAAACTTCATAAAGTGCCATATTAACCATAGATACAGAACTAAAACTAACTAAACTAAACAGAAAGTAAACAGTTGCCTTTAGGGGGGGAAATGGCGGAGCAGAGTTTTCTCTTCTCCCGTCAATGCCGAAATGCATTTTGGGCAGTCTCAAATTATCGGACCAGAGGGTAAAAATTGTTGTTTTTGGTGGTAGATTATCATACAAATAGGATAATTATCGCTAAACAGAAAGTAAACAGTTGCCTTTTTGGTATGCTGTACACATTGACTGTATATTATTATTATTACAGTAAGTACAGTAACCCGAGTGACGTCACAGGTGTTCTCTGCCCAGATGGCTTTTATTTTTATTTTTAGCATGTGCATTATAATGCCACCTTTTTCTCCATATTTCTGCCCTGGGGGCATGTTTTAATTTAGTTTTAGTTTTTGGGGGGGTATTTTCATAGGAATCTTGAGTCCTAACTATAAATAAATAAATAAAATGACCTGCACCATGCTCTTTAATGGCTTCAGCCAAGAGTGCATTCAAATCAGGCAGACAGTTAACATATTGATGAAACTAGATTGGCAGGATATTTGTAAGTGGAGAGCAGAGCAGGTGAAACGAGGTGTGTCGTGTCAGCCCGGAGACATCTTGATGTCAGGTGTAAATGGAGTCCGGCTTAATCATATCCAGACACAATCCGGATATGAGATGCATGTTAATGCTAGGCAGGAAGGAGGCCTGCAAGCGCGTCATAAAACATGATACCTAAGTGTTGGGTCCCAGCTTCACACAGAAAGCCATTCTGTAACACTAACGTAGAGGAAGTCAATAATAATCTTCTCCAGGGTCCCACTTGTCCTAGATGGCTCGTCACGCAGTGCAACACTGCGTTTGGTTCAAGGCTCTCATCAGTCGGCAAATTCCACAGTGATTCAATTTCCCTTTGGCCTAACGAGGGGTTTAGTGAAACACGCCACTTCTCCTTTGCTGGGCTAAGGATGCGGGCCCGGTGTGGTGTGGACAATAGGGGTCTTTGTGGAGGAGGAAGTAGCAACCTTTAGTCTGAGGAATGCCAGACATGCAGCTCCAATTCGCTGAGCCCAGAAATGTGATCCGACGCAACAATGGCTGCTGGCAGTGGAATGGAGGGGGCACAGTGTGTGTGTGTGTGTGCGCGCGTGGTGGGGGAGCTTACTGAGTGCATGAAAAAGCTCCATAGCTAAGCGGTCTAGCATCAGGGTGGAGGCAGCACATGCAACGTGCTCTCAAAACTGCACAAGACCAGTATCTGCCCCAAGACCAGGATCTGCCACAAGACCACTATCTGCCCCAAGACCAGGATCTGCCCCAAGACCAGTATCTGCCCATGTCATCTGGGCTGCCCTGAACCTCTTACTGTTTGACATTCTGAGGAAGAGGAGGGTATTTTTCATTGCTTTTGTTGCCACGTTTTTTGTTGTTGTCATTGCTATAATGATGATTGCGCAATGCCGAACCAATGTTAACAAATTAGGTTGACTTAGCACATAAGGATGGGAACCTATTTAAATAAGTAGGCAAGTTTGTGCAACTTGTGTATTTTTCTAAGGCAATCTTAAGTGGATTTTTAGGAAAAAGACATTAAGATGCTTCATGCAGGGTAGCTGCTGCTGTATACTGCCGGTTCCTGTCCGCTGGTTGCTCTGTGTACCTGCACTGACTCTCTAACAAAGCATCCTTTGCAGAGGCTTGAGACAGACGTGCCGGTAGACAGACAGAGAGCGCGAGCCATTTCCTCTGTTGGTGAAAGACGTGTGAAGGATCAAAGGCTGAGCTTGGGACCCAGCGGAGCCCACCCCGAGGCCAGGAAGCTACTTGGCTAGCAGAGAAGACAGAGTGATGGGAGGAGACAGAGGGGGAGGAGCCCAACCCGAGGCCAGGAAGCTAGGCTAGCGGAGAGAAGGCAGAGGGGGGCAAATGGAATGCAATACAACTGCCAGGCATTTACCTTAATGACCTGAATTACTGCTGCCACCACCCACCACCCTCCCTTTTACACACACACACACACACACACACACACACACACACACACACACACACACACGCACGCGCACACACACGCACACACACTCATTAGGCCACTCACAGATCACTGCCAAACAAAGACAAACCCACCGCAGTGTAGGTAGGTGTGTATGAGGAGGGGGGATGGGAATGTGTGTATGGCAAGCCAAGCGTTTTAACATCTAACAGCTAGACTGGATATTATGTACTGCAGATATCCAGAATTCAATTCTCCCTAGACAAAAGGAAGATGTCAGATATCCACAACGTCATTCTTCCTAGGACAAATTACCTCACTTGTGCCATTCATGTGTGTGGGGTTTCTCATTACAGCTACCCACAATTCAGTTGCATATATCTTTCAATTCCTATCCTATTTCATATCCTTCAGTTCAAGATATGGACATTGTCCTTTTGAGATATGTTAAATTCAGTTGTAACTGGTCAGAATGAGGTGTAGATGTCTTGAAGTGGGCAGATATCTGCAATGAAAAACCCCATACACATGAATGGCAAAAGTGACGTCATTCGCCCTATAGGAAGAATGTCATTGTGGACATCTGAAATGTTCCTTTTGACTAGGAAGAAAGACGTTATAGATTTCTTGAATGACAATTCTAACTAGTCACAATGTAATTAGGACTAGTCAAAGTGACGTTGCTATCTGTAACGTGTCATTCTGGATAGCCAAACTTAGATATTAAATGTTAAAATGGCTTGCCATGTGTCTTCATCTCTGTGTCCTTGCCTTTGTATTTGGGGGTCAGAAACCCTGACCGCTCCCCCGCCCCCCCAAAACACACACACACACACACACACACACACACACACACACACACACACACACACACACACACACACACACACACACACACACACACAACACACCTCTGGAGATAAGGGATCGATGGGACCAGCATGGCTGATGGACATTGGTACAAAGGGACCAGCCAAGCCAAAAGCTATCAATCAATCAGTCATACGCTGTGTGTGTGTGTGTGTGTGTGTGTGTGTGTGTGTGTGTGTGTGTGTGTGTGTGTGTGTGTGTGTGTGTAAGAAGATGGGGGGTTTGCTCTATCTCAGGTCCACTGATCTAATAGGCACCCCCCCCCACACACACACACACCACCACCACCACCACCACACACACACAGTTTTATGAAGCACATGCCTGGTCGACAGCAGACTAGTGCAATAAAATAAAAGTGTCTGTGTGCCTGGCTCTCGTCTCTGTGCACTCCCCAACAATACACACATCTTGTAGTGAAGAAAGAATTTGAAACTTGCACTCCTTTTTTCTGTTATTGCGTTTGTTTCAATTTGTTCTGGAGGAAGAAAATCCAATAATGAGTTTATACTGTAGCAAACTAGGCTTACTTTAGTATTTTTTAAATCTATTATGATATATTTACAGTATTCCTATAAGGCTTATAGCTTGACTGTGTTACCCACGTTTAATATGATTGTATCATACTATGATTTTCATTCCTGCGATATAATAGTCCTATAGGGACTTATAGTCTGTCTATGGTGCTCGAGTTAGTTAATAATAAGTTTATAGTAATCGTTATCTTACGTACTTTATGATATTCATAACATTCCCGGGTCTAACAGCGTGTCAATAGCATTCAATTGCTTATAGTGACCATATTGTACTTTATGTTTTTTTGTCTCCTACTGCGTGATATCACTATAATATTCCTAATTGTATAGTGTGTGTCTATGATGCTCAATAGTGAGTTTATAGTAACATATTGTACATAATTGTATTGACTCCAGATGCATACTGTTAATGAATAACATCATGTAGAATGAAGTATTAGTAGTAGTAACATTGATCATGCATTTGATACAAATGATACAAATGCAGTTAGGCTGCTTGTGTTCTGTTTCATGAAAACTGTTCCATGCCAGTCGAGAGTCGAGACGCATGAGAAAGTTACTTCCACATCCAGATGAAATGTGGAATTTAAGGCCAAAGACCCGCAACAGCTGGCTGCCGGCTTGTCCCCGCCCATCACACACACACACACACACACACACACACACACACACACACACACACACACACACACACACACACACACACACACACACACACACACACACGCCTCACTCACGCCTGACTGCTGTGCTATTCACTGCCTGGGCACATTGATGGATGGGTGAGTGGGGTTGTTTACATGCACACACACACACACTCGCACACATGCACACACACACACACACACACACACACACACACACACACACAGGCACACAGCAGCTGTTTCGGGACATGAACAAGTCCCCCGTTACAGTAAGATTTTATTGTTAGAGATGATTTTGTCCAGAATTCCATGACTATTTGTGTTTTTTGACTATAATCACAACAGTGGTTCTTCTAAATTCTATCATTGCATTACATGTAGCGTCTTGCAGATTAAATAAATAATGGTGATGTTGAACAATTCATCAATTTGATGGGGACCCCCTGGAACTGGAGCTGCTGCACTCAGCTAAACCAACAGGCAGAAATGCAATGTTCTCCAATCTCCACGTCTCCATTATGTTCCTAGGTGTTTCCAGGTGTATCTTTTGAATACGACTTCTGTTCAGCTGCCCACTTTATAAGAATTTCCCTTTACTTAGAATCCACTCTTTTAAGATTCATGGCTTTTTTTCTGCATCATACTGTACATGTAAGAATCGTCCTATTTCCTTTTAAATGTTTCCATGTGGGGTCAACCTGTGATATTTGTCTTGTAGGAACTAGGAACAACTCATGATCCAGTAAGGCATAGCCTAACATGGAAGAAGTTTCCACTGAATAATCCAGTTACTGATAATCCAGTTGCATGCAAATCCAACCCGCAATAGAATACAATGCGAGTTGAGAGAGGTCAGTCAGTGAGGGGTTTGGGCAAGTGACCGACATGTCCGGACATGGCCCCAGAACAGATTACATCTCATTCAAATAGACTATACTCAATGACATGCATTTGAAATGAAAGAGACAGAGAGACAGATAGATCAGACAGATAGACAGGTGATCAGATGTGGTTACCTGAGGTGTCCCACAGACTGAGCTCAATCCTCTTTGTATCTATTTCAAAGCTGGCTGTGTAGTTTTCAAACACCGTGGGGACGTAGCTCTGAAGGACACACAGAAGAAAGCACACTTTAGATGCAAGCCTATAGTGAAATCAAGTTTGTAGTACTCTTATCTCTTTTGAAAAATGGTCAAAGTGACCCGAGATTTGGCTGCACAACTATAATCATTACTGTATATCACTACTACAACTATTGCTGCCATTTATAATAATAACAATAATGATGTAATAACCATAGTAATAACACTGAAAAAAGTTTGCTATCCTTGATCATTAGGCTACTGAAAAATCAGTGAAACAGAAACTCAGTCTCTACATAAGATCATTTAGCTAGAACTGCTTCATCCATGCATTATTAGTTTACTGTGTTGTGTGGTCACTACAGTGTAATAACAATAATATCACATTCACAAGCTCACAGCTCACAGTCACTGCGGTGTCTCACCTCTGGGAAACAGTCCTTGGCGAACACGTGAAGCAACGCGGTCTTTCCACACTGGCTGTCCCCGACCACCACTATTTTACACTTGATGCTCTGACTGGGCTCCATGCCACCGGATTTCAGAGACAGTTTCTGGCAGGGGCGTCTTTCCTTCATTGAGTGGCGTCTGGATAAAAAAGCGAGTCCAGTGGAGAGAGTAGAACGTGTGTACGGACGGACGGACGGACAGATGCGGTGCGGTGGTCTCAGTGCCTGTCTGCCTGCAGCCTATCTGCTCCTCTCGGTGGTCCAGCTGCTCTGAGCCAGCGGAATGCCATTTGCCAGTATTTATATCCACCGGGGAGCCAATCAGCGACTCTCCTCTTGCCTGCACGAGGCTCGTCCCTCCCCTGCCTCCCTCCACACAGGCTGACAGACAGCAGCGTGGTGGGCTTGTCCTCCATCATGGCGCCCCCATTTGGACTGCAGCGCTGGGCTGCCTCTTATTACGGTTATTAGACATATCAAAAATACAGTAGGCTAATATAGGCTACTTAATATTATTGCCACAATAAATAAATAATTGTACTTATATAGCCTAACCATCAGGCCCGGCGTTAGGGGGGGGCCTGACCGGGCCGGGCCCCCCCATTCCCCAAACTGGCCCCCAAATATTTTTCTTTCTTTTTTTTGGCTAAAAACGTTTTTCCGTTTTTCTGTTTTAAAGTTTAAAACGGAATCTGGCTGTCATTAGGCATTGATTAACTGAATGCTATTGCCAACTGTTACTTTGAACATCCATTTGCAATGATTCTGGCTGGATATTAACTATTGTAAATTTGTCACAATGAATGCAATTTGTGCACAATGTGTAAATACATTTAATATTAATTGTTTAGGCCTAATTATTTATAAAGTCACAACACATTAGAGATGTGTGTAGTTCTTCATAGATTTAGCTTCTTCATTTTGCTCTCAAATGCACCAGGTTGACAAATTTTACTTTAAAATGTACAAAATCTTCTTCCGGGGCAGAATCCCCCCGGACCCCCCTTAGGTAGCTTGGCCCCCCCAAGCTAGGGGCAGGCCCCCTCTGTAACTTGGGTCTGGAGCCGGGCCTGCTAACCATAATTAGGTAGCCTATATGAGGGATCAGCCAAGCAGCATTTTTGTAAACAAACCGCGGCACTGGGTGGCAACGGCAATAGAACGCTATGGAGCCCAAGTGGCGCAATGGTGAGTGTCTGACTCTAGCCGGCTAACTCTGTTTACATTTTAAAATCTGCGACAGTTCACACAACTTTAACACGACATGTATATATTATACATCAAACTCTTGAGCTACTTCTGCTCTCACTCAGAATGTCAAAATATAAGTGATGTGATGTATAGTTTTTGAGATATTAACGTTTGTTTGGCACAACTCATAGGCTACTATTAACTGCCGCGGGGTTCCGCATTTCTGGGTGGCAAGTGACGTCACGCTGATTCGTCCTATTCACCTTATTCTTTGCCCATACAAGGACGCTTCTGCATGACATCATTTCGTAATCGTCTTTCCGGTTTTAAACACGGAAGTAGAGTACGCAGTCATTTAGACTTGCCAAAAAGCTGTTTTCAAGCTAAAAAAAACCCCAAACTGTTTTAAAGTTTTAATATTTGTCGGGTGAGAACGTAACATATATGTGACCAGTTTATCAGAATAACGCCTATTGGAAATCCTTAACGAGCAGCGAGGACCGGGAGCGCTGACTGTGCTCACACCGGTCGGACTAGATATCTGTCAATGGTCAAACCCTACTACTGGCAGTGAGAAAACACTGTCGACGTTCTTTTGTAACTAACGTTAAATGCCGACCGGGTACAGCCATCGGCTCCTCGCAGCAGTAATGTTAAAGGAGAATTTCGTTTTTTTTTAACCTGGACCCATCTCCTGGCAATAATTATGATTTGACCACTCACCAGCGATGTCCGCGGCGTTTCTGGCCGTCCTAGCGTTGTTTTGAGATCATTAGCGTCCAAGTCAGTTGTAAAATGGAGCTGATTTGGGGCCAAGTGTGAGCCTGTCTTTCCTGCATCTAAATAGCTATTTTTATTCCCGTTTTCGCCACATATCATAATAATGTGATCCCTCAACATCCACCAGAGTGATATTTCGCCCCAGGCCATTTCCTGGACTCTCACAGGGATCAAATTACCTCAAACGTGATCTCGGTCACCAAGTCTCGTGAAGTCCCGTGATACTTTCCTGCCGACTGGCCAACTACAGGTAGGACGCTTTGCGGTGGTGGTTTTAGCGTAACCTATGTGGGTAACCTATATGCGTAACCTATACATTCCCCCGTGTGTGTGAATGTATCAGTATGTATGTGGGAAAGTAATTTCCAGTGCAAACGCTTTTGAGATGTCTCTTGCCAAGTGGGGTGGGAATATGTTGTTGTTGTTTTTTAATGGGTTTGTGGGGTGGGAGGGTGGTGAAAGGGAGGGGTACTGGAGCTATGAGCCCAATGTTCAGTTCATGTTGTCTTGTAATGCCTTCTACTATCAAAATTTGAAAATAAACCTTGATTAAAAAAAAATGAATGAAAATTGGCGTCATCTCACCCATGCTGTTTAATCAGCATCTTGATATGATACACCTGCCAGGTGGATGGATTATTTTGGAAAAAGAGAAGTGCTGACTAACATGGATTTAAGCAAATTTGGGAACAAAATGTGCCTTTATATAAGCCTTTTGTGTGCATAGAAAAAGTCTTATCTTTCATTTCAACTCGTGAAAAATAGTGGAGGGGTCATAAATCAATCAAAGGGAGGTGGGGCTGGGTGGGGAGGGGCTGGGGGGCAAAACATCTGCCCTCCTATTAACTTTGGAGCAAAAACAAAAGTGTTGCATTTATATTTTTGTTCAGTATAGTTAGTAACACACACAAACACATGAGAGCTGCCTAATAGGAAACAGTCTCATAGTGTTTGCCAGGATTTCTGTGCCTTGCTCACAAAGCCACAAATGTTGCAGAAAGCCATGGCATTCTGCTCTGGTTCCCCTGGTCCTCTCCGGACACAATGAGCAGACTCTGGCACTCTGCTCTGGTTCTCCTGGTCCTCTCTGGACAGAATGAGCAGACTCTGGCATTCTGCTCTGGTTCCCCTGGTCCTCTCTCGACAGAATGAGCAGACTCTGGCATTCTGCTCTGGTTCTCCTGGTCCTCTCTGGACACAATGAGCAGACTCTGGCACTCTGCTCTGGTTCTCCTGGTCCTCTCTCGACAGAATGAGCAGACTCTGGCATTCTGCTCTGGTTCCCCTGGTCCTCTCTCGACAGAATGAGCAGACTCTGGCATTCTGCTCTGGTTCTCCTGGTCCTCTCTGGACACAATGAGCAGACTCTGGCACTCTGCTCTGGTTCTCATGGTCCTCTCTGGACAGAATGAGCAGACTCTGGCATTCTGCTCTGGTTCCCCTGGTCCTCTCTCGACAGAATGAGCAGACTCTGGCATTCTGCTCTGGTTCTCATGGTCCTCTCTGGACACAATGAGCAGACTCTGGCACTCTGCTCTGGTTCTCATGGTCCTCTCTGGACAGAATGAGCAGACTCTGGCACTCTGCTCTGGTTCTCATGGTCCTCTCTGGACACAATGACCAGACTCTGGCATTCTGCTCTGGTTCTCCTGGCCCTCTCTGGACACAATGACCAGACTCTGGCATTCTGCTCTGGTTCTCTCCTGGTCCTCTCTGAACACAATGACCAGACTCTGGCATTCTGCTCTGGTTCTCCTGGCCCTCTCTGGACACAATGACCAGACTCTGGCATTCTGCTCTGGTTCTCTCCTGGTCCTCTCTGAACACAATGAGCAGACTCTGGCACTCTGCTCTGGTTCCCCTGGTCCTCTCTAGACAGAATGAGCAGACTCTGACATTCTGCTCTGGTTCTCCTGGTCCTCTCTGGACAGAATGAGCAGACTCTGGGTGTTGCTGGCAGGGTTTCACAGTGAGGAGGCTCCTCCCTGCAGGCTGTGTGGTGGGAGTCCCGTCTGTTGTGTGGGAGCTCTACCTCCAGGACCCGACACTGCCTGCCAGGAGAGAAGGCACAGCCTGAGGATTTCACATTCTGGCCGAAGCACATTGGATGAGGATGATGATGATGATGATGGTTTTCTACCAGCCTGGGATGCAAAATAATAGTATTTGTGTTCCTAAAATCAAATCACCCTGCTACAGCCCGCAGCTTTGTCAGCCTCACTCGGGTGCAGCTGTACATTTGGACCGAGTCGAGCCTCCACAGACTGGCAAATGAAGCCACACCAAAATACCTTAAAGCGAAGCCAACAGCAATTGTGAGCAGTCTGTGAACCTGTCTGTCGTCTGCCAACAAGTGCAGCCAGACCTAGGTGTAGACAAAATGACAGAATAAGCTCGAAAAGACTAACATTGTTTTTCATTATTATTAGCAAAAAATGCACACCTAACAGAAACACCTCATATTGTTGCCAGTGTTTAACGTTTTTGTAGAGGTTTACACTGGTCTTATATTAATGATGATAATCTTGATTCTGAAATAGCTAGCAGTTCATATAATGAGGGGAACAAAATGTCATCATTTGTAGGGTAAACTGTTCTGGCTTCTATATATTCCCAGGAAAGAGACCCAGACGGAACGTTTGGGAAAAAATCATATTGCTGAACATAACATGTAGCTCAGCACCAGCAGTGTGCAGAGATGTTCTTGTGATGAGGTATCCTTGGCCCGAAACATCATAAGCTCAAATATTTCCCCATGTGGGAACCCCGTGGCTCGGTGCCATGGGCCGAGTGCCATGGGCTTGTGAAGCTGCGGTTTCAAATGCGGCTTGTGGCCTTTATTGAGTGGTATCCCTTCTCTCCTCTTCACTGCCTATCTATCCTGTAATAAAGCAGAAATGCCTTTGGATCGTTTGGGATGGGATTGCTGTTAGCTTGATGAATGCATGTAATCAAGAAATGTGATGTGGGGCAAAGGTGAAAAAGAGCATGCATGCTAAGCTTTCAAATAAATCAAACTAAAATAAGCCGAAATCTGTCCTGAGACGAAAGGATTTTGACTGTTCCATCTCTACTAAACAACTGCCTTCCCCTAAGTAATGAGTGTAATTAGAATCTGGCAGCGTACAGACTGGGACGAACACTGGACAATATAGGTCTGTATTCCAATAATGCTTTATTACACAACTGGGTCAGCCACCTTCTACATTAGTAGCATTTTTTAAGGCAATATTGAAAGCAGAATACAGAATGTTTATGCTTATATTACAGTGCTGGCCTGTTACCAGGGTTGCCCCTCCCTCTGGCCGTGATGCTCCGAGATCCCTAAGGCCACCTTGGCAGTGCCCTGCCTACTGCTGTCAGTTGCTTTAGAAACATCAGTGGTCTCAGTTTAATGCAAAGGATGTGTCATTGGCTCATTTGAACACACATTTAAGGAAAATCGCTCTTCACAATGTCAATAGAGCGATGGCCTTTGTGCCCTGGCATGTGGCCTTGTTTCATTAAAAAAAAAGTTGCCATACCGAAGGCCAAAGGGCCTTGCCCCTAAAATGACGAAATTCCCACCCTGCCTGGTACCTGGTAGAGACTTGACAAACAGTAAAGTTAGTATGCCGTCAGCAACAGATATTTGCAGCTAATACTATGAATTCCAGAGCAGTGGTATCCGGTGTCAAACTGTGTTTTTCGATAACAGGCGTGCCAGCCAAGAGTAACACTCATTATTGTCTTATCAAAACCAGCACAGTTCATACCTGGGTCAAATAACAAATGATAATACATAATAATAGCCTACATAATGGAAGTGTTTGCCACACCGCTGCAGTGAGTTCCAGAAGTAGGCAATCAGGAAAGCATTTGAAAGTCAGTTTGATATGCTTCTCTGATAGGAGCAAGTTCAAAAATGCTCAAGAAAACCCAGGTCTAGTTTGTGGCCAGGGTCGCCAGCGGGACAGTAGCGCTGGAGGTGGGTGACTACTAGTCAGGTCACTGGGTCAGAAATCCACCCCCCCCCCTCTTTCTGCCCTGACAGTTGCCCCACAGTTATCTCTGTCCACGTGCATTCATTCAAGGGGAGCGCTGACATTTACCGCGCGGGCAAAACACACATTGGCTAGTTTCTGTTGGAGAGGGATTTCCCTGATGGTTAGTCACTGGACAATTAAGGGCAGACTCAAAGTGGTTCAGGGAGAAAGGGCGTTGGAGATTGTGCATCTTCTCCTTCTGTTGGTATTTGAAAAGGAGTTGAAGAAGCGTGGCTCTCTGAACCTGGCCTCCCTTGTGAAATATGTCCTTGATATCGGTGGGACTCTTTGACCTGAAAAATGACTGAATGAATCAAACCCTGATCCGTCCCAGGTCCTTTTCAGGCAACCCTATTTGAATTCCAGGCGACCCCACTTAGGGTCACGACCCTAAGGTTGAGAACCACTGGTATAGAGGCAGATTAGGCACACCTGGGGAGGCATACTGTACTGTATCTGTGAGAGGTGTGGTTGAGGTGCTCCTGGAACTCACTTGATGACATTCAACTCTTTGACCTAAATCTGAAAATAATTCTTAGATATGATTTTGTCCAGAATTCTATGACTGTTTATATTAGAGATAAACTATGATGAACATTCTCCTTATTCTGTTTGTGTTAAATTCTTGTAAATGATATAATGGCAAAGTTGAACACATTATTAATTTGCATGGGGACCCCCTGGAACCGCCTCAAGGACCCCTGATGGTCCCCTGTCCCCATGTTGAGATCCACAGCTGTATGGAATCACTGTAGTTATTATTATTGTCAGTCATTTCACCATAGCAACATCACTGTAGGTGACATCACTGTAGTTAGTGTAACTTCAGTGTAATAACATTATTGTAGCTAGTTACAATAGTTATTGTAACATCACTGTAGTGCCATCATCATCACAACTGGATGGAGTAAAAAAAAGTACTAACAATGATTTTGAAGAACAATCAGTCCCGCCGCCTGTCAAGATAACCTTGGATAGCTTCTGAGAAGTCAATCTTACCTCAAAAGCTTGTTTTATATCGCCTACGGCCGATCAATAATTTGCTAAACATATTGTACACAGAATTACACTCATGAAATAGCTCTGTTACAGTATGTCCAGTGTGTGTTTCTGTTGAGATGACTGAAACTCTTTCAGTCCCCATTGCCAATAATTATAGGAAACATATTCAAGGTACATTGTGATAGGAAGTTATAATTTCATAATCTGCAACTCAAATATGAGTTGCATACTATCACTCAACATAGTGTATGCTAAAGTGTTAGCGCGGAGGCTGCTATCACCTATAAAGTTTTACCTTGGAGAAGCGGAGTAAACGAGGACGCATAGAGGATCTTGGTGTTCTCTCATCACTCACCACTCAACCGCTATAAGCTTAACCAATGGGACAATCTCCCCAAATTCCTTGAACAGTTCATTGGGTCAAATCCACATAGTGACACAAATAGCCATTCTTGTACACTCTATTTGGGGGTTCTAGTGCCTGAAACAATAGTGGAAGCCACTGGGATTCCCTAATGAGTAGAAGAAGAAGCCCATGGCTTACTAACACAATGTGCTGTACGGGACGAAGGGCATAAACACACACACACACACACACGCACACACACACACACACACGCACACACACACACACGCGCGCACACACACACACACACACACACACACACACGCACGCACGCGCGCACACACACACACACACACACATACACACACACACACACACACACACACACACACAGGGCAAAGGCAATGACACATTAGACAGCGTACAGAAGGAGTGTCATCAGTCATTGGGACTATATCAGGCATGGATACACACACTGATGTAATGAGGCAGTGAACAAGTTCAGTTTGTATGTAGCCTAATAGATTGAAGGATGAATCATTTCAGGGATGACCTGATTCTCCGGGGGAGTTTGTGAGTGTGCATGGCCATATGTGTGGTGTGTGTGTGTGTGTGTGTGTGTGTGTGTGTGTGTGTGTGTGTGAGTGTGCATGGCCATATGTGTGGTGTGTGTGCGTGTGTCTCGGGGGGTTAATGGCGCGTTAAATGATGTCTTCATTAGCATCTCCTCAGGACCAACCACATGATGGGACAATAATCATATCTGTCAGTTAGATGACAAGAACAAAGAAACCTGTCAGTGGTTCTGATCATAGTTCAATAATGAGAATTATTATAAGAAAGGGGCATTAAGTTATATACATTTGGAGTCGGATTGCGATTGGGCTAGTTTAGGTTAACATTTTGCCATTTGCTGACTTCCTGCAAACCACCATCAACAAATTCACTTGAACTATGTGCATAGAACTTACTTACTCCGAGTAGTCCAGGTGCTATGCGCAAAAATTAGAGGTGAAATGTTCGCTATTTCATAAAAGCATGAAACTTGGAACACTTGTACAATTTGGGGCTCTGAACATGTTCAGATGTGGAGCCATCGCGAAAGGAGGCCATTTTACTTTCCACCATAACAGAATTATGTATTTTGCATCTTATCTCCCTAACCACACATGAGAACACAGAAAAGGTATATCTACCCCTATGTTTTCATGGTCAATGATTATTTTTGCGATGGCTCCACATTTGAAAATGTTCAGAGCCCCAAACTGTAGTGTACCAAGTTTCATGCTTTTATGAAAAAGTGGGCATAATTTTTGCATATCACCTGGATTAATTTCCTTTCCATGGAACCTTTTTCCACATGCTTTCCCCAACTTTCTCCACATGAGAATGTCCGCCTGCAGCTCACTTTTGGAGGGTAGTAAGCACAAATCTATCTGATTTGTTATCTATAACTGTGCTTATATCTATTCTGTAGCCACTTTGATCTGTGACGAGTGATGACCCTCCCACTCTCCTGGCCCTGTCTTGCAGGAGCCTGGTGTTGGGGTTGGGGTCACTTATGCAGATTTTGTTCTGCTCTTTTTGTTTAATGTCGTTTGTGTTGCCTAGTTATTTTCTGTTTAGTTTTAGTTAATAAATTGTTTCATTGTCCCGGACAAGCCCCCATATTGTTACAACCTGGCTCAAGGAAATAACAAATGAGGGAGTCATATGCCAAAGTGAAAGTTATAATAATACTTTATGAACTAAAATTAAGGGAAAATAACTAGACAACACAAACGACATTAAACAGAAGAACAGAACAAAAGGTGCACAGGTGAGGAGGGAGAGAGACTGAATGGTCTGAAAGTCCAATGAGTGCACTGGTCTGAGGTGCACCCAATCAGCCTAACGAGCCCAACACCAGGCTCCTGCAAGACAGGGCCAAGAGACTGGGAGGGTCATCACATCTCATCTGTCAAGGTATTCTGTCTTTGTCTTTCCACTTGTATATATATTTTTATTTTGTATATTTCTAAATTAAACAATTTGATCACAAAAAGAAGATTAAAACTTTTTTTTTTATACCTACCTATATGAAATTTCACCTGTGTGAAAGTTATATATAAGCACATCTTCTCGATGTTTCTGAGATAACACTTGAAATCAAGCCAGTTGTGAATGATGTAGTCTGGGATCCAAACCAAGACCTGTGTGTATTCCCTCTGATCCTCGGAAGCGTCTGGCCGCCGAGCGCGGATGTGGGTTTTTATGACTGTGTGCAGACCCACCGCAGTCTCCACCACACTGATCAGTCAAGTCACAGCACAGCACAAGAAGATCAAGATGCAAGGCACTGTGTGTGTGTTCGTGTGATGTGTGAGGTGAAGATGAGGGTGACAGCTAGGAAACAGACTCTGGTGTCATCCAGCTCTTTATCACAGTAATGACATATGAGCTGCTCCGTATGGACATGAATCTCTTGTGCGATGTTAATGTCAGGGCTGATTAAAGTTGCCCTCAGATCACACGTGCACAACAGGCAAAGCAAAGAGCATGCAGAAATCACTGACGCCAGCAGTGAATTGCAGTCACTGCTGGCGTCAGTGATCTCTGATCGCTCTTCAGTCACTGCTGGCGTCAGTGATCTCTGATCGCTCTTCAGTCACTCCTGGCACCAGTGATCTCTGATCGCTCTCATCGAAAGCTTTGAAATGTAAATTAGCATTGACTGATTGTTCAAATGTAGACATGCTCCCTTCTCAACTAGACACGCTCACTTCCCAGCTAGTTGTCAGTATGTTTCTTTAGCTTATCAGTAACAGAGGAGGGCTTATTATGTGTTCTCTGGCGGCCATATTGGACGTCCTCTGCTCTTACTCCTATGCCATGTCCATGTTCACATCATTGTGGGCAGTGGTGGCCTAAAGGTTAGAGAAGCGAGCTTGTGACCGGAAGGTCATCGGTTCAATTCCCGGACTAGCAGGATCTGGGTGGGGGAAATTGAACAAGCAGCGCTTGTACAGTATCTCCCTCCCTCATTACCACCACTGAGGTGCCCTTGAGCAAGGCCCTTAACCCCAACCGCTGCAGTGGAGCTCCTCAGTGGCCAGCAGATCAGACTGTGGTTGTACTGGTCAGCTTCCAGGTATGAATGTGTGTGTGAGTGTGAACAGGGCGCTCCTGAAAAAGAGCCTTTTTCTCAGTGACACTCCCCCTGTATAAATAAAAGTAAAAAAAAATCATATGGGATGAAGACTTGGTTAGCCAATCGTAGTATCTAGTTGGGTAACTATCACTGCCTTATTAACACATCTGACTAACAGTAGGCCTACTAGTCTACGCTAGTGCTTACTGGCTAGTTAGCTAGCCCAAAAAACAACTGTTTGTCCACGTTAAGGCTGATTTATGCTCCATTTTTGTATGAAAATAAATATATCCATTTCGAACGATGTAACCGTCAGTGTCCACATACTTCCATGCATCTTTCACGCTTGTATCATGTTAAGCAATACATCCACTAGTGGGCAGTAGACAGTCAAATGTGTGAGTGTGTGTGTGGTTGCCCGTTTCATCCGTATCCTTAAGCTTTCAGAAAATGTGCACAATTATGCACGAAATGAAAGCACAGTAGCCTATACGGACACCCGCATTTAACGTTGAGCCTCAGCCTTTAGCCGAATTGAGCTGACTCTTCTCAAGCTACAGCTGAGTGTTGAAAATGAGACTATAGGGCTAAGACAGTTTATTGTGCCACAGTATAGCTACATTTGGAAATCTAATTATTCAGTTTTACTTGTAAAATTAACCTAACTTAAATCACAACAACCTTTTTTCATGCCTGCTTGTTCTATATTTAGTCATTATTTGCACAGAGCCAATTCCCCAGTAGTCCAGTAAAAATGTCACTTGACCTCACACTAATTGCAACAAAACCAAACTCAACTGATTTTGTATCCTCAATATGTCCTCAATGAAGGAAAAAAAGTGTTAAGGAAATGTATGAAGGGAAAATTTTGAAAATTACCTATATTTATTTTATTTTCTCCTTGAAGCAAAAAACACATACAGGATATAAGTGATGAGATTTATGGCACATTAAAAAAAAAAAGAAAAGGCTTCCATAGGCTTCCATAGGCTTCCATCATATTTAGGTCATTTTCAAAACTTTCCCTTCATACATTTCCTTAACACTTTTTTTCCTTCATTGAGGACATATTGAGGATACAAAATCAGTTGAGTTTGGTTTTGTTGCAATTAGTGTGAGGTTGACCCACATATTTGCGTAAAATGCCTGGACTACAGTGGACCTGAAGGATGGTGCCAGATGTGGTTGCTAGGACATTTGTAATGTGACGACAGCAATGTCCAGTGCTAAAGCTACCTTCCTTAATCTGTGCCTTGTTAACTGTACTTGTTACTCGTACAGCTGACTCATAAAAACCTATTTAGACATGTGGAGGATATCGACCTGCAAAGTGATTGCAAACTGTGAAGTACAATTACGATAAATGCAAAGAAAGCCGAAAAGACAGGATCACCGCCACATCAGTGGAGTCTACCACAAAGTCAGATAAGAGCAAGACGGAGCTGTCCCCTTCTTTCTGTCAAAAGCATTTAGATCATCTTGTCTTCTTCGGAGCCCTTCCCCCAACCCCCCCCCCCCCCCCAACCTCCTAACTGGCAGGGCCTAGCACTGCGGCCTGGAAATCGTCACCAGATGAGGCGTCAGGGAGGCAGTGTGCCAAGCCAAGCCGTCTAAAAACCCGGCCCAGCCCACGCTGCTGGAGGGAGGTCTGGAGGAGGGGAAGGGGGAGGTGCTTGGTTTGTGTGAGCGCCAGTGTGTGTGGGTGTAGGTCTTGCCACACTTACATGCATGCATGCCTGCAGGAATTTGGGAATTTTCCCATGCAAATGTGAATGCAGGTGTACTAAATGCATGCAGGTATCTGTGCATGTGCGCCTGCATGCTATTCTGGCACAAGATATCTAAATTCAGGCCCTTTCAATGACCCGTGTATACTGTATGTATACCATGTACTGTACTGTACTGTACTGTACTGTACTGTACTGTACTGTACTGTTACTGTAAACACTTCCAAGGCCTTGGTTTTTTCTCAAATTCACAAATTGTCAAGGATTTCAAGGACCCGTGGGAACCCTGATGCATGCTTGTGTGTGTGTGTGTGTGTGTGTGTGTGTGTGTGTGTGTGTGTGTGTGTGTGTTGCTTATCTCCAGGACCGAATGTCCTTGCAATGATGTTGAATGTCCTCCAAAATGAGGACAGTTTAAGGTTAGCGTATGTGTCCCTTGCAGCAGCTGTTCGCTGGGGGGTAGAGGGGGAGCACTGTGCAGGGTGCAGGTTAGCTTGGTCCATTAGGGTGGTGTTGGAGTGGTGGGGCTTCCTACCAAGGTCTCTTTGCTCTAGTACTGAAGTGGTCTGAGGTCTGTGCAGCCCACTGTGAGTGGGTGGGTGGGTGGATGGTGGATGTGTAGGGTAGAGGATTGAGTGATATGTGTCTATGGATATGTGTGTAACCCCTCCCTCCCCCACAGCTGGGGATCGAACCAGGAACCTCCAGCATGGGAGGCGGACACTCTAGAAAGGGGGCTAAAACCCATGGAGCACCAGCATCTGTCACTAGAGCGTCTCTTGAGGTGTCGGAGAGTGAGGTTTTACTCACTGCACAGCACTACCCGCTGGCCACCGTTACATGTGTTACTCACTGCATAGTCTCGACGCCAGACCCATGAGAGTTCTTACGCTGATACACTACGTTACTGCATGCTGCAGAGCTCTCTCTGGGTCTGATACACTACGTTACTGCATGCTGCAGAGCTCTCTCTGGGTCTGGGACACTTTCCCTCAGACGGCTGATTAAGGGAGGGAACCGTTCACTTGGTCAGTCATATGCCAGTGATGGCTTCAGTCCTCTCCAATCAGTAACGACTTTGCGATCAGACAACACGGGAGGCGCAGCCCATTTGCTCTCTCATCGGTGCAACGACCTGTCACTCATTAAATTTCAACCCGCCTTCAAAACCAGCAGTGGCTGTTAACTGGCACAGACTCACTTATGTTGTATGCGGAGCGCAGCGATTCAACATAATATTTGAGTCTGGGGAGAGACTACTCACTGCACAGCACTACCCGCTGGCCACCATTACATGTATTACTCACTGCACAGCACTACCCGCAGGGCAGCGTTACATGTGGACATAATGCACAGCACTACCCGCAGGCCACCGTTACATGTGTTACTGCACAGCACTACCTGCTGCAGCTGGCCACCGTTACATGTGTTACTGCACAGCACTACCTACAGGGCAGCGTTACATTTGGACATAATGCACAGCACTACCCGCTGGCCAGCGTTACATGTGTTACTGCACAGCACTACCTGCTGCAGCTGGCCAGTGTTACATGTGTTACTGCACAGCACTACCTGCTGCAGCTGGCCAGTGTTACATGTGTTACTGCACAGCACTACCTGCAGCCGGGCAGCGTTACATGTGGACATAATGCACAGCACTACCCGCTGGCCAGCGTTACATGTGTTACTGCACAGCACTACCTGCTGCAGCTGGCCAGTGTTATATGTGTTACTGCACAGCACTACCTGCTGCAGCTGGCCAGTGTTACATGTGTTACTGCACAGCACTACCTGCAGCCGGGCAGCGTTACATGTGGACATAATGCACAGCACTACCCGCTGGCCAGCGTTACATGTGGACATAATGCACAGCACCACCCGCTGGCCAGCGTTACATGTGGACATAATGCACAGCACTACCCGCTGGCCAGCGTTACATGTGGACATAATGCACAGCACTACCCGCTGGCCACCGTTACATGTGGACATAATGCACAGCACTACCTGCAGCCGGGCAGCGTTACATGTGGACATAATGCACAGCACTACCTGCAGCCGGGCAGCGTTACATGTGGACATAATGCACAGCACTACCCGCAGGCCAGCGTTACATGTGGACATAATGCACAGCACTACCCGCTGGCCAGCGTTACATGTGGACATAATGCACAGCACTACCCGCTGGCCAGCGTTACATGTGGACATAATGCACAGCACTACCCGCTGGCCAGCGTTACATGTGGACATAATGCACAGCACTACCCGCTGGCCACCGTTACATGTGGACATAATGCACAGCACTACCTGCAGCCGGGCAGCGTTACATGTGGACATAATGCACAGCACTACCTGCAGCCGGGCAGCGTTACATGTGGACATAATGCACAGCACTACCTGCAGCCGGGCAGCGTTACATGTGGACATAATGCACAACACTACCTGCAGCCGGGCAGCGTTACATGTGGACATAATGCACAGCACTACCTGCAGCCGGGCAGCGTTACATGTGGACATAATGCACAACACTACCTGCAGCCGGGCAGCGTTACATGTGGACATAATGCACAGCACTACCCGCAGGCCAGCGTTACATGTGGACATAATGCACAGCACTACCTGCAGCCGGGCAGCGTTACATGTGGACATAATGCACAGCACTACCTGCAGGGCAGCGTTACATGTGGACATAATGCACAGCACTACCTGCAGCCGGGCAGCGTTACATGTGGACATAATGCACAACACTACCTGCAGCCGGGCAGCGTTACATGTGGACATAATGCACAGCACTACCTGCAGCCGGGCAGCGTTACATGTGGACATAATGCACAACACTACCTGCAGCCGGGCAGCGTTACATGTGGACATAATGCACAGCACTACCCGCAGGGCAGCGTTACATGTGGACATAATGCACAGCAGTACCCGCAGGGCAGCGTTACATGTGGACATAAGGATTGCTGTGATGACCCTTAGAGCTCTATAAGGGCATGGATTACATCTTGTGAATCTCATATACATTATACAGGGTGCAAGGCGTATAGTAATCAGCCTTGCAGGAGTTATAATACTAACTAATACAAATGATACGACTACTGCTAATGATAATAATTGTTCATAATAAAAGTAAACACTTTTTCAATCTGAGTTGGGTACCAGATGGGTGGAGGTTCATGTCAGGTGAGTTGTAAAAAAGCTAACTTTATGCTGAAGTGACGTTCACATCTAAATTCTATATTCTACGGATGGCAAAATCCACCCATCTGTCACTCCAGATTAAAACAAACATGAAGACATTACGCACACTGTTTGACCCAGGGTGAAACAAGGCAGAAATGCACCTTACATTACAGAGGGGACATTGGACAGAGGAAGTGAAATGTAAAGCGTACGTAGAGGAGAGGAGCCTCGCTCTCCACCAGCAGCCAAAGAGGAATTCCTTGTAAAACAAGGGTGATATCACGCAAAGTAGATGTGACACATTTGCGAATGCAGCGGAGAAGTTGGTGGGCTGAGGGCGCAACTCCAAGGGGGAAATGTCACTTGTCTCTCCCCTTTTCTGCCTGTCTCCACTTATAAAGCCCCCATAAAAGCAATAATGTTGCACAGATGTAGACATTTTGCCCGTGAGCGAACAATATAGAAGGCGCACTATGTCAAGAATGCCTTTGATCAAGGCTTTATGAAGCAGACTGCCGCTTTGATGATTCTGCAAACATTTCCAGGGGACTTTTAAAGACTTGAGAGTCGAGCTAATCGAATCAAGGTGCTCTCTCACTCTTCAGCGTTAGCTGGCATGTACGTAACGCAGCCGACCATTATCACCTCTTAGGGCTTTGGAGATGGCAAGGCATTGTGTCTAAGAGCATTTTGAATTCATGGAAAAACCTTTGCACTTTCTGTACACCGGTGTTAGGCAGTCGAACCAGTGTACAGAAAGTGCAAAGGTTTCCCCCCCCCCAGAAGGCTTAACTTAGGCCTTCTGAAGGCTTGTTAATGTGCATTTGATTGTCATGTACATTGCTGCAAATTCATACAGTATATACGTCTTGATATCTCCAACCGGAATTTAGGTTAATACAAAAAAAAAAACAGTTTACTCTTCCTTGTCCGTTGGAGACTTCTGGCATTGATCTCATTCCCTCTCCCAGCATGAAACATATCATTTTAAGCCAACGCTATCTGTCATCATCAAGAGATTCATTTCAGATGCTGACAGAGTGAACTCAAGATGCCATGTAAGTCCAGCTCACAACCTTTCTTGCCGGTCATAGGCCTTTTTCACATCAGCCATTTTGTGTCTAAAAGGCAGGAACACAGGTGCACCAAAACATGAATTGGGGTTTCCAACTTCCAGTCCCTTTTAGGTGTTCCAGTGCTAGGGCCCGAATTAATGAGTTGGTTGCACCTGTGTTTACCCTGCCTTTTAGACACAAAATGGCGGCTGTAAAAAAGGCCCATTGCCTCTCTCTTCACTAGTATTAGGGATTTAAATATTCACGACTAGTACAGGCAAAATCTATGCACAAGAAGCACTCCGATTTGTAATAAACATCAAAACTGATAAGGCTGGAACCTGGAAGAATGAGCAATAACAAATTAGATAGCTCTCGAGTGTAAGATTGTTTTCTAGCAGAGCATCCCAAAACATGCCGCCTCTAAGGGGGCCTCTCCATCACATTATCACAGGCATTATGTTGTCTGGGTTGATGATGATTGCAAAGGCAAAGTGGTTTCCAAAGGGTTTGCCTCTAAAAAATAGCTGTTAGGTTCTTTTTTTTTTTTACAACACCACAGATGTGATGCACAATCATGGCACCAAATATATCAAACTGATATGACATTGGCTGTTAACCCTCTGGGCCCAGTTGCACAAAGCACCTTAGGTTAAGATTTCCCTTAGAGTCAGAGTTAAGGTGTCCATAAAACAGAATCGGCTGCACAAAACACCCTTAAATCGTGTGCTTATGTTTTCCTTAGCATGTTTAACCTTATGGAGAAGATTTGAGGGTGTTTTGTGCAGCCGATTCTATTTTATGGACACCTTAACTCTGACTCTAAGGGAAATCTTAACCTAAGGTGATTTGTGCAACTGGGCCAGTGGGGTCTAAGCCATTTCCCCCCTATTTTTGGTCTGTCTGGTCTCCTTGTGTAATAATGCTATTGCACAACTGATTTCACAAACATTTTCATTTAAATTTTCAGTCCTATATATCATGGTCAGTTGAACAGTAATGGATGAAAACCAATGGCAGACTGCACAGGCATTGGCATAATTTCCAATTCTGATAATCTTCCTTTGAACATTTCATTGAATCATACATGTAGCTTTTAGATAAATCGAACATACATAAAACAAATCTACAGATTCCTGGCCTATTTCAGTTGGACCACATATAGAGTGGAAATGCCTCAAAACGACACCGACAAATCATCACTGCCGTGTGAGAAATATACAGTCTATGTCCTTTCAGTATGTTTCACAAACACTTCCAGTCCCACGTATGAGGCACATGTGGCGTCCGTGTGCCGGGAGCGCTGTGGCCTGTGGTGTTGAGGTCAGGGAGTCACGTTGGTTCGTCGCACCGCTCTGACTGCGACGTGTTTGATGGTCAGAGCAGAGGAGAGGCCGCTGATTACACAGTGGCTTCCTGGACCGGCTTGTGAGGATGATCGTACAGTAGGGACGTTTTTTTTCCTTCCGTGTGACAGAAAATAAGGAAGGCAGATGATGTGCAGCGTACAGTAGGTCACAAGCTGAACCCATGACAGTGTGTGTGTGTGTGTGTGTGTGTGTGTGTGTGTGGGGGGGGGGGCAGTTGTGGTTTCAAAGGGTAGAAACACACAGCAAACATTTCGACATCTATCAGAGGTAATGATTACCTCTTATTACCCAATGTTGATTAGAGTCTAATCAACATTGGGCTTGGAGGTTGATTCAGCATCGATCTGATGGGCTGTTATGAGAGTTTATCTGATGTCGATTTCGGACGTGAAATGGCAAAGTGCAAACGGAAATTCTGACTGGGAAGCATGCAGTTAAGTTTAAGTTAAGTTATCCTTTATTTATCCCCTTGGGGAAATTAATCCTCTGCATTTGACCCATCCTCTACTAGGAACCTTCCTAGAACTAGGAGCAGTGGGCAGCCACTGTGCAGCGCCTGGGGACCAACTCCAGTTATTTTGCCAGTACCTTGGTCAGGGGGCACTGACAGGAGTATTAACCCTACATACATGTCTTTCTTGATGGTGGGAGGAAACCGGAGCACCCGGAGAAAACCCACACGGACACGGGGAGAACATGCAAACTCCACACAGAAAGGACCTGGGACGGACCGGGGTTCGAACCCGGGACCTTCTTGCTGTGAGGCAACAGTGTTAACCACTGAGCCACCGTGCCGTCACCGTGCAGCTACTACTCACTCAGCCACCAGGACATACTGTGTTTCAGAGTGGACTTTGAGAGGATAACCACTCAGCCACCAGGACATACTGTGTTTCAGAGTGGACTTTGAGAGGATAACCACTCAGCCACCAGGACATACTGTGTTTCAGAGTGGACTTTGAGAGGATAACCACTCAGCCACCAGGACATACTGTGTTTCAGAGTGGACATTGAGAGGATAACCACTCATCCACCAGGACATACTGTGTTTCAGAGTGGACTTTGAGAGGATAAGCACTCAGCCACCAGGACATACTGTGTTTCAGAGTGGACTTTGAGAGGATAACCACTCATCCACCAGGACATACTGTGTTTCAGAGTGGACTTTGAGAGGATAACCACTCATCCACCAGGACATACTGTGTTTCAGAGTGGACTTTGAGAGGATAAGCACTCATCCACCAGGACATACTGTGTTTCAGAGTGGACTTTGAGAGGATAACCACTCATCCACCAGGACATACTGTGTTTCAGAGTGGACTTTGAGAGGATAACCACTCATCCACCAGGACATACTGTGTTTCAGAGTGGACTTTGAGAGGATAACCACTCATCCACCAGGACATACTGTGTTTCAGAGTGGACTTTGAGAGGATAACCACTCAGCCACCAGGACATACTGTGTTTCAGAGTGGACTTTGAGAGGATAACCACTCATCCACCTGGACATACTGTGTTTCAGAGTGGACTTTGAGAGGATAACCACTCATCCACCAGGACATACTGTGTTTCAGAGTGGACTTTGAGAGGATAACCACTCATCCACCAGGACATACTGTGTTTCAGAGTGGACTTTGAGAGGATAACCACTCATCCACCTGGACATACTGTGTTTCAGAGTGGACTTTGAGAGGATAACCACTCAGCCACCAGGACATACTGTGTTTCAGAGTGGACTTTGAGAGCATAACCACTCATCCACCTGGACATACTGTGTTTCAGAGTGGACTTTGAGAGGATAAGCCCTCAGCCACCAGGACATACTGTGTTTCAGAGTGGACTTTGAGAGGATAACCACTCATCCACCAGGACATACTGTGTTTCAGAGTGGACTTTGAGAGGATAAGCACTCATCCACCAGGACATACTGTGTTTCAGAGTGGACTTTGAGAGGATAACCACTCATCCACCAGGACATACTGTGTTTCAGAGTGGACTTTGAGAGGATAACCACTCATCCACCAGGACATACTGTGTTTCAGAGTGGACTTTGAGAGGATAACCACTCATCCACCAGGACATACTGTGTTTCAGAGTGGACTTTGAGAGCATAACCACTCATCCACCTGGACATACTGTGTTTCAGAGTGGACTTTGAGAGGATAAGCCCTCAGCCACCAGGACATACTGTGTTTCAGAGTGGACTTTGAGAGGATAACCACTCATCCACCAGGACATACTGTGTTTCAGAGTGGACTTTGAGAGGATAACCCTGAAGTCATGTGTCAGTCAGTTGCAGTGAAGCTGCCACAGCAGTAAAGGCTCCCACATGGGGCAATTGAAATGATCCAATTTAAGGTACAAACAATCCTTAAAGACAAGACATTTCACACAACAAAATGGGTTTATTCCACGAAAAAGAGCTTGACTTAAGTGTGACTTGTCATCTAATATTGCCTGGGCCTTTCTTAGAACTTGCTAACAGTAAAACTCTTCTCTCAGAGAATCCAATGATTTTGGAGCACGCGCTGACAATGCCAGCCAGCCTATTTCTCTCCTTTTGATGTGATTGATAGATGCAAATCATGTAATAATAGGCAAAAGATAATATACGAGGGATCAGCCGAGCAGCATTTTGGTAAACAAACCGTGTCACTGTGTGGCAACGGCAATGGAACCCTATGGAGCCCGAGTTTGAGCGTCTGACTCTAGCTGGCTGACCGTGTTTACAATTTAAAAACTGCGACAGTTCACACAACTTTAACACGACATGCATATATTATACATCCAACTCTTGAGCTAATTCTGCTCTCACTCAGAATGTCAAAATATAAGCGATGTGAAGTATACTTTTTGAGATATTAACCGTGACACAACTCATACTAGTTAACTGTCGCGGGGTTACGCATTTTTGGGTGGCAGTGACGTCACCACGCTGATTCGTCCTATACTCTCAACTGTAAAAAGTTGTTGAGAGCAAGCTTGTCATCTTTAGACTATAATTGGAAGGCCGATGGTGCGGCGCACAATTGGTCAGCTGACAGGCGAGGCTGCGCAGCCGGCAAGCTGCAGGCGAAGTCGAGCAGCGGCCTAGCTGCGTATGCAACGAGGGCAAAGTAAACCAACAAGGCACGGTAGAAATGAGCGGTGAGGAGGAGGCACGGTAGGAATGAGCACTGGCAGTTGGGCGGGCGTGGCGAGGGACGCTAGACAGGAGCGCACTGTTTCAAGATAAACAGATAAGAACAAGAGAGAAGGAATGCATCACATATTTGAAAAGGGGTTACAGGCTACATCAGTCATTAGTCACGCACAAGCACATCTGCTGACGTTAAACTGGAAGGCGTTTGGTTTGTTTACATTCCAGGTCATATTTTACAAGACCAATTAAACACTGATCATCCTGTTCCTGCAGCTAATGGCCACAGCATTTCCTTGGTCTGTTGCTCGCGCTCTTCCATCACAAGCCCACTGTGCTCTCTGCAACATTTAGGGAGAGCAGCAAGGTGTGTGTGTGTGTGTGGGGGGGGGGGGTTAAAACTCATATTTCAGAGTGATGATCTGTAAAGATAACCATTATGAGGCCATTTGTCACTGAGTGGACACACAGATGGAGTCATATGCAGACACAGACACACATGTACACACACACACACACACACACACACACACACACACACAGACACACATGTACACACACACACACACACACAGACACACATGTACACACACAGAGGAGCTGGCCTTCCATCGCCTGGGGGAGACAATCCATCAACAGCAGCCCCATAACTCACTCTGAAAGTGACATGGCGGTTTGTCTACCTGCCCGTGTGTGTGTGTGTGTGTTTATATGTGCAACCTCTGACAACCCAAGATGTATGTGCCCCATCAGTGTACACGCACGCACGCACGCACGCGCGCGCGGGCACGCACACACACACACACACACACACCACACATCCCCCACCAAAGCTGTTGAAGTGTCCTTAGGGAAGAGACTTGGCCTGCCCCTGTGTGCTTCCATCTCTACCATGAAAACCATACATTGTGTATATTCAAAGACACAACGTGCTAGTGATGCTGCATGTTTAATATGGAGAGTGCTTCAACCAGGGGTGTAGTGGAAGGAGAGGTTACCCACTGTATTAACCAGGGGTGTAGTGGAAGGAGAGGTTACCCACTGTATTAGCCTGACATAAACAACCAGGGATGTAGTGGAAGGAGAGGTTACCCACTGTATTAGCCTGACATAAACAACCAGGGGTGTAGTGGAAGGAGAGGTTACCCACTGTATTAGCCTGACATAAACAACCAGGGGTGTAGTGGAAGGAGAGGTTACCCACTGTATTAGCCTGACATAAACAACCAGGGGTGTAGTGGAAGGAGAGGTTACCCACTGTATTAGCCTGACATAAACAACCAGGGATGTAGTGGAAGGAGAGGTTACCCACTGTATTAGCCTGACATAAACAACCAGGGGTGTAGTGGAAGGAGAGGTTACCCACTGTATTAGCCTGACATAAACAACCAGGGGTGTAGTGGAAGGAGAGGTTACCCACTGTATTAGCCTGACATAAACAACCAGGGATGTAGTGGAAGGAGAGGTTACCTACTGTATTAGCCTGACATAAACAACCAGGGGTGTAGTGGAACACTTCTCTACTGTGCTGTCTTAAACCTATTTACTAACGTTTAGTACAAAAAAAATCTAAAGAACTTCTATTCTTCTGCACAAAATATGAATTCAAGCGCTTTCACTGACCAGTCTATTTACGACTATATTCAAAAAGGTTCAAGGCCTTGATTTGACCTCCCCCCTCAAATTCACAAAATGTCAAGGACCCATGGGAATAGCCTGGGTAAACCCATCCCCCACGTGACCTGCTCTCAGACCTGTTCTCAGTCACTATAGTGACTGGGAACTGAGAGAGCAGGTCACGTGGTGGCTGGGTTTACCTAGGCTACCATGGGAAGCCTGATGGTGTCTATTATAGTAATATCAAAGTGAAAGTGGAAACAGGTAAAGGGGAGAAAGGGTACCAAATTGATGCTTTTCAATGCATTCAAGAGCTAATGCCCCCAGCACTGTAGCTCAACAACCTCTTCTACTACGTTCCTATGGTAACAAGCAGTCACTAGAGTGTGTGTTCCTAATGTAAAGTGTACCTTAGTTTTACATATGAATCAATTATCAACACTAACTTAATAGGAAAAAAGCCCTTGTGTGCTTCCCGCTGACAGAAAATGACTTCACTAAGCATTTACATTAGTGTGCACACGTCAAACACAGCTCGCGCTCCTTCCCTTGGAAAATACATAGCACTGTGTGTGTGTGTGTGTGTGTGTGTCTGTGTGTAGACATAGCACTGTGTGTGTGTGTGTGTGTCTGTGTGTGTGTAGACATAGCACTGTGTGTGTGTGTGTGTGTGTCTGTGTGTAGACATAGCACTGAGTGTGTGTCTCTGTGTGTAGACATAGCACTGTGTGTGTGTGTGTGTTTGTCGACATAGCACTGTGTGTGTGTCTGTGTGTAGACATAGCACTGTGTGTAGACATAGCACTGAGTGTGTGTCTCTGTGTGTAGACATAGCACTGTGTGTGTGTCTCTGTGTGTAGACATAGCACTGTGTGTGTGTGTGTTTGTCGACATAGCACTGTGTGTGTGTCTGTGTGTAGACATAGCACTGTGTGTAGACATAGCACTGAGTGTGTGTCTCTGTGTGTAGACATAGCACTGTGTGTGTGTCTCTGTGTGTAGACATAGCACTGTGTGTGTGTGTTTGTCGACATAGCACTGTGTGTGTGTGTGTAGACATAGCACTGTGTGTGTGTCTCTGTGTGTAGACATAGCACTGTGTGTGTGTGTGTGTGTGTGTGTGTGTGTGTGTCTGTGTGTAGACATAGCACTGTGTGTGTGTCTGTGTGTAGACACAGAGCATGTGTATGTGTATGTGCGCACATACAGTAGGAGATCCAACTGACATTAGTCGCATGCCAATCTGCATCATTCTTGCCAAACCTGGCCTCCATAACTGCTCCACTGATCTGCTTTATGGCAGCTACAGTTACCTCTCTCTCATTTCAAAACTCCACTTCTATAGGAAATAGTGTAATAGCGCCCCCTACTGTCATATCACATCAACATGAATATTCACATTCCAGTCAGGTACATACAAAGCCATATAACCAAGGACAAACCGTTTTAAAATGCTTTTGAGAAGCTTCAAGGGCATGTAGACAAGTGCCGTTTTATCATATTGGTTCCTTTTGTGTGTGAAGAGGGGGTCGCGCTCAGGAATATTCACTTGCTTTACTTGTTTATCCCATCCGACACAAAATATTTTTTGGCCTTCACCAGTGTACAAATAACTTGCAAAGCACTTTTATGTATTGAAATGTGTTGTACAAAGAAATATATGTGTGACACACACACACACACACACACACACACACACACACACACACACATATATATATGTGTGTGTACAAAGAAATATGTGTGTGTATGGCCTTCCACCTCTGTATGAGGCAACATGGGGCAGGAAGTCCATGCCCTGCTTTGTGTTCCAGTCTGACCGTGAGGCGTAGCCACATGCAGGCTGGGACAGCTTATAGACTGACCGTGAGGCATAGCTACATGCAGGCTGGGACAGCTTATAGACTGACCGTGAGGCATAGCTACATGCAGGCTGGGACAGCTTATAGACTGACCGTGAGGCATAGCTACATGCAGGCTGGGACAGCTTATAGACTGACCGTGAGGCATAGCTACATGCAGGCTGGGACAGCTTATAGACTGACCGTGAGGCGGAGCCACACGCAGGCTGGGACAGCTTATAGACTGACCGTGAGGCGCAGCCACACGCAGGCTGGGACAGCTTATAGACTGACCGTGAGGCGGAGCCACACGCAGGCTGGGACAGCTTATAGACTGACCGTGAGGCGTAGCCACACGCAGGCTGGGACAGCTTATAGACTGACCGTGAGGCGGAGCCACATGCAGGCTGGGACAGCTTATAGACTGACCGTGAGGCGGAGCCACATGCAGGCTGGGACAGCTTATAGAGTGACCGTGAGGCGCAGCCACACGCAGGCTGGGACAGCTTATAGACTGACCGTGAGGCGCAGCCACACGCAGGCCGGGACAGTTTATAGACTGACCGTGAGGTGGAGCCACACGCAGGGCTGGGACAGCTTATAGAGTGACCGTGAGGCGGAGCCACACGCAGGCTGGGACAGCTTATAGACTGACCGTGAGGCGCAGCCACACGCAGGCTGGGACAGCTTATAGGCTCTGCAAACACAACACAGTTTCTATGGTGCTTAGCAAGAATATGAATGTGCCTGCTTCTGTAATATTCAGTTGTGAAAAGCTTATTATCCATCTATAAATTCTAGTGATGTGTCAATAGCCAATAAATCACAAGCTTTAACAGTATGTGAATATTACATATATAATACATTAGATTAACTAAACAACAATACAACAAGACCAATGCGGATGACATTGACACAGGCTGAGAATGACCCCATATGATGCAGACACTGGTTTTGTGAAGGCAACATGTTGTGCAATTGCGCCACACTGTGTTCACTACTAAAAGTACATTAATTTCTGTTTCTGTGCAAAAAGTTTCTAACATCATGACTCAAGGAAAAGGAAATTGTTTTGTTCTGTGAACCAGCTTTGACATGACAGGAAATGTGAACTTATTCGTATTTCCATGAAGCAGACATATTTACAAGTATGTGTCCTTCGGTTTAGCGAGTTCCTGCTCCACCCACTTACAGAACAGGTGGCTAGTTACTGAAGGGCCGACGACTTTGACACGAGAATCTTCCGCCGTGTAAAGAACGTCGCCCAACAGGGCGTTCATGTCGTCGCAGATCCGGGTCAGCCTCTGCTTCTCGGCCGCCCTATTCAACTCCACGTCGATGGAATGGACTCTTAGGGTCGACTGCCAGTGGTCGAACAAGCTCTTGAGGTGCGCCGAGGCCTGCTGGACCGCCGAGGGGTCCCCCGTGAGCGATATCCGGGTGAGGTCGGCTCCTTCGGCGTAGCGGAGGGACACATCGCGCTCGCTCAAGCACCTGTCAAACGCCGTCGTGTCGAATCTTTCGATGTATCGGAATGTGTTTGAGTCGACCCATATGCACTCATCCTCCAGATCCTCTGTACTTGGTGCGTAGAGCCCTTCCATGTCCCTGCTGTCGGTGCTATCAGTCTCTGGAGATGCTGAGGCATCATTAGGGTGGGTCTGAATTGATCTGTTCATATAGTCAACACTGGTGGAGTAGTACCCCAGAATACTGTCTCCTCTAGTCTGCTTTACTGAAATATTCTCTTGTTCCTCTGCGGTGAGCTGGTCCGTCCTTGATAATAAAGATCTAATCGGCGTATTCATCTCTAAAACGTCTTCTTCGGTGGTGGCCTTTGCCTGCTCTATCTTGCTATATTCTGTGTTCAAACTCTCAGGGTGAGGTTTTTGCCTGATGGGAGAGTTGGGATTTCTGGCATCTGAGCCTTCAGTCGCATCATGTGTGGACTGTAGTGACTTTGATAGGGAGACTGAGCTCATTGGATCCTGATAGGTTGGTGGACCCACACACTCACGATGAGATACCACACTTGGATTAAGCGGAGTTTCTGCGGTCTCGGCCGAGTCCGGACGCGCGCTGGCCCTGCGGATCAGGTCCTTTCTCAGGGCCTGGATGGCGGTGAAGGGCCCCTCGACTGTGGCCCTCGTCTCTTGTGGAGGAGCCTGGAAACGCAGCGACCTGTGAGCTGAGCGCAGGCTCTGAAGCAGCGACTCCTGCTCATCGCTGAACACCGAGAGATCGACCGTAGCACTGGTGACATAGAAAAACACCTGTGGCATGGAAGCACATGAGAGTTACTTGCTGATGTTGTCAATAAGATGTACTCTCTGTCATACCCAATGGGCTCAACATCAACAAGTAAAGAAACTGTGAATAGCACCACAGCGGCCTCTGCTGCCACAAGTGGTAATTACAGGTCCTAACTATGCTACTTACTTTCCTGTTTGTACGTTCAGATATCAGTCTTATTTTACTGTTTCTGCTTGTTGTACTCTCTACTTTGTTAACCTTTCTGCAGTGTTGTAACTGATGCACTGGGGGTGGGGGGGGGGGTGCTCCAAATTTCCCCTAATGTTGTTGTGTGACTTGTTTTATCGTGCCGCTAATCAAGCTACCTGGGGATACACATTTGACTTCCTATACATACTTCACAATAAAAGTGTTAGTTTGTCATTCAATATGAAGGAGTTGCAGCAGGAAATTAAGTTACATCCAGGTAACCTTCATGCCCCGGGATGGAAAGTGAGTGAAAAAAGCAGCATCTGCACACTCAAATCTGTGCGGAAATCTAATTTAATGTGAGCTTTCGGTCATAGACCTTCAGGGACGGAGCCTCGAAGTTACATACGGTCGTGCAGTAACAGGTGTTCAGGGTGAAGAGTGGGAATGATAGAGGCGACATATTATAAGTTAGTGCACCGTCAAAATGATTTAAATGCTTTATATTAAGGTAGAAAAAAGTGACATATTGGGGCTTTAAATGAAACTGAGGCATATTGGCTGAATCCAAATGTCCAGACTTCATTGCACAAGACTCGCAGAGTTTGCGGGTGATGTAAGAAACACCCAATTTAGCCATAGTCCGGTCCTTATTTACAAACATTTCTGTATTTGAATGTGTGTATAGCCTATATATGTTGTATAGACATAAAGGCCTGTCTATCAGCAGCTTATATAACGTCACAGTAAGTACAACTTAAATCCACAAGGGCTCAGTCCACAAGTCCGGAGGGTGGACATTTGGATTCAGCATATATCACTTTGGATAAGGGCATGAATTATACTGAATGATATAAGATGAACTCCTAAGAGTCAGTATAGAGTAGACGGTTTTCATGGAATTGTGTTGCTAGGGAACAGTTTGAAACCTAGCTTATTTCCTGTCCAGTAATTGCGTGGTCATAATGGGCCCCAGTGCAAGCTATTTATGACTGGGTCCTATGTGTGTGTGCGTGAGTGAGTGAGTGAGTGAGCGTGCCCGTTAGCCCCCCCCACACACAAACACACACAGTAGCTGTGTTTTGCACACATTTTCCTCAATCTGAAATCAATCGCTTTGAAGATTTTGGGTCAACTATTTACATGGGATGTGATTTACTACGGTCTGGTGTTTACATACAGTACACCGATATAATTGAACAGCTGCCTGTGCAACATGCGCAAAAGTGATGAATACAACAACATGACAGGTCTGCCAACTCTCGCATTGACCGTGAGACTCAAACAATTGACACTTCTCACACTTCTGCATTTGCTCGCAGTGAAAAATAAATGAATGTAATCATACCGATGCAAGACATAATGGACCGTTGCATGGATATGAAAGACACGGAATCCTGACGAGAAAACATTTGGAGCGGTTTCATAGCCTACTACTCCATGCGGGTTTCTCATCGCCGGAGTGTCGAATATCTCCACTTTGTCCGTGTGCATAGTTATAAAATAGCTCTTCTGGCAGCAGCTCCACCTTTCCTCTCCTGTTGCAGCAGGCAGGAGTCTGTCACTCTGTAAGTGACAGACCATGTGCAGAAAGACCGCAGTCAGAGAGTTTCATCGTTTACAAACTTTACATGGTCATTTCTTTCTTTTGATCGGTTTATGAAAAGGTTTAAACTACCCCTCTGCAACCGAGCTGATTGAGGTATTTATGGAACATTTGTAATCAGTTTTGGGCTTTTAGTTAGGGGAATCATGGGCAAATTGACATTGGACAACAACATTTGCATATTACCCAGCAATCATCACTGCATACTGTATCTGTATTATAAAAAGTACAAAAGAAAATAAGAAATGAGTCATTAATTTTATTTATAGTTTATGTAGAATATCAATCATACCATTTTGTTATAGATTGCTACTGACTTTTTTTTAAGAAGAAAAGAAAAAGACACCACGACTGAAATGGGTTTTGTGGGTATATATAGCAAACGCACCATTCTCGACTTTGAACAGAGGCGTATATTGCTGGATGATGAGCTATGGGAAATGTTTATGTTGTCAAGTTAAAACCATCTACAGTATATGTATAAAGCAGAACTAATGAGACAGGGATTTACTCACATCTGGTGTGAAGGGGAACACAGTGAGGTAGTAGTCCTGAGGAAACTCCTTGTCCATCATGATCTGGAGATCCTTCTGGACAACCTGCTCAGCATCTGCACAGAGTTGGTATGTTCAGGTATATTCTCTCCCCAAATCCATGTATGCTCATTATGTTTCATGGATTTCGGCAGGGCACTATTTACAGCGACACACAGGGAGGAGGGAGCGGAAGCCGCTCTGATTGACATGGTCGGAGCCAATGACAGAGCTTGTAATAAGCCGGGAGTGGACATCCAGCAGCGTCTGAAACAGTCGCTCCAATGGGGAGCAGCTGTAGAGCAGGGGAGGGCTTATCCCAGTTGCCCGTTTCCGTGCAGCCAGACAACTCTCACGGAAGGGAGGGGAGGCTGGCCAGCGAGACTACCTGGTACTAGCCTACAGGATTTTAAATGTTTTCAATTTTTAGGAGCCTATTTGGCACAGAAAGTAATAAAGTAATAAAATAAAAATTTAATTTTAGAATGGCTTCGCCTTTTGTTTCGACACATTCTTGAGAAGAAAAAAAGACTAATAAATATTACATTATTTCTCCAGAATGTGCTGGAGGGCAGTGGTGACCAGTGAAACAATTCAACAGTTAGACACCCTAAAATCATGTTTTAAGATGTAAAATACTCATCTGTGTATAATAATTTGTCTGATATGGTTTTTCCCATATTATCTTGTTAAAACCCCTTAAAATGGCATCTACCCCTTCTCCCACATTAAAAAATTCCAGGGTCTATAAATATGCAAATATATTTAATCTCAAAGGTTTTCCAGCTGGACACAAGATGTCTCATACTTCACTGTAAAGTTAATTGCAGTGTATGCGCACCTAAAGTTTCACTTTCCACATAACACTTTTGTAAATGTAATATTGGCTTCAGACATCATTCTGTAGGCTACAGTGAAGCTCAAACATCCAACTGAAGAAACATAGGCTACATGTTTTTTTAATATATAATTAATTTTATAATGTGCTGCTTCGTAGATATTGTGCCGAGTCAATTCGGTGAACCCAAGAAACCGATGTGCATGCCTCAATGTGTTCTGCTGCCACTCTCCGTCTACTGATAAGCCAGACAATTAAACTGCTGCAGTTTTGAATGGAGTTCGGCGTGTTGTTCCCGTCATGCACCTGCCGATACATGGAGGGCTAAACAAAGAACTTTAATACATACATTACATAATATTACCTTTAGCCTCCTCAAACGTGACAAACGCGACCCCTCTCAGGTTGGTAGGATATCTGATGTCCTCCACGTCTCCCCCGTGACTCCTGGAGCTCTGGAAGTGAATGGTCAGCTTGTCAACCATCCGACTGTTGGAGAGGACCTCTGGCACACCAGAGACCACCACCATCCTGGACCTCGCAGGGGCGTCAGTCTCCATAGCTGCAAACTTGAGCAGAGCGCCTCTCACATTTGCAGTAAACAAATGGCAGTAGTAGGCCTGTTTTCTGTTAGTTTCACTTTCGTATCAATACTCAAAGGTCACTCGTCAAACAGACCCACTGTTAGCTTGATACATGGAGTCAGTACGGATCGAAGCTCATCACGCTGTGCAGATCCATGGATCTATTAAATTATCCCTATGGTTATCCCAGACCAGCGCCATAATGACTGACGTCAGTCAGCAAGCTTCCAGCGACGGACATAGATATCAACTACGGCTAGCACTGCGAGACTACCCTATGCTATGGACTCGGACTGGCTGAGAACAAGTTGCAGTTAAACAGCTTTTCTCCAGTAGGGGTCGCTGTCTCTCCATATTTCACTTGGTAAGCAAAGGAATAGAGTAGATGGCAATTAAAACAATTTTTATTATTCATCCAAGAAAGAAATATCTCTACAATCCCAAAAAGGCAGTGATATATGGACCAAATTGTATGGCCTCATTTTCTGCTTTTATCACATAATGTAGGCACATCTTGCCCCAAGGACATATTTAAATACTTGTTTTTAATCTATAGCTCAATTAACTGACGGTTATTGGATCATTGCCCAGTTTTTTCCAACATAGCTAGAAAAAATTATGATCTGCTACCAGATGTTGCAAACGTTTATTAGATTCGAACAAAAATAAAAAGAAGTCACACACACCAGACATCGAACACCTCTCATAAATTCACACGAACAGGAATCCAAATGAAGCCGAACAGGAATCCAAATGAAGCCAAGAGGAGTGATGAACTCAGATGTCTTTTTCATGTGCATATAAACATTTTAATTAAATATAAAATAAACCGGCCTGCAACGACCTGTGCAACAAACGGGTATGGGGGTAAAAAAAAAAAAAATCTGGGTCCTTGCATCACACCCATCTGCATCTTTCATAATTTCAGTGCAAATGTAACATTCACCATGTAGAAAAGTGACTTTTAAATAATTCAGGTAGCATATCTATTATTCAGTGTATAGTGTATGGGCTCGCATTGTACAAGCGCTGTTGGATGTTTGTTGGGGGTTTGTTTGGGGAAAGCAACACCGGGGCTGCGCCTTTCAAAGGAGAAAATCAGCCCGTCCCTGCCTTGAGATAAATGATGCGCGCGTTGCTCAGCCCGTCGTGTCACTCGTGTCGGCACCAGATCTGCCTGACAACCTGACTCAACCGCTGGGATCAAAATAGGACACAGCCGAAGAAAGCAAGATAAATATGAAATAAAACACACTCCCTTTGATATGGCTGCTGCAGTCTGACTGCAAAAATACTGTCTGGAAGCTCAATTTCAACAGTGTCATTTTCAAAAGGTGGGCACGTGATAAATTCTTGAACCAGAAACAAATAGAGCATTTTTGTAAATCCCGAGGTGCGCTTGATGCAGCGATGGCACACTTGCTATTAAAATAGCTGCAGAGGGGAAACTAACCTTTTTTTCAGCTGGTAAATTCACCAGCCACTTCCCTCATTTAACAGCAAACTAGATTTTTAGAATAGGAGGCTCTAGCTGATGGGTAAGTTAATGTAGCTGGCAGAGTAGACGTGAGTAGAAATTACCAGCCAGACACATTTGAGCAACATTTGGCTGGAGGGTGGCGTTCAATTCCCACCCTGCAGAGCCATATTGGATAAAAAAAAAAAAAAAAAAAAAAATCAAACACACTTCAAGCTCTTCAAACATTTGAGACAGTTTTCAGATATGGACAGAGTCTGGGACGGCTCCAGGTCGAGGCAGCGGAGGCAGGCGTGGGGGTTGTGTGCGTTCGTTGTGGTTTTTTCCGGCGCTCCGGAGAAACGACTAAAAGCTGAACTTGTCCGAGTCGCACAGCTCGTCTTTGTGTCTGTCGCTAGTCCGGAGTGTGTAGGCGGCGAGGGGGCCGCCCTGGTGGTGGGGCGGGCCGGTGAATCCGGAGGGGAACACGGCCAGGATGGTGTAGGATGAGGCGGGGCCGCCGGGCATGTGGCACAGCCATGGCGGCACGTCAGTCACCTCGGGGGTCTGACCGCTCACTGCACACACACACACACACACACACACACACACACACACGTTGTCTCAAGAACTGCGAGGTCAGGGGATGTAGACAGTAGACGGTGAAGATGTCACATTTTATTCATAAGACCTTTGGTATTTTCTACTTTGCTTCATTTTGTCCGATGTAACCGAAGACATTTTGCTTTGATCTTGGGGCTCTAAGGCGAGGGCAGGAGGGGTTGGCTGGGAGGGATGTTTGTTGAAGAAAAAATAAATATGGAAGGACAGTTGGAGCTTTAAGTGTACATTGTGTTGTCTACATCTGTCCTAAAAAAAAATTAATAAAAAAAGATCACCTCTGAACTTGTGGTATTACACGGCCCTCAGTGGGCTTATATTATTTCCTGAGAGGTTGACATTTGAGACAAACAATGCTTCCACCCGGCGCCGGCGATATGAGGAGGGAGCGGTAAACTTTGCACCAACCAGGGTTCCCACACCTTCTTAAACATCAAATTCAAGGACTTTTCAAGGACTTTCCAGGCCCAATTGCATAAAATCCAAGGACCCAACATGGCATAGTTTGAGTCACGGATCATGTGGAATTACTGTTATGACACTGAGAATTTGAATAATGAGAATTAGCAGGCTTTACAGGAGCTCACAGATAACAATGAAAAATGGAGAGAGGATTGAATGTGTGAACACTTCCCAACTGTGCTGTGTTACAGTGATGGGAACATTCTATTTGTGCACAAAATATATGAATTCAAGCACTTTCAGTCAATTCTATTTATTTAATAATTATTTATTTTGTCTATTTCAAAAACCTTCATGTCCCCCCCCAAAAAATTCACAAACGGATACAAGGACCCGTGGGAACCCTAGGGATATCAGCCTAGTCCTTCCTCGTACTGGTGCGACAGTTGACAAGGGGGAAAAAAAGGTGCAACAAACACATTTGAATTAATCAGCACATTTATAATAGCGCGGGGGCTGCAGGTTCCACTGCCAGGTGTGAATTCTGCCCCGTCTGTAAATTATTCTGCTTACATTCATAAACAGCCATGTTCCCGCCGCTGTGGAGCACAGCAAGCACATTCTGACACAATACAAACCTGATGTTGCTTCAGGAAATCTGCTAAATAGGCGACGCGGCGATTGGGTTTTTATCCTTCGGAAAATCTACGGCACACGTTTCCCTTTCTGATTCAGATCAGATTAGATTAATCCCACACCGGGGAAATTCAGTTGTTACTGCAGCAGAGTCAAAAGTAGAGAATAAGAATTCATTTACGAATAAATCAAAATGAATGAATTAATTCGCATCTGCTTAGGGAAAATTAAACCTGACATTTCACTCAAGACGTGAGTGAGGCGGGCGGCGGGAACTGTTCACATATAAGTAAGATGGACATTATCTCTTGGAGGTCAAATCTCTGATCAACTGAGGCAGTCTTCCTGTCGGTTTTGGATTATGGGGACGCAATTTCTAGAAATGCTGCTACCTTCCATTCTTAAAGCCCTGGACACGGTCTATCATTCTGCCATCAGATGTATTACCAGCGATAGCTATGGTACTCACCGTTGTATCTTGTATGATAAGTTGGGCTGGCCTTCTCTGGCAGTTAGGTGAAAAACCACTGGTATTTGTATATTTATAATAGGGGTGGGGGAAAAAAAATCGATTCACCTAAGTATCGCGATTTTTAATGTCACGATTTTTTGGATCGATCTTTTATTCCAGAATCGATAATCGCAAAAAAAAAAAAAAAAAAAAAAAAAAATTGGTGCTTGCAGTCAGGCCACTCACTGAACAGCAGGCCAGGCGCCGCCTACTGGTTTACTAGTGGTTTTATTACTTTATTAGTTAGTCTGAAGTAATAATTACACTTCAGGGTTAAAGTGGGTGCATCTCATTGTAAAATTGGACTTCAAACGGCCCAAATCTGGCTTCAAACGGCCCAAATTTCACGCGCGTTGGCCCATATCGGCCTGGCCTGCTTGGTATCTAATGCCCGGCCTGAATTATGATCCCAGTCCGCCCCTGTTTTTAACTATATCGCCCAGCCCTACTCATGATATATAATATACAGTCTCTAGTGTATGATTCAACTTTTCCCATGTTCTAATCTAGTGTAAAAAAGCAAACAAACTGAAAAAATAAAAGAAAAAAATAAACAAAAATCGCAATAAATCGTAATATCGAATCGCAATAATCGTAGAATCGCAATACTTAAGAATCGCAATATAAATCGAATCGGCACCCAAGAATCGTGATAGTATCGAATCGGGAGATAAGTGAATCGCCACAGCCCTAATTTATAAAGCCCTGTTTGGAAAGCTACCACCTTACATCTGAGTGATGCTGGACTGGAACTCTGGACCCTATTTAACTGGCTCAAATAACTGGCTTATGCTTGAGGTCCCCTGAGCACAGACTGAATTAAGAAAGTCAGCATTTTCTTGCACTACACTCCTGGAATGAACTTCAACACCAGCTAAAAATCAATACTCTACTAACTTACGGACAATTTAAAATCATGTTCACAAACCGCTCTCTGCCTCAATGTGTAAGTGTTGTAACTGATTTTTATCTGTGCTTTGTTCCATTTATTCCTTCTTAATTTGTCTGTGACTCACCATCATTGTAAATGAGGGCGACCACAATGGTTCTTCGAGTTTAAATAAAGGCTTGAAGTGAAATGAAATGATGGTCGTTAACGACATCTCTTGGAGGTCAAATCTCTGATGAACTTCAAATTACGGTCGTTAACGTGACTGATATTCCAGAGAGATCGGACTAAAACACAACTCTCCCTCTGGACTTCCTATTACCTGCTTCACCTACACTGAGATCTGTAGACAGGGCCTTCCTGCTGGACTTCCTCACGGGAGCGCTGCGCCAAATCCCCAGCGGAGCCTGAGGAGGAAGAGGACCGGTTAGTCACAGAAGATGCTTTGCAGCCCGAAATGGAACACATTTTATGATAAAAAAAGATAGTTCTGATTGGAAGGCTCAATCTGGAGCTGACATGTTGGTTTTGGACATAGGGTTTTGGATTTTTCTTCGCATCTGCAGGCAGCCAATCAGAGCAGCGCCTCATTATCATGGCAGCCCTGCCCACTCAGAGCACCGCATAGTTAATGAGGGGAGTAACAGAGGATGGAGAGGCCCCATAGAGCTTGGACTTTTGATTTATTTATTTTTGTAGCAGAATTCATTACCTTATTTTAAAGACCACTGAGAAATGTTTTAAACCATTAAAAAGGGCATAATATGGGACCTTTAAGACTTTTTAAGTGCTCACTGGAATTGAATTTTAGACTAAAAACAAAAATGAAGACGAATTCAAGTTGGGAAACTATAAATGGGCTGAATAAGAAAAAGGACAGCAGCAGATTAAATGTTAAGGGGCAGGAAGTCCAACTGTGTTTAGTAAAGCAGACAGGATGCAGAATGTGCTATTAACCTGGTTCTGTATTAATCTAAGAGAGAGGACTTTCTCAGACTTTTCAGGGATATGTGCGTTCGCTGATATTTAGACATTAAGCCGCCACTCCATACTGGTGCTTATGTGTCACTTGGCAAAGATTATTCTTTAGCTATTTACCATCTGAAAAAACTGTCAAAAGAGTCCTTTGTTGTTGTTGTTTTTTAAATAAGACCACATAAGCTTGAAGTAACATGATCATGACTATGTGGATAAGTCATAATAAATAAATAAATAAAGTTAGATAGAACATTATAATTCCACAAAATGATGATGATGACCAAAAAAGTTACAATTTATTGAACATTTGCATTCATTTTTATTATAATACAATGGTTTGTTAATGCTGTTTTATTAAAGCGATAAGCCAGTTGAGGCGGCGATTTACAGGGATTTTAGATCAGCCTAGACGGCTTTACTCTTAGCTCTCAGCTGTTCTAAAACCACGGCTAGTGGGCTATTTCCAAATTCCAGTCTAGTGTGTTTAGCAGACTGAGTGGGAAATGCATGATGCTAGAGTGTGTGTGTGTGTGTGTGTGTGTGTGTGTGAGTGAGAGAGAGAGTGTGTGTGAGAGAGAGAGTGTGTGAGAGAGAGAGAGAGAGAGAGAGAGAGAGAGTGTGTGTGTGTGTGTGTGTGTGTGTGCGCGAGACGAGACCTGTTTGGCCACCATGTGGGCAGTGTGGATCATGGGAGGTCTGATGGAGGGTTTGTAGTGAAGAGGCTGGCCCAGTAGAGAGTAGTGCGCTTCACCTACAAAAACATGCAGATAGTAACAAACCGCATCAGCCCAAATCCCAAACATCCACTGCGCTGTGTGAGCTGCACAACCTGGATACAAATCGCCATCTTTTTCTCCTTCTACAGAACAACAGCGCCGCCTGCTATTGGTTCCCTGATCGGCGAGCTGCACGATCATTGGACAGGTTTTTTTAAACTCTAAATCGGACCATCATTTACAAAATGAACATCAGGCTGTATTGAAGAACACTTGAAACTGGCGATTGAGACCATCAACTCATTAGGAAAGTGTTTACTGAGGTCATAAATCAAGTGACAAGTAGGGTCATTTTCCCAATGACTTCTATACAATTAGACTTCTCTTTTCAGCCATAGTTTGCATAAACAGGTGAGTTATATAAAAATTCACACCCCGATAAAGTTGTCATGAATAGTGAAATTAGCTATAGAGACCAAAACCAGGCTGGAAACATGTTTATTTCTGCTGTAAAGTTGGACATTATATGGGGATTTAGTCGTTTTTGCAGCCAGCCTCAAGTGGCCATTCGAGGAACTGCACTTTTAGATACTTCCACATTGGCTTTCATTTTTTCAGAATGGTAGGTTGGAGCTGTGTGAGCTGCGGCTGGGTACCCCACCTTGTCCACTGTGGCAGAATGCGGTAGGGAGCTGCTGCTGGTACAGGTGGGGGTGGGGGGCCATGATGGCCTGCGGCAGGCCCTTGACCCTGGGATGGAGGCCTGGCGACGGACACGGCGCCGGGGAGGAGGACCGGCTGCTCTACGCACAACACACACAAGGCGGAGGTAGGGGCGAGGCGACGGAGGGAGAACACACACACACACACAAAAACAAAAGCCACATTGGGTATTTCTTTTGCAAAGTCCTTCTGTTGTTGGGAGTTGTCGCTTCATTGTGCCGTCACATCACCATTAGTCCCCCTAATGTAGCAGCACAGCCTAATGCAGGAGCGTGTTCTCCTCGTTTTCAGGCTACATTGAATTCATTTGTGGAGTCTGTCTGGTCAATGCGCCATTTGGGACAGGTGAGTCTCAGACAACAACGCTAAAATTGTTTTTCAAATACTTTCCGGTAATTGTCGACACTTTCTGGCATTCATTGTATTGTCCTACAGTGTGTGGCAAAGTCCACCCATGAGCTATTAGAAGCCAATTTGACCAATCTATCCCCCCCCCCCCTCATTTCTGCTGTCATGTTTTACCATTGAAACCATAGGATAACCTCAAAATGCATGGTTTTTCAAGGAGAACGCCCTGGCTGGCACAGACAGCGTTTTGTACCTGTGAGTTGTCTGGAGGGGCCGGCATGTCGGGGGGCCTGCGGCTGCGCTGGTGATCCAGGCCGGGGTGCTTGTGGCCGGGCTGTTTCCGCTGGCAGGGCGAGGAGGCCCGGGGCTGATGGCAGGGGGGTCCGCTCATCTGCAGCATCACCATCCCGCCGCCGCCCGGGGCCGGGGTCAGCAAGCCTGCGCTCACACAGAGCAGATAGCCGTGTGTCGCAAAATGCTAATTTGGGGATTTCTTGCTGGTTTTCTTATAGACACAAATGCAGGTCAGGCAGTTCAGTCCTCTAACGTCTAACCAATCCCCAAACTTCGCTTCTGAAAGATGAGGGCAACGCGGAAGTAACAAAAACTGCAGTTCTTCGAATGGCCACTTGAGGCTGGCTGCAAAAGGGACTCATTCCCATTTCACCCCCATATTAAAATGCCCGACTTTACAGGGGGAATAAAGGCGTTTACAGCCTGGTAAAAAAAGAAAAAGAAAAGAAAAATAGGTTTTGGTCTCTATAGCTAATTTCACCTTTCATAACAACTGCATGGGGGGTGTATTTTTATATAATTCACCCATGTATACAGTCTATGGCTGCAAAGTCAGATTCTATAGAAGTGAATAGAAAAATTACCCTATTTCTTACTTGATTTATTACCTCAGTAAACACTTTCGTAATGAGTGTATTGTCTCAAACACTAGTTTAACGTCTTCTAGAACATAGCATGATGTTCATTTTGTAAATTATGGTCCCATTTAGAGTAAAATAGACGATAAAGCGGACGGTTTTGGCCCGTGATTGACAGGTCACCTGTCCAGTGATTGTGCAGCTCGCCGATCACAGACCAATAGCAGGTGGCGCTGCCAAATATGGTCCTTTCTGTCTCCAAGAAAACCAATGCAAAACTAAAGGCTTCAAATCGGGAGTCCAGAAACCAGCGGGTGACATCATGGTGGGCTACGTCCATATGTGTATACAGTCTATGGCTATGCCCTACACCTACATGCTACAAACTACATTACAGTTTCATATTTTTCTACAAATCATGCCTGAGCTTTATTGCAGCTACATGGTGCTAGTCTATCAAAGTATCTTAGCTGTCATTGATTGTGTTGCATAGTGGTTTTCTGTACTGTTGACAAATTGTGATATTGTAAGTCGCTTTGGACAAAAGCGTCTGCTAAATGACGTAATGTAATGTAATATTGAGCATCTAATTAATAAAATGACTTACAAGTGGTGTTATTATGACAATTGAAGTCACAATTAATCTTTTACTGCGATTTTGACTGCCATCTGGCAACTCCCATCATCCTCTTCGTGTAGGAAAATGAGGAAGAACACGTTCGGTCTGAAGACAACCCGTCCCCTCTACGAACTCCTTAACATGGCCAATAAGTCTCATACATTCAAATCTAATTAACTGATGTGGACATAAAGCTCACATTAGATGCTCCCCAGAGTGGAAGTCATATCACAAACTTTGCACAGCCGACACCGTAGTTGTTGATTTATGAATTTATAAGTGGGTGGGTAATAACAGTTGCAAGGACAATGGCTATTGGAACTTAATCTGCAGATTATTTCTGGCCCCAACCTAGCCAATTAAAAGTGTTTACCGACGACGCTGTAGGTAAGGCCCTCGCCAGCCCTTCATCTGACCTCATTACAGACTAACTGGAAATGATGGCTCCCTCCACTGCTCTCCCATAACAATCAGACATGAATAATAAAGGTCATTAGCGAGGAGACTGGCCCCCCTGGGCCTCTGGACAGTCTTTATATGAGCGTTGTAAAGGGTAATTCAAAACAGTGCCACGCCATCGCTCACACAGCAAACAGAGGTATTATATGAAAAAGCAGGGTTATTATTATTATATATTTTGTTTTTTTTGCATCACTGGGTTTTATTTTGGCATAGGTTTACATTTTTATTTCAGTCCAGTTTTAGTTTAGTTTTTACTTCGTTTCAAAGGTATAAACAGGTATATGTTTAAAAACCTGTAATATACAAATGTAATTTCTTCTTAAATTTTTTGTTTTTCAATACATCCTCCACACAAAGCTGGCACCACTTCAAAATGTACTTATATGTACTGTACTTATTCATATCAACAAAAATACAAACACTAACATTTCGCTCATATTTTCAATCTATCTTAGTTTTACAAGTATTGTAGACAACATTTTTCTAATTCACTTTCAGTTTTTGTCTTATTATTTTTTACTTCAGTCATTTCTAAGTTATTTTAGAAACAAGGACAAAAGGCACCGTCACGTTTTCTGCCCAGGTGACCTGCAGTCCAGGGTTTAAGCAGTATCACAGAAAAAGACAACAATAACTAAAAAATAGTAAAAAAATAGTAACGCTAAAAACAAGTAACATAAAAACATGACAGTCAATCAAACACGCTTGCGAGGATGTAGAGCGTGGGAGGATCCCACTATTCACCCCAGCTCCCCTCCCCCCGCGCCGAACATACCCTTAAAGGCTTCCCACCCGCAGACACGGCCAATTGTGTCTGTATGGACGCCCGACCAAGCCAGAGGTAGCACAAGGGCTCAAACCTGCAACCCTCGTGTTTGGTAGGCAGGGAATCTACCGCTGCAATACCTGGACGTCCCATTTTCATCTTTAACCCATTGATACCTGATGCAGCATTTGTGTGTATCCCTTTAAGACCGCGAACCGCGTGACGCAGTTCGCGGTCTTAAAGGGATACACACACAAATGAGGGATATACACGCAAATGCTGCATCAGGTATCAATGGGTTAAACCATAAATTGCAAATTAATTGATCAAATGTATTTGTCGCCCAGCCCTAACAAATACAGATGGCAAAGTGGACCCAAGGGTTGGGGGGCGGGTACCTGCACACTGCTGCCCCGGGTGCTGCTGGGAGAGGCAGGGGGATGAGGCCTGGGCAAACTGGAGCTGCTCCATCATCGGGCCGGGCAAGAAACTCACTGTCGAACTGTGCAGGAACACACACGGTACATCAGATATGATATAATATGTTTTGTGACAGTTTCATGATGCACTATTCCACTCATACTCAAATTGACCCAGTAACATAAATTACTACCACTACTATTCAGTTGGAATGACATGGGTAAAACAACTACACTAAGTCTGTTTATAGAAATAAATTGTTTTGTAAGACTTGATCTAAATGTTTTTGTCAGTCTAAAGCAGGGGTGTCAGACTCATATTAGGTAGAGGGCCGGATTTGTTCAACTGAGACCTCATGGGGGCCGGATTTTTTTTAAACTAAAATCAATTCGACTCATTTACCCATTTACTTCACAAAAGAAATACTGCTCTTTCCATTTCTCTTGAAACTGCCTGCATTCCGTGTCAACCTTTCTCTTTTTCGACAGCATCTTGTTGATTCCTTTGTTTTTTGGTAGGTAGCCGAATGCGCGATTCAATTCCAGCGGCTTTGTTTACACCTGATGACCTACTGACATACTTCCTTGTAGTGCAGGTTAATTAACTTATGAATGAACTCTTAGCTTGCTTATTAGCCACACGTAGTTCATGATAATGGGGTGCGAATTTAATAATAATAATAATAATATATATATATATATTTTTTTTATATATTCCAAAACATCTCGCGGGCCGGATGAAACCTGCCCGCGGGCCGGATCCGGCCCGCGTGCCGTATCTCTGACATCCCTGGTCTAAAGTCTAAACTCTACAAATGGTGAAAAAGTCACATAAAAACCAAGGCAGGTGCTGGAGCAAAAGAAGACAGCACGAGAGAGAAAAAGTGAGTCCGCACACTGTAGCTCCCATTTTAGCTCATCTAATGAATCCCATGTGACGTTTGGAGCTAGCGCTCTTCTTCTTGTCTGTGCGGACTCACTTTTTCTCAGATCTGATCAAAACATCTGAGATGTAGCTAGAAGTCAGACCTAAACTAAGCCTTAAACGTAAACGGCAAAAAACCTTCAAAATCCCTTCCAAACTTCAAAGGCATGTTAAATATGTGCGGCGCTTCGGATGTTAACATTGCAGTTGCAGGCTCATCTCAGTCCAGTCTCCGTAATGAACGGGTAGCAGGTAAAAAGGTTATTCCATTCAAAATGTAACCCGAGGCCCGGCCCTGCCTGCTGGGAGGCTGCTCCACGCTGGGCTGCAGCTGGTGAAATGCAGGCTGCAGGTGGACGCCTGGTCCTCATGGGGGAAGACGGTGCCGTTCTAACTCGGCCGTATAAATCATTTCAGCGCGCCGACTGCCCTACTAAAACAGCCTCATTTCAAGCAGGGACAATGAGAAAGTGACCTCCTGTGCTATTTGTGTGTGTAATGTACCTATGCATTTTTCTTTTGCCGGTATGCGGTTATGCTGGCGTCTGGTTTTCATGCATAATGTGTGCGCACAATGTTCCTGATACTCCCGAACTCACCAGCCTGCAGATTGATTGGGTGGGCGGCGGTACAAACTAATTACACGTTTTGTTTTTTTGCGAACTAGTTCGATCAATCAGCTCTAATGAGAGAGTGCCAGCGCAGGAGGAGTAATGGAGGAGATAGGCTAAAGCTCTTCAAGAGGATCTCGGAGTCGACATTCATCAGCCTTACACAGAGCCGCTTCACCAAAAAGCAATGGAAAGAGATAACCTTGGCATTAAGGTGCTTTGGGAATGAACAGACCAGGTGTACTACTAAGTCTATAAATAAGAGGCACCTTCAAGGACGAGAAACAGTGGACCTTAGTGGTACAGTACTCACAAATAGTGCTGCACAATTCATCTAATCACCATCGCAATGTCTGCCTGTGCAATTATATAATCGCAAAAGGCTGCAATGTAATTAAATAAAAATCCTGCAACCGTTTTTACCGGCAATGAAAACAGTACTGTGCTTTTTTAATATTTTTAGTTTTATGCTAATTTAAGTTTGTATGTTTGAGTTGAGAAATACATATTTCCAAATGCACTGCTTGCAAATCTGTTTCTGTAATCACAACCTTAGCCTGAGTAAGGCAGTATCTCCAGATTATTTTCATATAAATGCATTTACGGTAATAGAAATATCTTAGATCAGAATAAAGTCATAATCTTATCGGAGTCAGCATGATCTGCTTTCTGCTTAATCTTTCAATTTATTGGGGCATGTAAATGCCAAAGTCAGATTTCTTTTTTTCTTTTTTCAAAATGGCACATGTCACAGGTCACCATATGCAGTATCCCAGGTGATTAATTTACACAGTCAAACAACATGGCGAGCGGTGGAAGCCGTCAGCGCTTTTGGAGCAATGAACAGATGCTTTTTATGCTGAACCAGATGAAGGAATTCTTACATTTTTAGACCATCCATTTAGGGCCTAAAGTTTAGGCCTTTATTAAAGACATGGTGTTATAGGTAAACTCACAGACTGGCAATGTCTTATGCTATCTTATGTGGGGAGTACTGTTAAATCCTTTCCCCTCTCTCCTACCTCATGGTGGTGTGCTGGTTGGGGGCAGCAGGCTGTACCTACCTCATGGTGGTGTGCTGGTTGGGGGGGAGCAGGCTGTAGCAAGGTTGCATGCCGGCCTGTCCCGGCTGGCAGGACACCAGCACCCCCTGCTGGTACGTCTGCTGCGGCACAGAGACCTGCTGAAGGACAACACCACAAACAGGGTCGGGATACAAACGCCTGAAGTGTGAACTCCACAGAAATAGAGCTGCTTAATCGATTAGTTGTCAACTATTGAATTAATCGCCAAATATTATGAAAATCAATTAATGATAATTAAAATAAATAAAAGGCAGAATTATCTGATTCCAGCTTCTTAAATGTGAATATTTTCTGGTTTCTTTACTCCTCTGTGCCAGTGAACTGAATATATTTGGGTTGTGGATAAAACAAGACAATTGAGGATGTCATGTTGGGTTTCGGGGAAACACTGATTGGCATTTTTCACCATTTTATGACATTTTATAGACCAAACAACTAATTGATTAACGAGAAGATAATCGCCAGATTATTTGACAATGATAAGAGCCAGGCCATACAACAATGATAGCAAGCAATCATATCACATCCATAAAGGGTTAGTAGTATACAGCTGTTAAAAAATAAAAATGATATATATTTTTAATGCGCTGGTATCGGATCGGTACTCGGTATCACCGGATACAGAACTTCAGGTATCAGAATCGCTATCGGAAAGGAAAAAATGATATGGGAACATCTCTACTTGTTGCCGCTCTCTTTCTGTGATTGATGCTTATTTGGCTTAAATACAGTCGACCTGACTGTGGAGCCGACATCAGTCTGGGTAACAACAATACAAACATCTCACACACAGAGTGAACGCCTGCTTTGACTGCTGTCATTATTCAATTTGCCAGTGGAAGGAAATATAATACTCTCACCGCCGAGGGGCTGAATACCTGATAAGATGGCATTGGAGGGTACTGGACCATCATGCCTTGCATCTGGTTTCCCATAATGCTTTGCTGGCTGCCCGCGAGCGCCAGGTTGGGAGCTGGCTGCATGCCCACTATGGTCTGGTAGCCGGGCGCTGGGTTTGGCATCATGGTTTGGTGCACTGGAGCAAAATGAAAAGGCACAACACTGTGACCACAATGAAAAGAGACTGGTGATAAGAGCACCGAGATGAAATAAGGCAACAAAACATTGACATTACCATTCATGATTAGAAGAGATTCATTAAAAAAAAGTTTGGAAAAAAGCTTGGTTATCAAGATATATACACATGGAAAAATAGTACAAATTCAAGACTTTATTGTGCAGAGATTTCCTCTCTTTAAGACTTTATTGTAGGAAACTTGCTTGCAGCAAAGGCATACACATTGATTATAGAGAACCGCGATAATGAAAATGCAGAAACATTCACATTAAAAGGGAGCAATGGCAGGAGCAGTAGACTGGCAGAGTGTGGACGTGGGAGAGTTGATCTGTTACAGTTAAGCAGGGTTCCAGCACTTGGGATAAATGGGAAAGTCAATATATTTGATTTAGCCTGCGGTGGCTTCAACCTACGACCTGGATGGCTGAAATCCTCTTCCCGCAAAAAAAAGAAAGAGAGAAAAGAAAGATTGAGTGATATGAATGTAATGTAATGATATTAAGGGGTAAACAGAATAATCTGATCATATTTCTGCGGCACTTGTTAAAAAGCCATTTAGGCCGCCGCTGCCCGAAGAAAATGACTCACAAAGATGGCACAAAGTCACACGGATCACGCCATTTTCCAAACAGCCTAAAATGGCAGTGCCGATTCCTAGCCGGGGGGTGGTGGGGGAGGGGACATCAGACTTAAATGTCAAGGTGACAAAAAGAGACATTTGAAAAATACTGTCCCTTGTGACACACGTGCACACACACGCACACACACACACACACACACACGCACACGGCATAATCCAAGTGACAAAGGAGAGGACGTCCTTTTGTGAAGGTGTCTTTACAGTCGGCCGCCCTGGGAGAAAAGTACAACGAGACAATGCGAGTGCTCCGCGAGGAACAGGGGCGGACTATTTTTATCCGCGCCCCGTCCCCCACCTTCACTTGCAAACCAAGCATGAAATGACCATCATATCAAACGCACCCCATTCCATTCCGTCCCAGCGAGCAGGGGATGAGAGCCGACCGCCCGCCACCTCTTCGCTAACGGAATGTCCTCAGAGACGGTCGTGCCTACATTACATTACCGAGTTGACTGAAGACGACTGGTGAGGGGCTGGAAAAGAGACCGGTTCACTGTGAGAATCGTAGAGGCCTCTCAGACAGCGTCCCGGCCCCGAGTCCCGCCTCTCAGCTTTGTCCCCCCTCCGGCTCCGTGTCCCAAACACATGGTGGGCCAAGGGGCAAAATGTTCATTGCGAGTGTCCAGTTTCCTCCCCAGAATTGTATTTTTGTCAGGGCAGAGGAGCTCCTCGTAGCAGCGGGACCCATCCCATATTCAAGAAGCAGACCTCGGTCAAATGGTACTTGCGAATAATTCTTTTACAAAGTCACTTTTAGTCCGCAAGGCGTACCAGGGGCGTGAGGTCTAATGCATGAGGACAATCCAGATAGTGGTAGGTCAACTGTCACTCACATTATTAAAATAAGAAATCATTTCTGACACTGACATAGTCATTTCGTCCAGTATTACGGCAAACCTCAGCCACCTGGCACACAACATTGTTATTAACATAACTTCTTATGGGTAAGTTCTGAAATATCTCACCTCGGACACTGAACTCATGTCACTTTGATTTAAAGTCGGACTGAAATGAAAAATAACGTTTTTGGTGATGACCTCGTATACAAGCAAGGAGGCGTTCATAACACCACCAACCAATAAAACCATCACAGGTTTTGGAACAATCAAACTCTTGAATGATCCCTCCCCTCATTACCCCGAGATCCTATTAGAAATACATCACATTAAGGAAGCAAGGAGGCTCTCACAATGCCATTTCACTGAGATGCTAAATTGCTGAATGAACCTTGTAATAACCTCTGCATCAGCTGCTGGTAAATGAGGGAGAAAACAGATCTTCATATATCCCCGTGCACACCGACTCTCAACTCTCCTGCCTTGCTGATGAGTTGAAACGGCAACAAGTTTCTCAGATTGGGCCATTTTAGAGTTATTACCATCATCGACCATATACAAATATGGACGTAGCTTCCGTGACGTCATCCATTGGTTTGTGAACTCCCGCTTTGAAGCCTTGAGTTTGGCATTTTGACCGTCGCCATCTTGGTTATTTGGAGCCAGAAGCAGCTAGCGTGAGACCAGGGGTTTCCCCACACAGCCGCAGCACCAACTGCTATTGGTCTGTAATCGGCAAAGAAGTGTGATCACTGGACAGGCGACCTGTCAATCACACTCCCAAACCATAGTCTGCTTTATTGTCTTGTTGATTCTAAATGGGACCATAATTTACAAAAGGAACATTATTATTGAAGAAGACTTGAAACTAGCGATTGAGACCATAAACTCATTAGGAAAGTGTTTACTGAGGTCACAAATAAAGTGAGAAGTACAGTAAGGTCATTTTCCCATTGACTTCCATACAATCTGCCTTCTTTTTGCAACCAGCGAAGTCACCCACCTGCTGGCCATTAGTGGAAAAAATGCAGGTTTGAGGCGGCTTCATTTTTCAGAACCGGAGGTTGCCCCTTGGTTATTACTCTACATCGCACTCAATAACAACAGAACGTATCCATTGCAGATGGAAATTATGCGACACATCTACAGTCGCCCCTAAAGCATATTTCTTTCTTTTGCATTAATGTAAAAGTGGAGGGAAAAGCGAGACACCGGTTTCTGTGAGAAATAATTGCTGTCCTTTGCCTTTGTAGGGCAGCTTCATTTGTCCGCTGTCTATTCCCCGGCTCCCCAGCGGGGGAGCCGCATTGGCAGCCCACAGATGACAGAATAGTGCCGCAACATCACAGCCACTTAGAGAGATGTGTGTGTGTGTGTGTGTAGAGATGCCACAATTGTGCCAGCATTACAGCCAGTTAGCAGGTGTGTGTGTACGCATGAGAGAGCGAGCGAGAGACGAAGCAGGAGCTAACAATCTTCACTCCTGTGGTGAGGAGAAGGCAGAATAATCAAGTGGATGACTCCCAGGGAGACATCTTGAACTCATAAAAACAAACAAACCGACACAGAGAGGGGAAGGAAGGAAGGGAGAGAGATTCGTCCTTTGCCGTAGGCACCGGGCTGCGGCAGGCAAGGCTCCCTGGTGAAGACACAAACAAACCAACCCTCCCAAATAAAGAGAAATGACACAAACAAGCAAACCCCTCCCAAATAAAGAAACTACACAAACAATCCCCTCCCAAATAAAGAAACGACACAAACAAAGCCCTCCCAAATAAAGAAACGACACAACACAAACAAACCCCTCCCAAATAAAGAAACTACACAAACCCCTCCCAAATAAAGAAACGACACAACACAAACAAACCCCTCCCAAATAAACGATACAAACCCCTCCCAAATAAAGAAACGACACAAACAAACCCCTCCCAAATAAACGACACAAACAGCGGCGATGCAGAGTTTTGCTCTTGACAGCGAGCAGCCTCCACATTGGAGCAAAATTCCAATGCTTCAAATCAGAGACTGCAGACCTTATTTATTATAATGTGCTTATGTATCCATGTGAAAACAAACACCCAATAAAATGATACAAGTTTTAGCTTTAGTGTATCGCAGCAAACTGGGGGAGGGGGGGGGGGGGTAATGGAAAGGTAAGGAAAGGCATCAAGATATGGTTATAATTTCAAAGTGGATTTGGTGGGAAATAAAGAAGAGAACCTCCTATAAATAGGGCCCTGTGTGTCTTTATGCCAATCTGGATTCATGTGTTTGACCTTCGAAAACAAGTCATATAGTCTCATTCACTCTCATTTTTCACAACGTAAGTGGGGGGAGAAAAAATCTGCTGATGGATTTCATGTGTTGTCAAGATTTCGGAGGGAGGGGGTGCGTGAGAAGAGAAAAATAAGGCAGAATGATGATGTGTGTGTGTGTGTACCTTGTTGCTGGGGCAGGTTGGGGCCCTGGGGACAGTTGTAGGGCAAGGGGGTGAGTGGGGGCCGATAGTGCTGCCCCTGGCTGGAGCAGTGGGGGTAGTGGGCTGGAGAGCAGTAGCATGCCGCCATCTGGAAGAGCCACATTAACAGATATTACACCAGCAGCCCCGCCCGAGCCACCAGGGGGAGTGAGGGGTTAGTCAGTAACCTGGCCTGCACACGTTTCTCTGGACAGGACAGTCGACATGATTTAAATTGTAACAGTCAATCTAAATCAATCTAAATCATGTGGAGTGTGAATGTCAGAGTATTCTTTTTCCATTATGTTGCCTTTGCTGGTCAGGCAAAAGTTTCAAATAAACAGCGATGACAAGGCTGTCATTGGCAAGCCTCACTTGGCCTTGCTACGGAAGAATGACTACTGGCCTCCCAGGAGAAATATGCAAATGTATCGAGCATTTTAGCTGGTCACAGCTCAAAAATAACCTAGCGCAACACTATAGCGCTGCAATTGATATTAAAAAATCATGCTACAATTGTTTGTTTTTTTGCTGAATACTGCTATTGCAAGAATTATGATGCATTTGATTGCAGCTTTTTGCATACGATTTCCTTTTCAGCATTCATGAATTGTTCAATAATTTCTATGGGAACGCTCTATTGGAATACAATTTTGTAGGCCAACGCACCAAAATATCTTATTTAGGAAGCGGTTAGAAATCTATATTTCCCTCTAGGAATATATTCCACCCATCCACCAGACTTAAGTGGGATGAAGTGAATCTTTATGCTGAGGTGCAGTGGGAGCCCCTCTCCTCATCATGGTCAATATTTTCCAAGCTAAAACAGATCATGTCAGTGACTGAGCCAGGTGACCTACTTGCTGGACGGGCTGCTGGATGTAGGAGTGCTGCTGGAGGGTGTGCCCGGGGTAAGCGGTGGGGCCCGGGGTACCACCCGGGTAGGAGGGGCCCGGCACGGGGACGGCTTGCCCCTGAAGCACCCCTGGGTGTCCTCCTGATGGGCCTGCCACCATGTAGCCGGTGACCTGCTGCGGAGGGGGGCCTTGCAGCAGGACGGGGGAGGAGGAGGAGGGGTGGTGGTAGACCGCCGGACAGTGGCGGGTGTCCGAGGCGGAGGCTCCGCTGTCGCCAGGCGGCTGCCGCGCCAGGGTCATGTGACCGAACTGGGCGCTGAGAGGGTCAGGCTGGGGGGAGAGACGGGGTTAACATGCTGTTCTGGACAAAATATGTCCAAGATAGGGATGGGACGACATGCTTATAGCTCACAATACATTTCAATACACGATATGGGGTTCACGATTCAATACAACCACGATAAATGTAATTGTTTAATGACAACAAAGTCTGGCGGTCTAGAATTATGTTTATTCCTGAGCTACAAATCTTTCTAGCAATGGCTTATTAGAATGTAAACAATTTAAAAATGTCATTACAAAGTGACAAAAATAAAATTTGGATGGAGTCGAGAGCTTGTGAAATTGTGAATGGCCAAGTGTCTCATTTGTGATTACTACAGCAGAATAAAATAGAACTAATATCACCAGCATTTTTTTGTGCTCCACGATGCGTATTGTAACATTTTTGTATTGTGATACTTGAATTTTGATATACTGTATATCATCCCATCCCTAGCCGAAGACTATAAAACTATTCAATGTTAAATGTGTGGCCAAGGCTCAAAGAAGCACACGTCACAAACGAAAAGAGAGTACAGCCATGACATACCATACATATGAACATCAAATGCAGGGGCTTTGAGAATCCTGTACAATCGGGTGTTTTAAGCTGCTTGGAGTGCCAGATCAATAGGGTTTAAAACATTAGTGCAACTCCAATGGTTGCAGGTAATTGGTAAATCACAGAGAAGTACACTAAATTGACTTTCAAATACTTTACTATCCTATTTAGTAGGTTTAAACAAATGCAGAGTTATTTGCAAGTGCTGTCTGATCATGGCATGCAGAGGACAGGAGAATCTAAAGCGAGCGATATATCGATATCACCAGAGCATGTCAGTTTAGCTCAAAACAGCAACAAGCTGTTGGAAAAAGTAGTGTTTTTAGTTCAGCGCTAACATCTGGCAATAGATTAAATATTAAGGGAACTTTCCACAGGCATAATTAGTCACAGAGGCACGTCTCCGACTCAAACCAGGTCAAAAATGAGGTTAACTGTGTGATCTATATATGTGGGTAATGCCCCCAGCTGGGTTTGGATGCACCTTTCCATGAAAAAGAAAGAAAGAAAAAAGAAAGAAAGAAAGAAAGAGAGAAAGAAAGAAAGAAAGAAAGAAAGAAAGAAAGAAAGAAAGAAAGAAAGAAAGAAAAAGAGACGATCGAAACTAGGCAACTAGCTGGTTCATTGAGCGAATAATATGGATTTTTCTGAAGTTTTGGAAGTTGAGATAATGTTGTATAATCTTATGCAGCATCAGCTAAGACCTTTCTAAGCCAAACCCTAACAATGTACAGGTAGGGAAAGAGATCCACTTTATCCACAGACTAAATTACAAAATCCAAATAGGTTCACAATGTGCATGTGGTCAGATTTGCCGTGGACCGAGAGTAGTGGGATTTGCACATTTGAACAAGGACGCCCCAGCAATTGTGCAGAGGTATATTTCCTCATGCTTATTATAACTGATAAGTTAGGCTGCATGACTCCTGCCAGTTAAAAAGGGACCACGGGACATGCTTTGGCAAGGCGTTCTCAGTAGCAAGCAGATGTAGCATCAAGACCTGGATCAAAACGGAGCTCAAAGCATTTCATTGCTCTTTAGCATTGACTTTGGTCTGGCCAGTGAGACATGGGGGCAGGATTGCTGGAGTTTAATGCACTCCAGCGCTTTGTGAAGGCTCCAAATTGGCATCGCCGTGTCAGAAGAGTTCAGTGCATGAATAAAGTGGTAATGAGCCAGGTCCAACAGGGGAGCTGCGAGGGGGAGGAATAATCAGAGAGCGTGTGTACCACAGTGTACTGCTGGCTCGCACAGACGGGCAGGTACTGAGAGGGAGGAAGAGGAGGAGGATAAGAGACCGTCGGGTAGTGGAGGGGCTCGGAGGGCGGCTGGAGAGGAGGATAGATCGGCTGAGGAGGGAAGGAACACAAGAGACGGACAGAGGGACAGGAGATGAGAAAGGAAGAAGAGTGGGAGAACGTCAACATGGAGATTGTACAAAGTTGCTAAATCCGGGCTGGCTTCGAAGTGTCAAAAAAAAGACGTCCTAACTCCTATTCCTAAACACTTTTCCTTGACTTCGATGGAAAACGCCACGAGGTCAAGGAAAGATCTGAAGGAGAATTCCTAAGGGCTTAGGAGTAGACGACCGTGGTGCCAAGACAATCCGGATGCACTTAGACTAGGCTATGTCGGGCTCCAAACGCCACAGAGTGAGTGAAACACTAGCTTTCGAACAGGTCACACTCATTTCAATGGTGAAATCCGTTTCCATCTCAGTTGCTGAGAAAATTGTGTTTTCCCGAGTTAGCAAGCTAATGAAGTTAATCGGCCGAATCATGCCGAGTGGTGCGTCGCTTTGCTGCCGCGAGGAATTGTGTGACGGCATTATCAGCCTTCCTTTCATAAAGGAAGTGTATTCTATGCTAAAGTAGCCAAGTCAGGAAGCGTTAAAGCACCTTTACTAACATTTAGAGAATTCAAACTCAGTTAGGAACCTTCCAAACCAAAAAAAGAGACTTCGAACGCAGCTCGAAAGCGACGCAAACGTGCAGTTCCGCCCACTGACCTGGGAGTGGAGGTGATTGGTTGGTTGCTGCTGGGCGGCGGTGGGGATTAGCTGCTTGTTCCCCTGCAGGATGTGCCTGGCAGTGGCGGGGACGATGGAGGCAGGGTGGTAAATGACAGCGCTGCCGTCAGGGTTGATGAAAGGCTTGCCTGGCAGAGAAGAGCAAGAATTCAGTGTGATACAAACCATCAGATGTTTAACAAGACACACCAGAAAACATGACGAATGAAGACCTTCTTCTGGGGAATCCAAGGCCAGCAGAGAGACAGGGAGGGACACACCCAAAGACGTCACGTGACAAGACAGTCAACAGGAATATATCTGCTCAAAGCATTCCGATGCATGAGTGTTTTGACCTGACTGACCTGCTGTGACTTCTGCCACAATTCATTCATATTCATTAAAAATTACCAGGAGACCTACTAATTTATTTTTGACATCATGCAATCCTAGCAGACTTAGCTTTGGTAAAACATCTAGCCCCCTCAAGTATCTGGCCCTTTGCCCTTTCATTATTTTGGTCAGACATAATGAGAAAATTGGTGCTTTAATAACTACCGTACTAGAAATAACCGCCTCACGGTTGTATGCCTCCACCAACAAGTCAAGTTGCAGTCTACATCCCTGTCTGTCCAGACTCATATAAGCACAAATACCTTGAAGCCCACGGTGCAGTGGTGTGGGCCATTCAGCCTTATGGCACTTTAGGCAATGTTTTGGGGGTACCTCAACAACACGGCTAATCCGTTTTCAACATGGAAAATGGTCCTGGTACTGTGCCTAGCACTTTGTTGGGTTGTTCACGTGCACCGACTTGTAAATCTGATATTCCCGACAGGACATGAAGGCAGCATCACACCTACCTGTGTGTGGGTTGACCAGAACGCTGCCGGGCGGTATCGCTGAAGCTGCTTCAAACGGTAACAGGTAAAAGTTGGTGGTAGCGGGCGGCGGCGGCGGCGGCTGGGCCGGGGCGCTCTTGACCACCTCAGGTGGCGCGGTGCCTCTGATGTCAGCAGCGGGGTTGACCACCTCAGGTGGCGCGGGGCCTCTGATGTCAGCAGCGGGGTGGGGCACGGGTGTGCCGGGGACGCTGGGGCGGGGCGGGGCCGCGACTGGGAGAGGCAGCGGGGCGCGAGACAGCGAGCTGGTGGAGGAGCCGACGCTGCTGCATGACTCTGAACCTGAGGGAAGAGAGGGCGATGGGAACATTTCTTACAATGTAGATATTAGAGGTTTATCTGTAATGTTCAGTGCCTTTGAGGGGTTGAATGAAGTAGCGCATCTATCACACCTTGATGCCTACAGGAGGACATCGAAAAGTCGTCACATGGTTTGAGACTTGTGCCAGAGCTGCTCTTCTCACCTTGTGTCTTTTTCACTCATTTCTATAGATTGACTTTTTCTAAATCTATTTGGTAATCAAAGTAGTAAGCTACGCTACTTGGCTCATAAATATGTGGCTTCACAACGTTCGTTTTTTCCTCACTATCTGAGTGCTTTTATTGTTGCGAGCGGCTCACTAACATGACGGGGATCAGCTGGGGTGTGTTTAATTACATGAAAACGGTGTGCACCTTTTTGTAAATCGTTTACAGGTTGAAAGTCCTGTTTCCTCGCATGATTCAATGCACCACCGTTTCCGTTTAAATATACATTTGGCTATGTGTTGTCGGGACTGAACCGGACCCCATATCCTCTACAAGCTCGATGTGTGGCCAACATGTGTGGCCCGCGTGCAAGGCTCAAGGAGCTGAGGAGGAATTACGCGGGATGCAGAGGAGGCGGCGGCGATGGTTAGAAGAGGAGATTTGCATTACAAATACATTCTATTCTATCCAGAGTTTAGCTGCAGTTTGTGCGGGAGGAGTTGCAGCGAGAGCGGCAGCGTGATGAAAGGACGGGAAGGAGAGGCTTATATACTGTACGTGAACAACAGATGGAGATGATGCAACCCACAAGGACACATTGCAGTGAAAGTGTGCAGCCCGGACATCAAACTGTAAGTTCAGATTATTTGACCAGAGAGTTTTCCCAAGCCATTCATGATTGTGTTCACATTCCTCACATGGCACAACGTCTCTGATTGGCCCGGTTACATTGTAACTTCAGGAAATCAACGCGGGCGGCTGGAAGTCCAGACTCATCCGTGGAGCGAAACAGAATGTGAGGTCACATGATCAGGATGGTTGTACCAGGCTAGAAATATCAGGCAAGTGCTCCTTTTTAGGCAGAGACACTGTGCAGCAGCCTGTTGCATGGAAAAGGTTATCTGAGGGCTGAGGAGAAGGACAAACACGGCCGCAACACGCAAAACGTCTACTCCACTTAACACTCCCCAAACACAAAGCCAAGGTTAGCCAGACGCCTCATAAACAACTTAAGGCAGACGGAAGAAAAGAGCTTGCTGCCGCAGCTATAACTGCCCTGTGAAACATGGGGATGACAAAAATGGAAAAACACCAGACAAAAGCTGTGGCTGAGCTGAGAGAGAGAGAGAGAGAGGGGGGGGGGAGATAACAGAGAGACAGACAGAGAGAGAGAGAGAGAGAGGGGGGGGGGGATAACAGAGAGACAGACAGAGAGAGAGAGAGAGTGAGACTGCTGTGTGAAGAACACATCTCAGCTAGCCAATGAGGGAACAAATGGATCATATTGTGGAGTAAGCAGCCGCATTAACTCTGTCTCGGCGACGCGCCTGGCAGTTCTACATTATGCAGCAGCTCCTCGCCTGCGTTCTCTGCTGCTCCTACACTTTTCAAGAGGCTATTCCATCATTGTCACCGGGCGCGTCGCCTCTGTGGAACCGGTTATGGCAGCTGCCCGGGTCACGGGGCGGACTTCACTGACCATGGCAGGACAACAAACACTCCCCCCCGCTCCCCACCCCAACAAGACCTCAGGTGCGCAAAAAAGCCAGGGGAATCCGCTTGAAGCTCCACGACATTGAACGCTGCATCCGTTCCCCGCTCGCCATCTAATAGAGAGGCAAAGTGATCGTCACCTGCTGCTTCAGCAC